>NW_027533256.1:1338582-1339773 GCF_008692635.1 Crocuta crocuta
GTGGGGGAGGGGGGGAGTCACAGCCAAGTGCAGACCTCCAAGCTTGCTTTCTCTGCTCTGCACCGAACTCCACGCCCGGCTACATGAGCTGCTGGGACCCAGGCTAATGGGCTGCAGCCACTGTGGAGGGATGACTGTCCAGCTCCAGAGTGGAGTCCTGCAGCTTCTTTCCATTGAACAGACTAGGAAACTGAGGCTCGGACAGGGTGCGGCAAATCTGTTCTGACCTTGGGCCAGCTGGATCCTAGAGCCCTACCCTAGACCCAGGTTCCTGGATCTTGGTCCAGGGTCTCCGCTTGGCCCCAAAACTGGTTTAATTTTTTCCAGGCAGACACCATTCTCATGGCAGGAACATTTTTCCGTAATCTTATTTGCAATTGCTAACGAGAAGCAGGGCTGTTCTCTGCTTCTAAACCTCGCCCTCATCTCTAATTTGTTTCCAGAGGCTGGGGCTGAGGCTTCTGCTGCCTCTGTGAAATATTACCAATTATTTCTCAATTACTTCCCACTGGAAAGCAACTCTCGGAGCTGGAGCTCTCTGGAAGCTGGAAGAAGCCATAGGATGATTTTCTGATCTGGCGTGAACCTTGCCGAGAGGCACACGTGCTCCGTTGTCCCCGCTCCAACTTGGGGGACTTGGTGGGTGGCCTATAACTCTGTCTTCTTCTCCTTCCTCACCTGGCCCCCAGCCGGGCAAAGGCTTCCAAACTCTGGGGCTGCAGCAAGGCTCAGACTCCGCAGAGCGGTGAGGAGCGCGGGCTGGAGAAGGGCTTTTCGTGGGATCATTGGAAATGGCAACTCCACCCCCACAGCTTAGGTCACAGGCCTGAGGGTCCCTCTTGCCTTTGTCCTACACCAGATCCAACCCATTAGCAAACCCTTTTGGCTCTGCCTTCAGGACACACCCAGAACCTGCCATTTCTCACCATCTCCCCTGCTCCCACCCCAGTCCAGGCCAACATGATCGCTCACCTGGACTGTGTCAATGACACCCTAACTGGTCGCCCTGATGTCACTCTCCTCCCCTCCAGTCCACACAGGAGCCAGAGAAACCGGTTCAGGATTCCATTTGAATGCAATTGTTTGGCCGGTTTAGCTATACTGCTTTGCATTTTTAATAGTGCAGGTTTTTTCCTCTTGATTTTTACAATACACATCCCCAACTGTTCATAGTCAACTAGGAGTCTACTA
>NW_027533256.1:1339811-1440091 GCF_008692635.1 Crocuta crocuta
CTGTATGCTGTTTTCACAGGCACTACTTTTGATGCACCATAAACTGCGTAAGACATTGTCGTCATTTTTGCTTTAAACTGGCATATGCATAGTCAGGGCGCCTGGGTGGTTCAGTCGGTTAGGCATCTGACTTCAGCGCATGATCTCAAGGGTCTGAGTTCAAGCCCCGCATTGGGCTCTCTGCTGTCAGCATGGAACCCGCTCCAAATTCTCTGTCCGCCCCCACTTCTCTGCCCCTCCCCCACTCGTGCATGCACTCTCTCTCTCCCTCAAAAATAAACAAACAAAAAAAGATGTATAAAAACGCTGTCATATGCTATGCATTGTGGAGGAATTAAGAGGGAAAATCATCTTATAATTTTATCTATTGACCATCTGATGCTATTCATTCTTTTCTGAAGACCCGAGTGTCCCTTTATGTCATTTACCATCAACCTGAAGAACTTATTTAATGTTTCTTATAGTTCAGGTCTTCTGATGACACGTTCTTTAGATTTTCTTTTAAGGTTTTTGTTTTGTTTTGTTTTGAGAGAGAGAGAGAGAGAGAGAGAGAGGGAGGGAATCCTGCACAGGCTCCGAACTCAGCAAAGAGCCCACTCTGGGGCTCGATCCCAGGACCCTGGGATCATGACCTGAGCTGAAATCAAGCATCAGGTGCTCAACCTTCTGAGCCACCCAGGCGCCCCTCTCTAAATTTTCTTTTAAATGAAATGTCTTCATTTTGCCTTTGTTATTGAAGAATGTTTTCACTGGATCTAGAATCCTGACAGGTTGACTTTTTTTTTACCCCCTGCAACTCTTTAGTGATACTATTTTGTTTCTTCTCCATAATTTCTGATGAGGGAACTGTGGGTATTTGAATCTTTGTTCCTTGATGTACTGTGTCTTTTGTCTCTGGGTGCTTTCAAGGCTTTCTATTTCTCTTTGGTTTTCAGTGGTTTGAGTGTACAGCATATGTAAATTTGTCTTTCATTGGATTTGAAATGTGAGGTGGTTTTGTTTTTGTTTTATTTTGAGATTTTTTTGGCCTTTATTTCTTCATAAAGTGTTTGCTGAAAGAAATCTTTTTTGCTCTATTCTTTCTTTGACTCCAGTTATGGGTATGTTAGATGTTTGTTATTATCCTACAGATTTCTGACACTGTTCAGTTTTTCTATCTTCTTTCTCTCTACCCTCATCTCCCTCCCTTCCTCCCTTCTTTACATTTTTTTAAGGTGTTTCATTTTTCAGAGACACAAAGAGACAGAGAATGAACAGGGGAGGGGCAGAGAGAGAGGGAGACCCAGAATCCAAAGCAGGCTCCAGGCTCTGAGCTGTCAGCACAGAGCCCAATGTGGGGCTTAAACTCACTGATCAGGAGATCATGACCTGAGCTGAAGTGGGATGCTTAACCGACTAGGCCACCCAGGCGCCCCTCCCTCACTTCTTTAGATTACATGGTTTTGGTTAATCTACTTCAGCTCACTGACTGTCATCTGCATTGTCTTACGCACATACAGTGAAATGTTTTAAACATTTCAGATAATGAATTCTTTGCTTCTAGAATTTCTACCTGATTCTTTTCATATTCTCTATTTCTCTTTTGAGATTTACTACCTCATCAACTGATTAAGAGTATGTTTTCTGTTACCCTGTAGAGCACGGTTATAAAAGTTACCTTAGAGTTCCTACCTGTTGATTCCAACTTCAAGATGATCTCAGGTTGTACTCTGGATTATCATTCTCCTGGAGGATGGATCACATTTTCCTCATTATTTATATGGTGAGTTTGGATTATATCTTTGAATTGAAGACATGGTGTAGAAATTCTGGAATTCATTATATTCTTCCAAAGAGTGCTGATGCCTTTGTTTTAGCAGGCAGTTCACTTGGTTAGAGGCAGACCACAAACTCCGTGTTGCCTGCAGTGGGCAGCCTCACAGCTCAGTTCTCTCCTCCTTAGCTGTTGTCTTGAGTCTTCTCTGTGCGAGATGGTTTAGGAGTTGAGTGGAGACTTGTCAGAACTTAACTGAATTTGCGCCTTTTCTAGAATTACCTTTCCAGAATTTCCCCTTCACTTTCCAGTGGCTCTGGTTGCCATAGGCTATGTCCTCTAACTCCTCAGGCTAGAGAAACAGTGTTTCCTGTTGGACTTTTCGGGGTCCTGTGCTTAACCATGACTGCAGCCTACCCTCTGGAAAAAGCCATAAGCGTGGGAAACTTCCCACACGCTGGCCCCTTCTTCAAAGTTTTGACTTCCTTCTGAAGTCTGCCTATTTTGGATAATTTTCCAGAGCCTTCTAGCAGTTGTTTGGTATTATATCCAGAGTTGGTAGCAGTTATAGGGAGGGTAGATCAGTTAAGAGCTTATACTACTCTATTGCAAGTGGAATGCCTGGGGTGTTCTTTTTTTTAATTTTCAAATTTTTATTTTATTTATTTTAGAGAAAGTGTGTGTGTGCATGAGTTGGAAGAGGGACAGAGAGAGAGAGAGAGAGAGAGAGAGAGAGAATCTCAAGCAGGCTCCATGCTTAGCACAGAGCTTCACGTGAGGCTCAATCCCATGACGTAGAGATCATGACTTGAGTTGAAATCAAGAGTTGGACACTCAGCTGACTGAGCCACCCAGGTGCCCCGTGTGGAGTGTTCTTTTTAAAACTTCTCAGTTTTAAAACTCTTCTTCTCAACACTCTTCTTCTCAACTGCTCCTATAGCAGTGGCTCCTGTATCACTTAAATGCTGAAATCCATAAACGACCCTCAAGGCCTTGGATGATCTAGCCTCAGACTGCTTCTACCTTGTGCCTACCTTTACTCCCTCCATTCTAGTCATGATGGTGGCCTCTTGGTCGTTCCTCAGACATGGCTGCCTCACACACATTCCTGCAAGAGCCCCGCATACTGGCCCCTGCCTACCTCCCCCAGCCTCNTCCCTGACTCTTTATGCTCCAGCCCTGCTGGCCTTTGTTCAAGTCCTGGGTTATGGCCTGTCCCTTTCTGCCTCAAGGCTGTTTCTTCTGCCCATAGTAGCCTTCTATGGACTTTCCTTCTGTACAGTTCTTTCTAGGCCTTACCCCTCATGGAAATGACTGCTTCTCAGAGAGTCCTTCCTGGGCACCCCCTACAAGGTGAGATGATGTTAACTCTCGGGACACTTTATGCTTCTTCACAGCATACTGCGTACCTGTAATCATTTACTTATTATTTGGTCACGAATGGTAAGGGCTGTGAGGGCCGATATTCCACCTATTTTGCTCATTCCTGACTCCTGGGCACCTTGTGCACAGTAGGCACTCAATAGATACCTAGCAACTGGTTGTCAAGACCCAGGATAGGGTCAGAGGCTGTCAGGGAGGGGAGCTCTCAGAGTCCCTTCTGTGTTTACACATCCTCATGGTGACCTTGGGTAGGTATTACATCTCTGTGTTGCTCTTAGAGGCTCTGAGAAGAGAAATGACTTGCCCAAGGTCACAGGCCAAATTCTCACTGAAAATTTCCTGATGTGAGCTCAGACCAGCGAGAGATCTAGACGGCACCCAGCCTCGGCCTCTCTGACACACTGGTTCTGTGCTGCACGGGCTGGCTGCAGATCTGTCGAAGGCCTTGGCAGAATTTTTCTCTCTTTTTTTCATTGTTTTCTGCTAGGGTTCACAGCTGGGGCTCCCCTCGCGGGGCTGGAGGGAGATGGCTCACGTGAGCTCACGCACTGTATGTTATATGGCAGTGCAGTAGGGCACTGAGGCTCTGGAGCCCGGGACTGCTGTTGGGTCCCCAGACCCGTTTCACTTCTTCCTCTTGCCATGATTCTTGTTTCTGGCCAACAGTATCTCCCAGAGAGCAGCTGGGCTGCAGGGACCCTCAGTGCACAGCCAGGTCAGCACCCACTCCCTTGCTGGTGAGGACCCTGAGACCTTTGGAAGAAGGTGATAGACACTTTCTCTATGCAAAGCCCCTTTTGCATTCCAAGTTGAATACTCAGCTCTGAGTTGAACATCCTCCTTGATGCTCATGAGACTTGGCAGCGCTTTTGACTAATTGCCATTTACAGTATCTGTGTTCTTTTAGTGATAGATGATTGGTTTACTAAGTAGTTTATCCCGTACTGTAGAGTATGATACAGGCATCAAACACAATGATGTGCAAGAGTTAAGGATATGAGGAAGTGCTCAAGCTGTGTTATGTGAAAAGAAAACAAGGTTTCTTTCAAAAAAGAAACAGCATATGTTTCTATTTTTGTAAAAATATATAGCTATATAAATAGATAATATATACCCTACATAGGAAAAAGCCTGGAAAATTTTTACAAGATAGATATTATTTTTAAAAGGAAACAAAGGAAACCAAATACCATGAAGGTCAAGACTCTTGGGGACTCTCTCCAGGGCCTGGGTTGTCCTCTCTGGAGAGGTCTGAGGGCTGGGGGGCAGAAGGAGCTCTGGCAGCCACCAGCATTGAAAATAAGGGGTTTCTTGTTCCCAAGGGAAAGAAATGGCTTCATCAATCAACCATCCTCTCCATTCCCACTGCTCCTTCCATGGAAAGAGACGGGGGACTCCAAGACGATGGCTGAGGTCGTGCTGGCACCTCCTCCAGGCAGCCTTCCCTGATTGGTATGTCATTGCCCCTTGCCCACCCTGATCTACAGGGCCAAGCATCCTGCGATTCTCAGGCAAGCTACTTTCCCATCAGCGAGCAACACCACAGTACCAAAAAGGACATTGCCCCCACGTCGTCAGCTTATCCTGTGTCAGGCGTTGTGTTAAGTGCCTTTACCAGTAACTGCAATGATTCACCCTGACGATATCAGGAGGAGGTCGGTACTGACAGATTGGTTTTAAATGGGAGAAACTGAGGCTCACTATTTTACTGAAGGTCACACAGCCAAATGAGGGCAGATCATTTGGGGTTCCATCTCAAGTCTATTGGCTTGAGTGACTTTGTTACCTTGTGGGAATAGCTCCAAAGATCATGAGTCAGCCTCTTCTTGCTAGAGGGCTGTGTGTGGGTGTGTGTGGGTGGGTGTGTGTGCATAAACACGTGTACTGGATGAGTGCATGGCACTGAAAGGACTGGTTAGTGGGTGCCCATGTGTTAGGCCCTCTTTCTAGCAAGCCCGCACTGTGTATCCTAATGACATTTTCATTTACCTTTGAGGCTCGGCCAGTGAAATGATTCTCCCAAAGGTGATCTGGAATCTCAGTGTGGGATGGTCTGACCATGACCCTGACCCCAGTGTCCTGCCACACCATTGATTTTCCCTGCCTACTGACATTCTGTAGGGCTTGGGCAGGTGTGGCAAACAAATGCAAATAAGGGCCACATGCAGCCTGCTGCCTGTTTTGGTAGGGTTTCTGAATGAAGAATGAGTTTTACATTTCTAATGGGTTGTAAAAACAAAAAATCAAGGAAAAGTATATGACAGAGAAATGCGTGGCTAGCAAAGCCTCATATTTACCTCCTGGCCCTTGAGAGAATGAGTTTGTGGACCCCTTGCCTAGGATCCGGAGGTCCAAAGGGAATTCTTTGGCCCATCTTCCATACTTGGTGGTCCCAATGTCATATTTGAGCAGGGGCTGTGTACCGAAAGCACCAGCCGTTGAACTGGGGACCATTTTATTTTTTAATAATAAAAAAGAAAAAACCTCCCTAAACATTTTATTGTGAAAAACTCCAAACATACAGAAAAATAAAAAGTAATATGCATAGAGCCTCCATATACCCACCACCCAGACCTACTGTTGCCATGTTTATTGCATCCCAGAATCTGTTCGTTTTTCCATGCCCTCCACCCATCTTCCAATCTCAATCTCTTCCTGATAGATATTTTCAGAGAAGTTGCAGACATTAGTACCTGGTTGTTTTTTGTTTTTTTTTTTTTTTTAACTTTTTGCTTTGAAGATTTAAAAACATTTACAAAAGCAGATACAACGGTGTAAAGAGGTCCCACGTACCTGTCAACACCATCCACCAACTGTCAACGTTTTGCTAGTATTATTTTTGCTCTTCTCTCACCCACACCTTTTTTCTTGAGTAGTTTAAAGCAGACAACATATTTCACTTAACGAATACAAATACTTGTATCTCTAACATACAAGGTTTCAGCACATTACCACGTAACAAGATTCTTTACCTAATACCTATTACTTGTCAGTTTGTGTTGATTATTTCAAAAGAGTCTTTACATTTGCTTTGAATTGGGATCCAAATACTATTACTCATAAGGAGTGGTTTGATCCAGACACGTGATTGTATTCCAGACTAATTATTTTTGCAAGAAGACATCATAGGCAGTGCTTGGCCTTATTATACACCTCTGGTGAAGCATATGATGCCTGGTTCCCTGTTGTTAGTGGTGCTAAGGCCATATCGTGGGTTCGAGCGTGGCCAGGCTGATGCCTCTAGTTTACCAGGATGCAATTTTCACAGAACAGTGACTTCCTGGATGCATTCATTAATGTGACTTACAAAATGGTGACTTTCCTAATTCATTCGTATGTTAGCTGGCAGAATGTATCCCACTAACGCCTCGCACTTCTGAAAATCTGAGAGGGCAGCGGTGGCTCCAGGACAAACATCCAAGTTTGGGAGTCGGGTCTGTGTGGACGAGAGACAGGCCAGGAAATGCTTCCTGGAGGAGATGATACCGGCCCTGTGTCCTGAAGGCTGAAGCGCCAAGCAGCGAGCAGGAGGGGACGTGAAGGGGGAGGGGGTGGCAGTAAGGCCAAGCGAGGGGCTGGGCAGCCAGCGGGAGAGGAGAGGGGCAGGCTGCCGGGGGTGGGGGCGCGGGGNCACCACCTCCGCCGCTGCAGCGCACGCGCGGGTCCCCATGCGCGCTCCAGCTGCTACCGCTGTGGCCCCAGAGCCCGCCGCAGCCGGCTGCAGCCCGTGCACGCGTGCAAACACGGCCCCCTCTGGAGCCCACATGCACGTGCAGTAACACACGTGTGCGCGCTCACGCTAACCCACCCGCTCGCGGTCACACGTGCTGGTCCACATTACACGCCTGTGCTTGTTCATGCATGCTCACAAAGGCACGTGTGAGGACTGTGGACACGTGCTCCCTCACAGACTCCCCTACAACACATCTGTGCATGTGTTCACGTAAGCACACGCATCCTTGCGGACTGCTGCAGCCATGCCCTGCTTACACACCCATGTGTCGGGACACACAAGGGCATGGCCACGCACACTTAGGCACAACCCGGTGCTGTCTTTGTCCTTGCCAAAGGCCCAGGGCGACAAAAGGCTTCATTCAAATCCTAGGCATGATCCAGGCTAAACTAGCCACCTCAGTAGTTTACGCTACAAATTAGTCACCTGCATTTAAAAACCTGGAGATTTCACAAAAAGATGTGCATTTCTACCGTCTCCTGCGACACTGGAAGCTCCATTTCTGGCTGGCCACAATGGGCAGGGCCTGGGCAGCAGAGGCCCCAAGGCTGTGTTTGAAGCTCTCCTCCTCTTTGAGCTGTCCCCTACTCAGGGGGGGACCGCCCCTCCCCCAGGGACCTCTGAGGCTCCAGCCCAGGTGAGGGGCAGGGGCTACTTGTGAAGCTCTTGTCAGCTAGCTGGAAGTTCCAACCTGGACCCCCAGCCCCGCTGCTGGGGCCCCAGCTGGGAGTGGGAGGGCCTTGCCTCTAACCAGCTCTAGCCTGGTACCCACAGTGAGGAGACCGTCCCCTCTGTAGGGTGTTGGCTCACAGGTGCTGCCAGCGATGGGGAACTCTCTGCAGTCCGCAGAGTACCCTCCTGCTGTAAGGACCGTTCGGCCATGCCCAGAGCTCTGAGAAAACGGGGTACCATTGCCTCCATCTTATGGTTGAGAAGATGGCGGGCTGGGAGGGCTATTACTTCCTAGTCAGAAAGTGCAGAAAGGGTGTTTGTTGTCAACATCTTTGGACTGGGTGGGTGGGAGCAGAGCACCTCCCCTGTGGAGTCCCCGGGGTGGGAAGGAGAAGAGACTGTGAGGTACTAATGTCTCCTTTGTGCCCCCTGAAGCTGTCTCCTGCCTGGCTCTGGCACATCTCTCTCCCTTCCATGGTAAGGCTCTCTCCTTCTCCCCAGCCTCTGCCCTGTGTGAAGCCTGGGTCCCAGAGAGGCCGGCTCCTGAAGGTTCCTGGGGTGTCTGTGTAATGCCCAGCTCTCTCTAAACTAGCAAATGGCAGCCGCAGGCAGTTCAGCCCCACTGACTGCCTACCTGCCCCCCACCTCCCCGCCCCACCGCATTATCTCATCCACTCAAGGGCTCTGGCAACCTCTGTGGGCTGATACCTCTCCGGTGGCTCACCTGATCCTCTGGTCCATTCACCCTTCTCTACCTGAAGTCTGCAGGCTCTGAACTCCCAACATGTCCAAAACCAGTCCGCAAAGTGGGATGACAAATTGGTCATGGCCTGAGTTCAAATCCCAGCTCTCCTACTTCTTGCTGTGCGCCTCTGGGCAAGTAGTTTAACCTCTCTGTGTCTGTTTCCTCCTCTGTAAACTGAGGACGGTAACAGTGCCTGCTTCAGAGATTGCTGGATGAGGACTAATTGAGGAAGTCGGTGTAAAGTGCTGACTTTGGTGCCCATCACAGGATAAGTGCTGTAGAAATACCAGCATGTACTAACTCGGCGCCCATGCTGGTTCTTCCCGCTATTGCCCCTGGCTTGGTTGGTTTTTCTTTTCACCAGCACAAGCCTGGGTCCTGAGAATTACACTCGCTCCCTGCTTGCATCTTCCCCACATTCACCAGCACCAATTTGACCTCCCAAACCTCTCTGGAATGTACGCTGTCCCCTCCACCTGGGGTTGCTTCTGCTCTGCTTTGGTTTGGGGTCACCCTGGCTTGCCCACACACCGCGGGTGGTTGAAGGGACAGGCTGTGGTGGATCTAGAGTGAAGGGTTAGGAAGCGAAGCTGCGGTGTGCTTTGTGTCTTGTGATTCTGCGTTGGGACCTCACACTTAGCAGGCAATGGTTCTGGCATCCCCAGGCCAGCACGCCCACTTTCTCCCGTCCTTTGCTCAAGCTGTGTCCTCTGCCTGGAAGGCCCCTGCCCCCAGCCCTAGCTCAGCTTTCCTGTCCTGAGCTCACCTATCCTGTCCCTGCGTCCCTTCCTCCCTTCACAAACACTGACTTACCTCTCACCGTGTTCTCAGAACTCCTTGTGCATTGCTCTGGAGTTACACTTACTTTGTTTGTTGTATTTCTCAGTTTCCCTGTTACCTAGATCAGTGTTTCTCACACCTTATTGTGCACATGAATTTCTCAGAGATCTTGTCCAAATGCAGATTTGACCCAGCAGGTGCGGCATAGGGCTTGAGTCACTGCATTTCTTTTTATTTTTTAATTTTTTAAGCATCTATTCATTTTTGAGAGACAGAGCGCAAGTCGGGGAGGGGCAGAGGGAGAGGCAGACACAGACTGAAGCAGGCTCCAGGCTCTGAGCTGTCAGCACAGAGCCTGATGCGGGGCTCAAACTCACGAACCATGAGGCCATGACCTAAACTGAAGTCGGATGCTTAACCCACTGAGCCAGCCAGGTGCCTTGAATCTCTGCATTTCTAACCAGCAACTTGATACACTGCTGCTGCTGGTCCCAGGCCATATTTTGAATAACAAGAACTTAGTGAGTCCCTAGAGGGCAGTGACTTGTACTCAATTTATTTTGGTATCCTTGGTTCTTAGCTGAGAGCTAGGCAAATGGGGAACCAAAGAAATACTTGCCGAAGTGGAGAAATGAATGGGTGAATGAATGAATGGAAGCATCTCATGCAGATGAGAGGGTGTTGGGAAGTCTTCTGGAGGAGTTAATGTCTGAGCTGAATCCTTAGGGAGGGGGAGGAGGTAGTTAGGTAACGAGGGCCATAGTGGGTTGAGATATGTCAGGGGAAGGCCAGGGCTAAGGTACAAGGATGTACAAAAGTGTGGGTGCAGGGTAGCTGGGGAAGACCTGATGCCCAAGAAGGCGGGAGGGGCCAGGTCACTAGTGGCCAGGGACGCTATCCTGCGGGTATAGGGAGGGTGGTGCCCTCCATTTTATTTTGGAGCCCTTGGGGGTTGGCATGACCCAATCTGTGGACCTCTCCTGCAGCAGGATGGGATTAGGTGACAGAGAGGAGACGCAAGACCAGTCACTCAAGGGGCTCCCCAGTCACTCACGTGGAGCTCAGGCTGTGGCAGTGAGCAGGGAGTTAAGGGTACGGGCTAAGGAATTGAGGAGGAAGCATAGGTAGGACTTGGTGGCTGATTGGAAAGAAAGTGAAGGAAAGCCCCCCTCTTCTGCAGGGGCTGGTGGAGGTGGGGGCAGGGGCCCTGAGTGAACTGTCGTTCCACTGGGGAGAACATGAGGGGAGAAGCCGGTTTGGGGAGAAGGGAGAGGAGCATTAATGTCAATGCTGACTGGGTGTGAAGTGCCCATGGGGCGTCCGTGGCATCTGTGTCAGGAGCTCCTAAGAGAGACCAGGGCTGAAAATGACGGTACAGCAGGCATGGGCTGACAGATGCTCATTGAGGTTTTGGGAGGGAATGAGATCATCCAGGGAAATCCTAGAGTAAGAAGGGAAGAAGGCAGAGGAGGGGCCCTGGAGGAAAACCATTCATTTAAAGAGCAGGAATTAATGACAACCTGTTAGAGATAAAATGGGAATAGAAAACATTTATAATAGCAACAAAAAGATTAAAAAAAAAAAAACCAACAACAACCCTAAGAATAAACATAGCAAGGGCTGTGCAAAGTCTAAGTGGAGAAACCATTAAAATCCTTCCAAGGGACAAAAAAGCATTTGAATAATATTTTTGGAGAGGAAGACTAACCTCATAAAATTGTCTGTCCCATCTCAGATAATTTAGAATTTAATAAGATTCTCCATAAAAGTGGAGACTTTGTTGTTATTTAGATGAACTGATTCTCAGGTTCCTATGGGAAAATAAACAAGTGTCGAGAGCCACTCTCCATAGATGTTTCTGGATGAGCAGAAGCGGTGACCGCCTTTGTTCCAGACTGTCTTCTCAGGGATGTTTGCATAGTGAACACACTTGGAAAGTAGAGGCAGTGTCTTCCTCTGGAGAAAAGGGCAAGTTTGTTTCCCATCTAGTGTAATAATGACAATTTCCCTCTGGGGCAAACCCAGGCAGGCTTACTGCTCATTATAAAAGATGTGGGCTCCCTAAACTCAAGGAGGTTGTGACCCAGCTCACTCATGTGCGGGCGTCCCCTGGACTGCTCCATCTCTCCCTGTGGACACTGGGGCTCATGTAACTGTCACAAACGCTGACCCTCTGGCTGTTGCTATTGCCATGAGGAACAAACTCCTCTGTCTCTGATCCCAAAGCCTCAGATCCTTTGCCAGCATCTAGGAAACACGACGAGCTAACTTACCGGCTTGCAAGCCGACTAAAGACTCCCTCAGACTCTTCACATTCCTTGACGGCACTAATCGCCTTAAATTTTTTGAAAAAGAATAGTCAAAAGGGAGAACTAGTTGTATCAGAAATTAAACTACACTATAAAGCTCTATTACATAAAACAACACAGTACTGGACAACTCAATGGAACAAAATATAATTCCAAAAGATTGTACATGAGAATTTGGTCCGAGGTAAGTAGGGTATTTTGAACTGAGTAGAAAAACATGTTATTCAACGAATGGGTTTGGGACAACTGGAGAATCATCTGGAGAAAAAATTGGATCCATACCCCATATTTTATAGTAGAATAAATCCCATATGAAACAAAGATGTAAATGTAACAAAATGAAGCCTTGAAAGTACCAGAGACATGGAAGAATTTTAAAACTCTCTAAGTATGATGCACAACCCAGAAGCCATAAAAGAAAAGACTGATATTTTAACTATTACAACAATACTTCTGCATGGCAAAGCCCAACACACACAAAGTCAAAAGACGCACTTGGGAAGTATTAACAACACCAGTGATCAAGAGCTTATTTCCCTATTGTGTAATGTCCACAAATCAACGTGAAGCAGGTCAACAACATGAAAGAAAGATGGACAAGGTGCAAAGACTTACTGAAACCTAGAAAAAGATGCACCATTATTCACAATAGCAGAAATATAATTAAAGTTTCACTAAGACACCCTTTCCTCTCTCAGTTTGGGCAAAATCAATACGTTTGATAACATACCGTGTGGGGAAACAGACGCTCATGCATTGCTGATGTGAATAGAAATGGTGCAGCTCAATGTGGGGACTGTTGGCAATATCTTCTGATGTGACAAATGCCATTGACCCAACCACTTCTATGAATTTATCCTATGGAAAGATTCCCACATGTGAACAGGGATGCATATGGGATTTTCACAACATTGTATTATTGTGATGAGTTATTTATGACATTGTTTGCAATAGCAAAAGAGCACCCAGAAGCAACCCAGAAAGGCCCCCGGAGAGGGATGAGAAAATGAATCAGGTACATGCATCCAGATATACCATAGAGGTGGAAGAAAGGGCAAAGAAGTGTGTGATATACTGATATGGAGAGACCCTCCAGATGTATCGTAGTGAAGAGAGCAAGGTAAGTGTTGATATGTATACAATTATGCCATTCTTGTGGCAGAAAAGAAGGTGTGTGTGTGTGTAGATATATGTGTGTTTATGCGTAATATGTCTGTGGAGGAATATATGAGAAATTGGTGATAATGGTTGACTCTGGGGATGGGAATCTTGGGGTTGAGAGACAAGAGTGAGAAAAGAAACTTTTCACTGTACACACTTTTACACCTTTTGAAAGTTGACAACATATTACTTCTATCTGCTTTCATAAAAGATAAAAAAAAGAACGTGGGCAGAAGATAAGGCGGCCATGATGGAGATGAAGGACAAGTGATCAGATGCTG
The DNA here is from genome assembly GCF_008692635.1 of Crocuta crocuta. NCBI lineage: Eukaryota > Metazoa > Chordata > Mammalia > Carnivora > Hyaenidae > Crocuta > Crocuta crocuta. The sequence goes on from NW_027533256.1 coordinate 1,352,629, forward strand.
GAGAGGAAGCCAGGTGAGGGCAGCATGCAGGAGCCAGGCAAGGAGACGGTTTCAAGACAGACGTGGTAGCTTTTGGTGTGAAATAGAGAACGATTTGGAGACATGTGGCCAATGTATTCAACAGAAGACAACTGGTGTTAAGAGGTTGTGGAGACATTGGAACTCTTGTGCCCTGTTGGTGGCCACGTAAAATAGCGCAACCACCGTGGTTGATTGGGTTGTACATAAAATGATGTTTCCTCACATAATTAAAAGTAGAGTCACTATGTGATTGAAGAATTCCACTTCTGGGAGTATACTCCAATGAACAGAAGGCACGGTCTCAAAGAGATATGAGTACACTCGTGCTCATAGCAGCACTTTTCACAACGGCCCAAATGTGGAAGCAACCCAGGTGTCTATTGACAGATGAATGGATAAGCTAAATATTGTGTGTGTGTATGTGTGTGTATATATATATATATATATATATATATGCACACTGGAATATTAGTCAGCTCTGAAAAGCAGGAAATTCAGACATATCCTGCGATGTGGGTGGATATTGAGGACACTACGTTCAGTGAAATAAGCAAGTCACGGAATGACAAATGGTTCCATTTATAAGTGTGAAATACTTAGAGTCATCAGAATCATAGAGACAGCCTCTGGCATTGCCAGGGCTGGTGGGAGGGTAAGAGTAGGGAGTTATTGTTTAATGGAGACAGAACTGCAGTGTTGCAAGAGTTCTGGAAATGGATGGTGGTGGTGGCTGCATGATGATATGAATGCATTTAATACGGTTAGACTGTACACTTAAACATGCTCAAGGTGGAAGATTGTATGCTTTGTGTATTTTACTATAATGAAAGAAGATCACAAACCAGAAAGAAGGGGCTGGTCTGCCTTTATGACTGTAGAGTAGCAGAAGTAGGGCAGTTCAAGGTGATGACAGGGTGTAGAGTGTGGCCGGAGATGTGGGTGGCTGGAGTGGAGTGGAGAGGAGGAGGAGAAGGTTGCTGTGCAGGAGGTTAGGGAACTGAGCATCCCTGGTGTTGGATGGGACATCCATGTAGAAACCAAAGTCCCCAGGGCAAGGTCTGTGTGGACATGAGGGCCATGACCGCAGTGCCAAGGTCTTTGATGGTCCTAGGGAGGGGCTGGAAGACTGGCAGACGGCTCAGAGAGGATTGTAGCGGTGGAACTGTAGCCAGGTGGCCTGAGCACTAAGGCACAGCTTTCACGTGTGGTGGCGAGTCATGGCGAAGAGAGAATGGGCCCATTCCCAGCTTGCTGTGTGGGGAGTGTGGGATCACGTGGTCTTCATGGCTCAGGGCTCTGGGAGTAGTGTCCTCCCACCAGGTGGAGTGACAAGGTCTGGCTCCATCCTCAAGTCACTTCCTTTTCTCCTATTGTGGCCATGCTGCCTGGCTCAGGCAGTGAGGACAGATTGCAGGAGGTGGGCTGGAGAAACCTAGTATGATTCCGTCCATCTTCGCCACCCTCTGTGGTGAACTTCTGAGCAGTCTTTTCAGTGGCAACCAACCCACCTCAACTCACACTCCACATAGGGGGCAGCACCTAAGAGAACAGGACTTTGGTTCACCTGTGGCAGGGGGGTGGTGAGGACAAGGGGATGCTCTGGAAACCAGAGCTGCTACAGACCCATGTGGACCATCTGTCGGTCAAAGATGGGCAGTTTTCCTACACATCAACCCCTCATCAGCCTAGAGAGTAAACTTGGGGGAAATTAACCAGAAGTAGGGTGCTTACATGTGTATGTACCAGAGTTGGGGTGAGTGGAGGAGAGATTGACGTGTGACTCCCTCCCTCAATATCCTGGAGGAAGAGGTCTTTGTAATAGCCAGAAACGTGAGAGAAAGGTCAGAAGGACAAGCACTCATCCACAGGAATTCAAAAACAAACATCAGAGTCCTATGTATCTAAAAATGGCCAATTTTTCATCAGGAAGGAAATGGAAAACAAATTAGAGCGAGAAGCCCTTTAGCATGATTTTTTGAGGATGAGCCTGCAGTGATGGGTGTCTGAGGCCTGCCTGACCACATTGGACTGGTCGTGTCTCCCCAGATCCTTCTCTCATGTTCTACCCTTGAGTGTAAATCCTAGCAGGCTCCAGAGGTCTGGCCTTTCTAAGGGCAAGTGAGGGCACGTCTCAGTCAAGATCTATTGTTGTAAGTAATGGAAACTGATCTAAGTTAACTTCAGCAGGGAAGAAAATTCATTGGAAAGAATCTGGTTTATCTCATGAAAGCAAGTGCAGTCAATGTTTGCCAAAGCCAAAGTATGTTCCATGGGTCACTAGTTCTGGCAGATGCCTGAGGAAATGAAGTACTCTGTGGTCCAATGAGTTTGGGAAATGTTACATATCTTTTGCTCAAGGCACACTGGCATATTGAGGGCTCTGATAAGTCCTGCAGCAAGACCAGTTATTTAATTAGCTAAGCACTTCTGCTCAAATATTTGTGAAGTATAGTTGTTAACAGCATGACCACGGAGGTCACCCTGGCCCTCACCCTGCTGTGATGGAGCTGACTTTGCCATGTAGAGGGAAGTATGCTAGAGAGGTTTTGGGTTTAGTAGCCAAGAGTGTGGACCACCTAACTTTGAATCCTTCCAGCCATTACTTCCTTCATTGCTGTGAGTACTAGACTAGCCTGGTGATTGCAGGAGGTGCAATCCCTGTTGGCACAGTATCTAGCCAACACATGCAGGTCTTCTGTCTCTTTCTTCTGTTCTCAAGCCTGGAGAAGAGCAGGCACATAGGTGAAATCTCCTATCTCCATACGGATCACCCAGGGTTGGAGCCCACAGATGGATTTAGATGAGGGTCAAATGAATTACAATACCTGTGTGATCCCAAAGAAAGAACTAATGTCTGATTTCACCACATTCCTGCTGAATGGTTTGGGCAAGTTATTCAACGTGTCTAAAACTCAGTATCCTCTCTACAAATCAGGATAATAACAGTAACATCTCTTGAGGTTATGGTGAGGTTATTAGTTTAAATGAACTAATAATGCCTGTGAACTCTCTGGCCCATAGTAAGTGCTAAAAATATTTAGCTATTATTATTGTTATTCTATTTACTATGGCTTGAACATACTCCCCACCATGAACTTCACAGAATCTGGGGGAGCTCATGGTTCTGTTTATCCACTCCCAGTGGGGACTGAGATATAAAGATGAATCTGGTAGTTTGGCCTCAGCTCTCATAGAGTTCCCAGTTCTTGGGGGAGTAGACAAAGTTAAGAGATAATTACAAAGAGGAATTGTGGAACATGGTACTGGAAGACCACCTAGCTTAGACCCAGCTAGGGTGTCGCAGACTAAAGGCATGAAAGTGCCTGACCTTTTTGGGTAGCCCAGACAGTTCAGTGTGGCTAGGGAATAATGTGAGAATGGATGGTGTTTCAGATGTTGGCAGGGGCCAGCCTGGCAGTGGAGGGCCTTGCATGCCAGGCCAGGGAGCTAGGATGTTATCCTCTGGGTGCCAGGGAGCTAATAGCTGTTTTGATCTAGAGAGTATTATGGCAGGTGTGTGGTTAGGAAGCTCCCTCTGGCAGCTGTGGGACTCATTGCTTGGAAAGGCATAACACTGAAGGCCAAGAGACCAGATGGGGAGCTGGTTATGGGAATTGAGCTAAGAGATGAGGAAATTCTTGGCTCTGGTGACTTTTTGATGCCACCAATTGAACTGACGGTAGTTGACGCTGTTTTAGAGGGAGCGACTTGAGCTTGAGTCATGCTGAGTGGAGCACCCTGTGGGCAATCCAAGCACAGTAGACAACAGGAAGCTGGATGTATAGGTCTGGAGATTTGGATCTGGGAGCCATCACAATTTCAGAGGAAACTGAATCCATAGGAGTACCTGGGGTCATTCAAAGATGGTCAAGATCAAGGAACCCTGGGGAGCTTGACCCCCTAAGGGGAGGCAGGGAAGAGAATACTTCTGCAAGAATGGAGATTCTGTAGGCACTTAGAAGTCCAGATTTCTCATGAATTCAAAATCTCAGAGCAACTGCTTTTCCTCCTCCAGAGAAAGCTCCTTTACCCTCAGATCCTGTCTGTTTGTCTTAAACCTGAGCTGTTATGATTCATCCCCAGCATGAGGGAACTCAGGGTCCCAAGCTCTTTACTCTTCCCTCATCATCACTATGCTTTGCCTATGCTCCTGGACCAGTTTTCCCACCCATACAATGGAGCGAGAACTGGATTTTGTCTGCTGCTTCCATCCCAAAGTTGCTGCTGTCGATGCAAGAAGGATGGAGCCAGTGGAGTGGCAGCTGGGGAAGTTGTACAGATTGTCCTCATTTCTGGGGACTTAGCCAAGCCCTTCTGTAATCTGGGGAACCTGAACATTCAGCCCTTCCTTCATTGCAGAACTTCAGAGAGAATGGGATGAGCTAAGAATGCTTGTGTGATCCCCAGAGGTAGAACTAGTGACTATGGGGAGTGGTGGAGGGAGTTACATGGAAACAGACATCCTTCCTGATATTAAGCATCTTCAGAAGCAATGTCTGAGGCAGAGTAGACTGCTTGCCTGCGGAGATGACTGGCTGGCAACTCAGTCTTGCTTTTCTGCTTTCATGGTCTTCTTTCTATACTGGGGGCTAGAAGCCTGAGAACTATGTTTCTAAGAATCCTTGCCACACACTCGGGTTGCAGGTTAGAGTCTTGCAATGAGAGGCAAATGCACGAGATTCAGAAGGTGGGAAAGACACAGAAGCCATACCATTGTCCCACCAGCTGGGGTGGGTGGATTGGTGGGCACTGGCAGATATGAGAATTTAAAAGAAGCTCAGAATTTTCCTGTGAGTCAACAATGTTGGAGACGTCTGGGAGCACTACGGCAATTTTTGAAGATCTTGCAACTTCTTTACTTCCTGCAAGCTTGCAGAGAACCTCTATTCTTTTTTTTTATGTAATGTTTTTATTTATTTCTGAGAAAAAGAGACAGCGCGAGCAGGGGAGGGTCAGAGAGAGAGGGAGACACAGAATCCAAAGCAGGTTCCAGGCTCTGGGCTGGCAGCACAGAGCCCGACACGGGGCTCTAACCCACAACCGTGAGATCATGACCTGAGCCGAAGTCAGATGCTTAACCGACTGAGCCACCCAGGTGCCCCGAAAACTTCTATTCTTTAAATATACAACAACCTTCCTTTTTTAGCCGTTCTAAAAGTTTTGTCAACACTGTATCAGTTAGCTTTTGCTGAGTAACAAGCCACTCCAAAAGTTAGTCATTTAAAGCAACAGTGCATACTTAGCTTACAAGATTGTGGATCAGAATTTGGGCTGGGCTCAGCTGGGCTGTTCTTCTGGTCTTGGTTGGGCTCACTCATGGGTCTGAAGTCAGCGGCAAGGTGGTCCACCGGCTGGATGACATAGAGTGGTCTTAGCTGGGATGACTCACCTATACTCCATGCGGGAGTCTCTCATTCTTGTATACATGGTGACTGTTCAGGGTTCCAAGAGAGCAGAGGAAGAACACAAAATTTCTTGAGGGGTATGCTGGGGAGTGGAGCAACATAATAATGTCTGCCAGAGTCTATTGACCAAAGTAAGCTACATGACCAGTCTCAATTCAAAGCACATCACATGCATACAGGGAGGAGGAGAGTCATGGCCAGTTTTGCAAACAGTCTACCATGGCACCTATTTCCTGTATTCAACCCCTTCCTGCTTGAAAGACCTGGCAAATTTCTGGTTCCCTGAGTGAACCTTGACAGATAGATGCATTATTCTGCATTTCAGAAGACAACCAGAAAGCAGAGGCAGATATTGAGATCTGGATTAAGTGTAGGCATGGAGTTAAGGGTTTGGTTTTAAGTCCTGGATTGCACCATTTACTACAAGACAATGTTGGGACAGTCTCTTCATCTTCCCCAGACTTGAGCCCTTTTCTCTCCAATGAAAATGGGTACATTTCTGTGCAGCCATCAAAGAAATAACTGGCTGTAAGAGAAGTTTGAATCATAGTGGTCACCACTTTTGCATTTGAATAACACTACAGTGGAAGACCTTCCCCCTTAGGGATGGGTGGAGCAAGTCAGAAAAGATGTTGGTCATTGTTTCTCTGCCTCCTCAAGTACCCTGGTACATTTTGGGACTTAGAAGTCAAGAATGACTGCCAGCCAAATCTTCCATCTGGGGCCTCTGTGTTGGAATTAATCCAGAGTTTGGAAAAGCCCTAGAATTGCTGGAGCCAGAACAAACTCTGAGGCTGGCACCAGCCGCCTCCCATTCCCTGTTCCCATCTGCCCTCTTGGCTCTTGGCACAGTGAGGCTCTGCTTGTTCTGCTCCATCCCCTCCCATAGCCTCATGGGCACAGCTGCTTGAAGGACCACTCCTCAGCTCCTTGTTAAGCCCTAGCTCAAGCTGGACATGATTCACAGGGATAATGAGCTTGTAAATAAATTCCTGCTGCATCAGCTCACAAAGCTGAAGGTTAGGCTGGGGACGTGGACCAGGGCAGGCGAGGGAACATACCCTGAGACGTGAATGCCCCCCTGTGCTCTCTCCAGGGGCTATAGGAGAAGGCTATGCGAGCATAACAGATTCTCTGAACTCACCACTGGTGTGTCACGCTGCCATGCTGGGCTGAGTCTACTCACAGAGAGGAGGTCCTGGATCCCTGATCTTATACCCTACCCTGCTTTCCGAACCTAGTTCTGCTAGAGATAGATTTGGGAGGCCAGCATCCAGGGGCTGTGTGTTCAGCAGAGCACAACCAGGGCAGCAAGCCCTGTGCGTGGCCTCTAAGGATGGGGAATTTGTTCAGACTTGTTGGAGTTTGCCAGTAAAGAAAGGTTGCAGGAAAATGAAAAAGTTCAGAGTAATCCCCAAATAAGATAGGAAGTCCTAGAAGCAAGAGCACTTTCTGTCCGTGGAAATGTCAGCGAAAAGGCCCGGTGAGTCCTACAAACATCAGAGTGGAGGAGTGGGGGGTGATAGCTGAGGGTTGAGTGGATGTCTTTTGAGACCCTTCAAGCTCCTTGTGTCTGTGAGCCGCAGGAAAGACAATCTGTCCTGGTGTTTCGACGAGGTCTGTTTCTGCTTAAAACCCTCCATTGGCTTTTCATCGCTCTTAAAATAAAATCAAGAAAAATTTCCCACATGATGAATAACTTCAGTATTATGTCAGACCATCCTTCCACCCACCCCCCACCTCCATTTTCCTCTCCATTATTCACGATGCTCCATATCCCCTGCCTTCTTTCTGATCTGCAAGCTTGCCATGACAGCTAGGATGGACTGGGATGCGCTGCACTAACAAATAAGCCCTGACATCTCTGTGTGCAGCCCCTTCGTGTTTGTTTCTTCTTTATGCGCTATCTGATGTGGGCCCTTCTCCACCCAGTGACCCAGGGATCTAGGCTCCCTCCATTTCATGATGCTGTTGTCACAGTATGTAACTTCCCAAGTGGCCATGGTGGGAAATTCTTTTGGCCCCAAAGTGACAGTTGTCACTTGTGATCACGGTTGGCTAGAAGTAGTCACATGGCCCCAACATAAATGCAAAGGAGGCAGGGCAAAGGAAAGGAGCTGGTGGATATTTGGTAGGCACACAGCCTCCGCCATGCCTGCCTGTGTCAGTCGGGGTTCTGGGTAGCAAGCAACAGAAAGTGACTTCAGGTGTTGTAAGCAGAAACGAAATGTGGGGTGCCTGCGTGGCTCAGTTGGTTAAGTGTCTGACTCTTGACTTTGACTCGTGTCATGATCTCACAGTTCCTGGGTTTGAGCCCTGCATCAGGCTCTGCACTGGCAGTCTGGAGCCTGCTTGGGATTCTTTCTCTCCCTCTCCCTCTCCCTCTGCCCTACCCTGCATGCTCTCTCTCTCTCTCTCTCTCTCTCTCTCTCTCAAAATAAATAAATAAACTAATTATGCAGGGCAGGGGCAGAGCGAGAGGGAGAAAAAGAATCCCAAGCAGGCTCCAGACTGCCAGTGCAGAGCCTGATGCAGGGCTCAAACCCAGGAACTGTGAGATCATGACATGAGTCAAAATAAATAAAAATAAATAAAACAGTTTATTTTTATAAGTCAAATAAATCAAAATAAATCAAACAATTATTATGGAGTTCAGTGAATCTTCAGGATGCCCAGAAAATGAAGGTTGGAGGGCATGTAGCTAGATGTCCCACCCCAAATCATGCCACAGAGCACCTCTGAGATGCTGCTTCTGGGCACAGACACCATGGCCATCCCACCAATGCTGCTGGTACTGATCATGAACCCCATCACTGGAGCCCTAGCCACAGATACCTCCTTCCCCACCCATTGACAACATGGCTACTCCCCGGGGGATACCCTTGCCAGCCTGCGGTGGGTACAGCCTCTGCTTCTTTTTGTCACTCCCTTCTGCCTCAGTGTCTGAGGTCAGTGTGTTGGACTGAGGAGCCTCCAAGAGCTGGCTGCAAGGGGAGCCGAGTAAAGACAAATCTGGTGTTTTGTCTTCTATGGAAGTGGGCCCTGACTTGGGAGGGGAGCACAAAGAGAGCTCTGAGTGTGAACTACGCTGTCTCCGGGCCTTTGCACTGCTGCTTTCCTGGTCTGCAGATGACCCCCCGGGTGCCCTCTAAACGGGCTTCTCCGCACAAACGCCACCCCTGATGCTCGACCCTAAGGCAGGCTCTGCCGTGCGGTCTCATCCACCTGACTTCTCCCCAGCGGCAAATGCTGTGGCCATTCATTCACTTAATTAATTTCCGTCTACACTGTCAGTAGTTAGAAACATAGGACCATCCAGGTGTGCTGGTGGTGCTTCCCGTGGTTTCACACGCCAGCCCCCCTTTAATTCGGGGTCTGTGTGTTTTGGGGCAGAGTGGACTGTTTAGTTGATGAGATGATGAGATAACCCCATCTGGGGTATTCCTGATGTGACGGACTGCAAAGCCCTTTCTAAGCTCTAACCGCTGTCTCCCTGGCTGCAGTTTGGTCTCAGAGAGAATGGGGAGGGGTATGTGGCACGAAGCAGAGTGCAGAGTGTGTGACCTCAGGTGACAGGGAGGGAGAGCTGGAATTGTCAGGTGTGGGCAGACATTAAGACTGAAGGTACCGGAAGAGGGCCAGGGGACCCATGGCAGGGAGGCAGGCATCCCTGGGCTCTGGGAACACATTTTTTTAAAAAAGCGTTTATTTATTTTTGAGAGAAAGACAGAGTGCAAATGGCGGAGGGGCATAGAGAGAAGGAGACGAAGAATCTGAAGCAGGCTCCAGGCTTCCAGCTGTCAGCACAGAGCCTGATGCGGAGCTCGAATCCACAAACCATGAGATCATGACCTGAGCTGAAGTCGGACGCTCAACCGACTGAGCCACCCAGGAACACATTTTGGAGCAAGACATGGTACCCCTTCCCTCTGCCTCCTTATCCCCTGGCTGGAGTGCCGCCTCAAAGAGGGTTGTCATCCCCAAGTGCACAGGAGGCATGAAGGCCATGCAGAGGTAGCCTGCACAGAGCTAGGGGGAGTTATGTTTTCCTTGATGATGTAAGTCTTGTTTAGTTTTCTTTTCTTTTCTTTTTTTAATGTTTATTTATTTTTGAGAGAGAGAGTGGGAAAGGGGCAGAGAGAGAGGGAGACACAGAATCCGAAGCAGGCTCCAGGCTCTGAGCTGTCAGCACAGAGCCCAACACAGGGCTCAAACCCATGAAGCGTGAGATCATGGCCTGAGCCGAAGTCGAAAGTCAGATGCTTAGCTGACCGAGCTACCCAGGCGCCTTACTTTTCTTGATGACATAAAGTTGGAAATGTGGAGGCCTTAAGGGGTGAAAACAGGACAGCAGGAGACTGCCCCATGGGAACGGAAGCCATGGCAGTGGGGATGGGGACTGCTCAGGGAGCCCCCAGGGAACATGTAAGCCCAACCTGGAGCTCAGCTTTGGGACGGGCTGTGTCTCCTGGGGCCCTGGCAGCCAGGCCTCTCAGAAGGATGTCTGTAGAAACCAGTCTCCGGGCGGCGCTGAGAAGAGGGGTCACTTAGCAAGCACGCTTGGCTCCCTGGGAGAGAAGCATGGTCCCTGAGTTCATGGGGCCTGTCTGTCTCTGTGCAGTCCTGACCTGAGCTTGCTGCCTGGGTTTAGTGGGCAGCCTTTGGTCCTTTGGGGTAAATTTGTGCTTTGGAAGGAGATGGTGATGGATAAATCATATAATGCTAGACTACAGCAGAGGACAGTGAACTTCGTAAAGAAAATGATTTTGGCTTTGTGAGCCGTACGGTTTCTCTTGCAGCACCTCAGTTCTGCTGTCACAATGAGGCAGGCAGCCACAGAGGATAGGTAAATGAGTGAGCAGGGCTGTGTGCCAATAAAACTTTATTTATGGGCACTGGAATTTGAATTTCGTATCACTTTCATGTGTCACAAAACATTCTTTTTCTTCCCCCAACCATTGAAAAATGTGAAAACCATTCTTAGCTCTCAGGCTGTACAAAAACAGATGGAGGGCTGGATTTGGGCAGAGGGCTGGGTTTTGCTAAACTTTGAACTGGACCATCCCTAAAGACTGTTCCAGCCCTGACTGTCCTGCCTTGGTAGAGGAAGAAACTGAGGGTCCAAGAGGTAAAGTGGGTTTGTAGAGGAAGAAACAGGGTCAAGAGTTAAAGTGAATTTGTAGAGGAAGAAACTGAGGGTCTGAGAGGTAAAGTGGGGTTGACCCTGGTCAGCAAACATGGCTGGAAGGGAGTAGGGGCAGGCTTTACTCATTTCTGACTTCTTATGCAGAGGCCCTAACTCAGGCCTGGCACAGAGGAGGTGTTCAGAGAGCCTTTTGTTGAATGAATGAATGATGAATGAGTGAATATAAGACTTGAATAACCAGGAATTATGTATTTTGGCTTCTTGATGGAGTGTCACAAAACCTGTTTGAACTGCAGAATCTGAAAGCGAGGAGAGACAGAGGAGCTTCAGTCATCTGGGGCTGTTCGGCGTGGGGAAGAACAGCAATCGTTGGCTCCAGAAGGACATTCCTGTTTTCCTGAGAGGCAGGAAAGGACAATGATGTGGCGACTTGGTCTTCAAGAAAAGATGCAAAGATGCTGAGTTGCAAGATACATCACTCATGATCAGAGCACTGAGGCTTTCTTCGTAAAGAACAGTCTTTATTGTATGTAGTGGAAATCTTTAATGCCGGGGGTGGGGAGCAGTTCACATCCCTGTGGGAAGCTTGCCGTCTTCATATCTGAGGATTAGCTCCAAGATGTATCAAGTGTGTGGGGGGTGAGTGGAGGGTGGACATATTACTTCCTCCTGGTTTGGTTTCCGAGACAGGAAGAGAATGACTGTTTCTAGTACATGTCAGATGCTCAATAAAAGTCAGAAATGAATGGTATCCTTCCTGCACCTCGTATCACACTCTGGCTTATAGTAGAATGTTTAAAAATCGCCTGGCTGTAGGTATCCGTTTGTCTCCCAGGTTTGCTGAACACGGAGATTTATTTGGTAGACTTATATTTAATGGTGAGAGATAAAGCTTCAAGAGCGGCCCAGGCCCTGGACTGGGAATCCGGGGGGGGCTGGGGCTCACAGAGGGTGTCCATGACGTCAGCAGCTTTCAGAGATGAGCTGGGGCAAAAAGCAGGGACGGGGGCAGGGGGAGCAGTGCCGTGTCCTGAGTGAGCGCCTCTCCACTAGGGGTGGAGAACAAGCTTTCCTGCTTTAGTTTCTCACACAGGAGTTTTCAGTGGTATTTGATTTTCTCCTTCTCTTGTCTTGAAATTGCCAGTGGTAGAGTCGAATTTCTGTCTACACTGGCCAGCCAGAAGTGTGTAACTATGGCTGAATAAGAACATCTGTCATGGTGGCCACTGGCTGACCCTTGAGTACGGACACGGCCCCTCAGCAGCCTAGTGGTGCGAAGGGCAGCCAGCATGCAAGCCCCTTTGACCGGGCGGGTTCCTTACTTCTTGAAAGCTGCACAGAGCACTGAACTGTGTGCATATCTCCTGAGGAACGAGGTAGTACTGTCTATCCCTGTAGCCTCACCTCATGTCCATTCTTGGCACTGCTTGTTCACTGGCTTTGTAGTTCCCAAAGCAGCACTCCCTTGAGGCCTGTCTGAGGCATGGTGGTCACCAGCCTTCCAGCCAAACCCAGCCCTTGGGGACCTGGTCTTGTTCAAACCCATGCCTGCGAAACCTAGAATCAGCTCTCTGCAGCCACAGTTTTGAAACATCAGCTTTTCATAGAAAGGATGACCTTGATTATTTTATTAGTGCTTTAAAAACCGGAGGCACCTGAGTGGCTCAGTTGATTGAGTGTCCAACGCTTGATATCAGCTCAGATCATGATCTCATGGTTTGTGGGATTGAGCCCCACGTTTGGCTCCGCAATGGCCATGTGGATCCTGCTTGGGACTCCCTCCCCATCTCTCGTTGCTGCTCCCATACTCACGCACTCTCCCTCTCTCAAAATAAATAAATAAAAATTAAAAACTAAAATAAAATAAATGTGCATAAAGGACATATGTGGGGACAGAGAATATGTGGGTAATCTCTATACCTTTGCTCAATTTTGACGTGAACCTAAAATTGCTCTAAAAAATAGTCTGTTAAAAAATGTCTATGAAGGTAAATGACTTTCTGGAGTATAAATCGAGTTTAATCCCGGCTCTGCCTCAACTAGCTGTGTGACCTTGGGACAAGTCACCCCTTCATTATCAAAGCAGTTAGTGCTGGAAGCATGGGTTATGAGTGAACAGACCCAAGGTTGAATTCTGCCTCTTCTGTCTCCTAGATCCCAGTGCCTTGGGCAGGTGTTTGGTTTAGCTGTTGCTGTTTTTGTTATGTGTATTTAAATTTTTTGATTCTCTTAATTTTCTTAAGTGTAAAATTGGGGTGATGTTTTTAGTTTTAGGATTGCAGGGCCATGGAAGTATGTAGTAAAAGTACAAACTTTTTTGGCATATTTACTCTGCATCCAGCTGGGTTTTGCCTGTGGTGCTTCTATTAATCCTTAAAACAGGCGGATACCATCATCTCTTCCATTTTGCAGATGAAAAACAGGGCAAGTAGCTTTTGCAAAGCCATGAGCAGTAGCTGGGACTTGGGACCAAATCCCTTCAAAGGGCCTCGACCAGAGAACTTCTCAACAATAGCTTCCTCCCCTGTGGAAAGAAGGGTTTGGGACTGATGAACACAGAAGGGTCTAGATCTTCGTAATCCGTAANNCGCCACATATATCATGGATGTTCCCTGCGTGCCAGTCCTGTGAAGAACACAGAAGATGGTGAAGAACTAGCCTACCTGATTCCAAAGTACTTTAAAATGACCAAGCAGCCAACTTTTAAACTGCATGTTCTATTGCTCTTATTATGCAATTAAACACACTGATTGTTGAAAACACAGGTTGGAAGAGGAAAGATGACTCACAATCCCACTACTCAGATTAAAAAAACACTGTTCAGAATTTTGTTACAGAATCTTTCAGATTCGTTCCCTACGCACACGTATTCGAAACAGAACTGGACCCTTAGGATACATCTTGTTTTGTAACCCCCCCAAAATTAATATATAATCAATATCTTTTCATATGACTCTTTTCTCCTATCACTTATTGATAAGGGTTCCTTAGTTCTCCATTATATGGATATTCTGTAATTCATGTAACTGGCCCCTATTGTCGGATGCTTAGGTTAATTCTAAGAAGTTACAATGTTGTTGAGGAGACAATTAAGCCTATAAAAAAAAGAGTTACATGAAAATACAGGTGGAACTTGCCAGGTATAGAGTGACAAAGATGCAATAGAAATTCTACAGGGGGCAGGGAGGCTTTTAGGAGCAGGGGACATGGGAACCAGGCCTTGAGGAAGGGGCTGGATTTAATCTGTTAAGAGAGTGTATTCTAAGGGGTGGAAGGGGGTGACTGGCAATAGCAAAGGTCCAGAGCATGGCGGTGGGGTAGGTGTTTTGTTCTCAGGAGGACTCCTGTAGGCGAGCAGCTCTGGAGAAGGCTGGGGAAGGAGGAAGAGGCCAAACTCTAGAGGAAACCTTAAGTGCAAGTCCATTGCCCCATTGGGCAATGGGGAGCCACGGAAGGTTTTGAGCATGGCTGTGCCATGAGTAGGTCTAATGTTATACTGTCACCGAGCAAACAGCTGAAGGGGGATAGCCCCGCAGGAGGCGGTCTCAGATGCAGGAAGGTTTGTTAGAAGGTGGGAACAAGTCTGGAGAGGTGATCAGGCCTGAATCCCAGCAGCAGCAGGAGGCGAAGGGAATGAGGCGGAATGTGCTGGGTTGCAGAGGGGCTGAGGGAGGAGCCCCTGACCTCACCAGGCTCCTGGCTCCCTAAGAAGGGTGTGCTGTCTGATACCTGCGCTCCAGGGGAGAGTTAATGGGTGCACGTGGGCGAGCTAATGGGGCCTCCAGTGAGGCTGACTCATGCGAGCATCTGAGCCATTTATTACAGATGCTAGAGAGACAGAGAGAGGAGAGAGAGAGAATAAAAAGGGGAGCAGTGGGAACTCTCTTTGATCGAGAAGTCCCAGGTCTGGCTTCCCATTTCAGATAGGTGGCACCGGAAGAAGGGACCTGGGAAATGTGGGAGCGAGCAGGAGGGGTGCAGCTGGAAGAGGTGACATTTCTATGACGCCTGCCCGATACTCAAACTTGGCCACACCTGCCCTGCAGCGTGCAGCTGGGGAGGGCTGGGTCTTTCTCCAAACAGCCCGGATTTTCCAGTGCCCCCAGGGCATGCTCAGGGCGAGGGAGCTGGGCTGGAAGGCCCGCACCAGGGAGGAAGCCAAGATGCGAGGTGTGGGTCTGTTTGTTTAGACACTGGGCCAAGTCTTGGTCCCTTGGTGTTTCCTTGGACATTTTGACTCTTCATGTGCAGCAATCAGCTTGGTTTGCTGGAAGAGAGAAGCATGGGGGCAGCCCTCACAGCACAGGGGGCTGGGGACACTTTCTAGGGGTGGCAGCACAGGTCTGGCTGGGGAGCTACCTGGGCCTCTGTCCTGACCTGCTGCCCTGTGTGGGGGGGTTCCTGGTGGCTATTCCTGCGGGAGCAGCACAGCAGACGCTGCCCAGGGCCGACTGAGCCTGGTTCTCCCTCTGCCTTGCCGGAAACAAGGCCAGGGACCTTCCCCAGTTAGCTTCTTGGGTGTGTCTCATGCAAGTCCCTCACTTGCCCGAAGGCAAGGCGGATGGCTGGATCTGCCGCTGCCTCTGGTGTTTCCCAGCTCATTGTTCCTAGATAGGCGGTTTTCTTCTGAGCCTTGAATTTGGGTGATCACGCCTCTACACTCTTCCTGCTCATCAGAGCTCAGGCTTTTCCCCCTGGAATATAGAACTTTGCCCAGGCTCGGCCTGCTGGTCTAATCTGGATCATAAAGGACAGAGTCTGTTGTCAGGGGTGGGTCTTTTTGTGCCCTCTGTCTTTCCCTTTGGGGTTCTAGGTGGGGGTAGGTTCATGTGAGCCCTTAGGTCACGGGGCAGCTGAATAAGCTGCATCAATAAGGTGTAGCCCTGAGTGTGGGGAAAGGAGGCTGTCCTATGCCGGGTTCTAGGCGCGCCATATGGGACACCGTCTCTACACCGCAGCCTCATGGGCCACAGGCACCTCCCTCTCATTTTCACGTCAAGGCCACCCCTGTGGCTAACTTCATGTTTTGGGGCCGGGGCTCCCGGTCACCAGTCCCACACACTAACAATGGGAGGCCAGCCTGAGACCAGGGCTGTCAGCCAGGTGTGGTGGCTCAGACCACAGGGTTCCGTATCCCTCAGGGCCTGGAATGGCTCCCTCTGAGGTCTGGGACCCAGAGGGGGAACCTGCAGAGAGACTTAGATGAAATGGCTGAGGCACGCGGGCTCCCGGGTGACACTGGCAGTGAAGCTGAGAGCCTGTGTGGAGGCTAACAAGGGGTGTTTATCTGCCTCCCAAGGGAGGACCTATGTTGTCATGTAGGGAAGAAGCCCCTCTCCCTTTGACCTGGGCTCTCTCCTTAAGAAGGAATTCATTATTGATTTACTCAACACGTGTTTCTTGAGCACCTCTGTCATGTGCCGGACAGTGTACTAAGCCTGGGGATGCAGAGGTACACGAGGTACATCTGATTACAGCCGACACGGGGCCCACAGTGCAGGGCATTTCGGGACCCACGCAGCCAAACAATGAAATAAATGTACATGGTCTTTAGTGCTTTGGAGGGAAAGCCCAGGGTCGCACCAGGCAGGATCACTCTCTCTCTCTCAGGCACTCTCCGAAGGCTGGTGTCAAGAAGACTTCAGGATGGGGGGTGATGGTGAGACCCAAGGATGATGGGGGTCACCCAGGCAAAGGGCCACAGATGACAGTGCAGAGGCATCTAGGTGTCCGAGGAAGGTTGGGGGTGGGCAGCAGGGGGCAAAGGAGGATGTGGAAGGCTGAGGCGAGCTCAGCAAGTAGGGCGGGTGAGGCCAGGGAGCGGGATTTTGTTCTTGGCGAGCAGGTGGCAGAAGGAAACTCCTCAGGATGGATTTTCTTCTCCAAAGTGCCAGGGCTTGGCGCTTGCTTTCTGAGCAGCTAAGAATGACGGAGGCCCATGTAGGACAAATAGCAGCAGGGAAAATCTCCTCTCCTCCCCTGGACTGGGCTGCCTTGGAACTTGGTCGGGGAAGTCTCCAGAAAGCTTCGCCTGGGCCTGAGCAGCCGGTGCCAGCTCCGCTGTCCTGAGCTGACTTCTGTCTCTGCCACCCCAGCTCTTGGCCACCCAGAAGCTGTGAGTGTGACTTTATCTGGAAATTGGGTCTTTACAAATGTGATCAAGTTAAGATGAAGTCATGCTGGAGCAGGGTGGGCCCTAACCCAAAGTCCTTGTAAGAAGAGGGAAGTTTGAGCACAGGCGTGCCCACAGAGAGAGGGGGACCTTGTGAAGATGCACACACCGACTGAAATTATGTTGCCACAAGCCAAGGAGTGTAAACGATTGCCCGCAACTACCAGAAGCTAGGAGAAAGGTCTGCAACAGATCCTTCCCTAGAGCCTTCAGGAACAGCATGGCCCTGCCAACATCTCGATTTGGACTTCTAGCCCCTAGAAGTGTGAGCAAACACATTTCCTTTGGTTTAAAGTGTGCAGTTTGCGGTCCTCTGTGATGGCAGCCCCAGGAAACTAATGCCCTGGACTTAGGAAGGGCTGCCCAGTGCACGAAACTTGTCCTAAGTACTGGGCCACCAACATTCATGATCTTGTTTAGAAGTTTAGTGACGTTCCAACCACCGTATCCATTTTATAGAAGAGCTGGACGGTCAGGGAGGTGAGTAACGTATCCAAAGGTCCACAGAGACACGATGACAAGGCTGGGATTTGAGCCCAAGTCCCACTTGGCCCCGTCCTTTCCAGTCCTGACTTGTAAGGAAGTCTTTGCATTGTTCACGGCCCTTTACAAAGTGCAGTCCAGGTGGCAGAAGGGATGACGAGGAAATTGGGACTCTATGGATGTGCCCTCAACTATTTACTGGTGAAATCCCATGCCTGCCATTTGTTTTAAAATGCCCTAAAAGTAAAAACCCCACCAAGCTGTGGGGATGGGTAATGATGGAACAAAAACAGCAGGTTATTGGTCATGGTGGAAGCTGAGTGATGGGCCATGGGGTTCGCTGGATTATTCTCTTTACTGTATGCTTGGAAACTTCCGTGGTAAAAACTTAAAGTCACAGAGATCCGAGATTTAAAAAAATAATAGAGGAAAAAATAAAGAATGAGAGCTCTAGAATCAAAGAGTCCAGGGTTCAAATCTCCGCTTTATTCTTTATTAGCTGTGTGACCTTGGGCAAGCTGCTTAACCACAATGACCTTGGTTTCCTCTGTCTAATGGAGGTCTCACTACATCAAACGCAAGGGGTGGCAGAGGAATTCAAAGGTAGTATCAAAGTGCTTAGCCCGGGGTGGGGCACTGAGGAGGCATTCTGGAAATATTTGCACGTTTATGACTGTGGTTATGATTATGTGCAGTCCACACCAGCTCCAGGTCAGGACTCACTTCCATCTTACTGAAGTGGGGCCGAAGACAAGGCTTGGACGTGGAGGGCTTGCTCACGGTCCTGTAGCTGATAGAGAGAGAGAGACAGCTCAGGCCCAGAAATCTCTTCCCCCAAGAGCTCTCGTTTCCTTTACACCCAGAGCTGCTCAGAGACATGCTTTCTTGGGGGCGCTTAGGGCTCTGCCCCCAATGAGGCTAGCTTTCTCTATCCTTGGTTTCAGGATGAGCCGGGAGAGGAAGGAGCACGAAGTCACCACTGGCTGACCCTGGTGAGTTCTGGTCACTCTGTGTTTGCTCAGCTGCAGAGTGCAGGTGGCAGGAGTGACGCTGTGGGCCTGGCTGATGTTTTCAAAGGTGACAGGCCTGTGGTAATTGATGGTCACCAGGGGCCATTGCTTCACGCGCGTTGTTGGTTTAAGGATGACAAAGATCTGACACACTTGCCCCCAGCAGAAACTAGAGCGAAACAGAGGAAGCCCAGATGGAGAGGTCCGGGCCTCCTCCGGCTATGGGATACTTCGGCTCTGACGGTTCCCAAAAAGCCGTGTCCTGGGTCTGTCTCAGCCCCTTACGGCCTGGCCAGAATCCTGGCATCCTGGAGCGCTGAGGTCAGCCAGGGTGGAGGAAGTGCCCCACGGCCCCTTGCCAGTCCAGGCGTGGGCCGAGGGCCGGGGAAGTGGCCAGAAGGAGCCGCCCAGCTGGGAGTCTGAGCAGAGGGGCAGAGGCTGCACCCCGCAGTGTTCTGGGCCTTTCCCTCCCAAGCTGACACGCCTGCGGAGCAGGGTGGAGGTGAGCGACCTCCAGTCTGTCACACGCAGAAGAGGGTGCAGGGGGGTGTACGCTGAGAAAAAGAAGTGCAGGGGTCCCCAGGGGGAGCGGGGACTGGGGAGTAACAGGAGAAGCTGGCCGTGGCGTCAGAGGCCTGGGTGTGAATTCAGGACTTTGGCAGGAAACAGAATTCATTCCAGATGGTTCCAATGAAGAGATGACTGCACCGTGTGGGCAGCATTAAGGGAACACACAAGCAGGGACGGGGACGATGCTCTTGGTGACTAACAACAGCAGACATCACGACTGCCCCTGGGGCTGAAGGAAGCAGGAACGGGGACCTCACTAGTGGGGTGCCTGGAGAGCGGGGCACACAGGGGAGGCTGCGGAAGCAGCCTGAGCAGGGAGGGAGTGGGGGAACGGCACCCACCCTCTCTCTCCTCTCCTCTCCCAGCTGGCAAAGGAGAGGCTGATGCAGCCAGTGGGGGCCGCGTCCCAGGGCAGAGCAGGGCAGGGGATGCTGAGGCTTGGGTGGCATGGGCGGGGCAAACAGAGTGCAGCCGGCACACCTCTCTTCTCTCTGCACCGCAGGGACACTCATACTTGCTCACAGACTAGAAGGAGGAGTGGTGGTGAGGAGCGTGAAGTGCCCAGCAGAGACCCTGGCATGTGACAGCCTGAGAGATGCAGCTTCAAACTCTGTGTCTGTCCGTCTGTCTCTCTTTCTCTCTCTCTCTCTCTCTCACACACACATACACACACACTTGCACAGTCCTCACCTCCCTGAATGGCTGTCACAAGGAAGGAGCAGACCTGTTCCAGGAGGGCCAAGGGGGAGCCTGAGGACAAATTGTGTAGCTGTCAGAGTGCCGCGGCTCCTGGACCAGGCCTGCCCGGGAGGCACTGGTTTCGGCTCAGGAGGCACTGAGAGGCTTCACCACACACCCTGCCCCCAGTCTCTTGGGACAATTGATTGTCACTTCCCAGTTTTGCCAGGGAGGCTGCTGGCCTCACAGGGGTGAGACCGCTTGCCCAAGGTTGCCCCGGAGCCAACCTGTTATCCATCAGGACAGGGTAAGTTTTACCGTTATAACCTTCAGTGGCTCATGACTATAAAGGTTTAGTTCTTGCTCATGCTCTCTATCCATCCAGAGTTAGCTGGGGGCTCTGCTTCTCATCACCCTCGCTCTGGGACCCAAGCTGTCAAAACAGCCGCCATCAGATGCATCACTGGTCCGCATGGCGGAAGGGAGGAGAGACTTGGCGAGGCTCTTACTAGAGATTAAGTGCTTGGCCTGGAAGTCGCACACCTGCGCACAGCTCATTGGCTCACACTGGTCACATGACCCCACCCAAGCTCTAAGGCCAGGATGGGCAATCCTAGTAGGTGTCCAGAGGGTGCAGAGCTGGGAGTATCGGATAAATAGCGTTGCTGGCTGCTCAGTGAGCCATAGGCGTATCCCACAGACTCTGGGTCTGGAGCTCTCTCCCCTCTCCACGGGTGACCTATTCTCGTGGAGGCTGGCGGAGCGTGTGGCAGAGTGAGAGAAGTCAGGAGCAGAGCTGTCTCCCATCTTATTCTGAGACCATCCAAGCAGGGAAGCCAAGGTACTCAAGAGAGATGCCCCTAGGGCCATCGGAGCAAGATCAGAAGCTGAAGCTGGGAGTGCGGAGGGCGGGGGAGAGGGGTTTGGCACCCCGCTGGCCTGAGAACCCCCAGGTTCCTGTCCCTTCCTATCCTTGACCTGTTTCCCGCACATGGAAAACCCTTCACTGCTTTGTAGGTGGGACCCCTTCCCGAGGCTGTCTTTCCAGCTGTGAGTGTTCCTGGACCAGCTGGGAATGTGTCTTGATGAGGGCCAGATGAGGTCACTTACTCAGGCTGCTGGAAAACTGGCAGTGCGGCCCCTTCTCCCGCCATGACCCGATTGCATCTCAATGGAATGACTGTGTCCATCATTCCGATTCACAGTTTTTGGAAATGGAGGAGTGTGATTTTACACAGGGCATCAGCAGATACGGGGCCAGTCAACCTTCCAGAAGGCCAGACCCATACCTGGCCCTGTGGGGGACACAGTGCCTGCTGGTTGCTTCCTTGTGCGTTGTTACCCATGCCTACACAACCACTCCACTCCACACACATGCAATCACCTTGAAAGACTTGTCCTCATCTCCTGTGGACTTTACTTCTACCCCCAAACCGCCAATGGCTCCATCCCCTGTGACCTTGCAGAATCACTTGACATGGCCAGTCCTCTCCTATTTCCTAGAATGTTCTTCTTCTTGGGCTTCTGTGCTGGTTGACTTTCCTGCCACCTCTCTGAAACCTCCTTCTCAACCTCCTTCATGGAATTTTCTTCCTTTTCCCCCACCCAGCCCTTTGTGCTGTCACTTCTAGGGTTCCGTGTACAGCTCACATCTCCCTCTTCTTGGGTCATCCACTGGCCTCTACTATAGCTGACCCTTTGAGGAATTCCAAATCTAGACCTTTCTGAATTCTAGACACATTCATCCATTTGCCTAGCTGACACATCCACGTGGCTGTACCATAAGCTCCTCCAACTTAACATGGACTGTTCCCCCAATTTGCTTTTTTCTCCATTAATTCCCGCTGTAGTGAATGACATACCCGTCCACTAGCTGTCAAAGCCAGAAGACCGAGGGCCCTTATAGCCTCCTTCCTCTGCCTGTCCCACACGGGAAGACCTAAATCCCACCTCTCCATCCACCGTTTCTAACCTGGACCGTCACCACAGCCTCCTCAGTGCCTATTCCCTCCAGCCCATCTTCCTGCTGGCCACGGAGATTTCTAAAATTATGGCCGTATGAGTCCCTTAATGTTAAAATCCTTCAGGGCTCCCTTCAGCCCAATTTAAAATGCAAAATCCTAAGCAGGGAGTTCAGTACCTTTGCAATCCAGTTCTTGCCTCTCTGTCCCTAGCACGGCCACCCGGCATCCCATGCTCACCTCTCTGTACCTTTGTGCACACTCTTTTTCTTTCCTGGAATGCCTTTTTCTGTCTCTTCCTTGTCTGGATGGCTAATTCCTGTTCATCTTTGTAACTCAGCCCAGATGTCATTTCTTCTAGGAAGTCTCTGACAAGTCCCTAGAGGAGGTGCCCCTTCTCTGTGCTTCTATAGAATCCCATGTGTAAACACAACACGGTAAGGTAGAAAGGGGTGCTGCTTACTCATACCTCTGCCTCTCATCTTGGTGTTCTCGGAGGACAATGTCAGGCCCAGAGCCAAGCATGATGCTTGGCATCCATTTGGTAGTCAATCAGTTCTTGTGAGTAAGTAGACAGGACGCTGCCATGTCCTCGAGGTCCCTTGACTGCAGTTCCCAATCACAGAGGGACATTGGAAATTATGTAGCTCAGTCATTGACTCCATGGATGAGAACTCTAAGATCCAGGGAGCTGAATTCTCTCATCAGCCCACACAGAATCGTCAACAGGGTGAAGACTGGTATCTGAAGGGATAAACTTCCTCAGGCCAGTGTTTTTTACATGGTACCAACATCACACCGGGTTTATTTCTTTGACTGATTTTATGTGGAAGCACTCAAGGTTCATTTGAAATCATTCACAAAATAGAGACAAGTAAAAAGAAAAGCATAGAGCTCACCTAGCAATTGTACTACCCACCCATAGAAAACCATGCTGATTACTTGGTAGATCACCTTCCCGCCTTTTCCCTGGGCAGCTAAATGTGTGTCCATCCATTAACACAACAGTGTGATTATACTATAAATACATTTCCCCATTCTCTTCAGTTTCTTTTTTTGAATGTCTGTTCCTATCTGTCAAAGATTGCCTAGGTGTAAAGTTGGGTGCACCATATTGTAATTCAGTAATCAGATGTGAGTATTGGATGACTTTAAGGTTGTGGTTTTTTGTTTTTGATTTTGGAATTTTATTCTTTTTTTAAAATTTTTGATCTTTTATTTATTTCTGAGAGAGAGATAGCATGAGCAGGGGAGGGTCAGAGAGAGAGGGAGACACAGAATCTGAAACAGGCTCGAGGCTCTGAGCTGGCTGTCAGCACAGAGACCGACGCGGGGCTCAAACCCACAAACCGCGAGATCATGACCTGAGCCAAAGTCGGACCCTTAACTGACTGAGGCACCCAGACGCCGCTTGTTTTTGCTACTTTAAACTGTACTATGAAGAACATCATTACAATGAAATTTGGGGCCCATTCTTAATTATTCCTTTAGGATAAATTCTTAGAAGTAGAGTTGGTGGAATGAAGGATTTGCACTTTCCCCATCTTGCCAAATTGCCCTCCAAAAAAGCCTGACTAATCAGATTTTGTATTCACTAGTTATTATTTAGTCAAGGTGAGAGCAAACCGTTTCCATTGCACCAGGGATCAGAGGACCTGGATTTGATGTCAGCTCTCCCTCAAGGCACACATCTCAATCTGGCAGCTCCTGGATCATCTTTTGAATCCACGGTGTTTAAAAGAATATTTGAATCAGGGGCGCCTGGGTGGCTCAGTCAGTCAGTTGAGTGTCTGACTTCAGCTCAGATCATGATCTCACGGTTCATGGGCTTGAGCCCCGCATCGGGCTCTGTGCTGACAGTTCAGAGCCTGGAACCTGCTTCAGGTTCTGCGTCTCCCTCTCTCTCTGCCCCTTGCCTACTCACACTCTGTTCCTCCCTCAAAAAAAATATATTTTTTTTTTTGAATTAGGAACCAACTTTATACATCAGCATATTTTACATTAATAAATCTCAACTTCTTGTTCCTGTTTCTGAAGGGCAACGGTGGCTCCCCCTCTATGCGGGACTCGGGCTCCCCAGCTTTGCTACAGTCCCCACCTCTCCCTCTCGCCACCTAGCCTGCTTCATTCAATAACTTGCCAGGCCCCTGTAGGCACGAGAATTTGCAACCTCTATCTCAGTTACATTTCCCCATTTAAAATCGGCCCACCAGCAAAGAATTCCATGCTTTTCATTCTGATTAACTACAGAATTAATTTTTAAAAAAACAAATCCTATTTGTAATAATAATATTCAGGTTAATCATTTAGGAAGCTGCTTCAGAGAAACCCCGAACGTCTTTAACCAATATAAAATACCATGAATCACTTTGGACTCCACA
Organism: Crocuta crocuta; assembly: GCF_008692635.1. Lineage (NCBI taxonomy): Eukaryota > Metazoa > Chordata > Mammalia > Carnivora > Hyaenidae > Crocuta > Crocuta crocuta. The sequence continues at coordinate 1,376,456 of NW_027533256.1, forward strand.
GTGCATTATGTATTTAAAAACAGAAAATTAGACACAGGAGAATTCATCTTAACTTCATTATATATGAAATATTAATTCTCTTCTGGCTTTCATATTATTTACATATTTAATAACATGTTAGCTACAGTCTTTGACTGAGAGCAATTAGAGGCCAGGGGCTGTCTCCTGCCTTAATCTTAAAGATGCCAAAATGTTTTGATGTTGTGGGGAGAAGGAATTGGTAAGGAGAGTTGGATGCTGTTGTTTGCATTTCTTTTTCACATGTCATAATTTGTTCCCCAGATTTTCCTCTTAAACGAGACATTGATGACTTTGGCTGTCCCAGTGAAACCTCTGTTCCTCGGTTCCCATCTCGGGAACGTTATGGCCCTTTGGTTTTTCTAAAAAACAGAGGCAAATATTAATCCGAACCAAGATCCCCTATTACTTAGATCCTCTTAGGACCTCAGTTTTCTCATAAGTAATATGCGGATCAAGGGACAGATGCCATTAGATGTCATCAGGGCGAGGGGGCTCATGAGGATGATCACACACCCAGTCCCGTGTCTCGCATGAAGCAGCTACCTCTGGCAGTTTCCTGACCCTTCCTCTCCCTTGGCGCAGTGATGAGCAGAGCCTCGGGCCCCAGCGCCATATTGGTGCACAGCCCAGCATGCAGTCTCTACCGTCATGTCGCTGGCGGTCCCCACAGGTGCCATGGGAAGCTGGCAATGATGGACCTGTCTCTGGAGGTCACGCCTGCATAATCAGAGGTATGCAGATCAGGTGAGGGAATGGCCACTCTGGCCTTGAAGGCCAATGGGACAAGGTCAGCTGTGGCTGGGGACTGGAAGGAAGGAAGGTTCAGGCAGAGGCACTGGAGAGAAAGGGGTGCACAAGCTGGAGAGATTGGGTGTGGAGAAGCAGAGTGTGGCATCTAGCTTGGCACGGAAGTGAACAAGGTAGCCTGTGATGAGGGAGTGAGGGAGTGAGCGGGGCAGGAGCTGGGAGCAGAGAGAAAGCGGGTGCGGTACATTGTTTTTAAGACCATGGAGTGCCAAAATTATAAGGGACCTGGGGAAAAGTCGAGAGTGAGGGTCACTGGCTGGTGTCCCAGGGCTAGATAATGCACACCGCACATATCTTGTTTGGCCCATGCGGTGTTAATTACTGTTACTACTTTCGTTAATTTTCAGTCTTTTAGCTCTGCCCGCACTTTCCGGTTGCCCCCAGTCTCCTCCACTCTACTCATTCCTGTCATTTGTCCAGTACCTGCTCTCAACCAAGTTCCTCTTTCAGTTTTAAGAGTGAGGGAATTGGGGTCCCAAGAGTGGAAGTCATTTGCTCAGGCTGTCCCCTGGTTGAGTGGTATTGCACCATCCCACCCCAGTCTTCCATTGCCTGGTTTAGGGCTCCTGGAAGAGCTTGGGTAATGGGGAGCCCCCACAGGCCCCAGAGCAGGGTGGTGAGGTCTTGGGGCCTGGACATGACACAGCTGGATGCCGCTGGCCATGCAGCGGACACTGTGGTTTGCGCCGAGGCTGGTGTCTGGTCGCCGGAACCCAGCAGCTCCACGTGCAGCACAGGTTCCCAGGCTGTGGCTGGCTCACTGCAGCCAACATTGATTGGCCTCCCCCCTACCCCTCACCCCCAGCTGGAGGCCCTAAGCTTCCCTCCTCCTCTTCATCCCTAGTGGGACACTGAATCACGTCTCAATCCCCTGACAAAGAATTCCTGGCGGCTTGTAGAAAAGGGTGTCCCAGCTATTCCAGAATGAGACTTAATAGTCTGATTGGTTCGGGGGGACTGGGCATGCACAGTGCTCTCTCACCTTATCCCCCAAATGAGTCTATCAGGATTAATGTCACAGTAATGAAGGTAAGAGGAATTAAGCATGATTTGTCGCTGGTTGTAAAGTGCTTCCAGACATCACCAATCCATCACAGCCATTCTCCAGAAGCAGGAGCCCCATGTGTCTGTGAGATGCTGAGGGAGAGAGCCAGGCTCCCTGCTCATAGGCTCGGGCTCCTGTCCCAGGGAGCAGCAGGGCTGGGATAGAGGCCCAGGCTGACAGGGGCTATGAGACACACTGGAGATAAGAATGACCCCAAACCATGCAGCAGGGAGCAATGCTCCCCCCACCCCGCCCCAGAATCCCTGAACCTTTGGGCACATCCTCTCTCCTTTTAGCACCAGGGCTATGGTTTGGGGCATTAGGGCTCTTCCTCATTTTACAGATGGGAAAACTGAGTCAGAGGTTCAATACAGCCTCGAACCTGTGGCAGTTAGAGAACAGTTCTTGTTCCAACTCTGACACCTACGTGCTATGTGCTATGTGACCTGGGTTGAGTTAATGCCCGTTTCTGGACCAGAGTGTCTGCATTTGTAAAATGAAAGAGTTAGATAGAGGATGTCTTTTCAAAAAATCTAACCAACCCAGTGTTTTAAGGACATAGAATTTTTTTAGAAAAGATTTTTTAAAAACTGCTTTATTGATATGTAATCCACGTATCATACAATTTACCCATTCAAAGCGCAGCCTTCAGTGGTTTTGGTATATTCACATGTGCTACCATCACCAGGGGCAATTTTAGGACATTTTCATCACCTCATAAAGAAACCCCATACCCATTGGCTATCACCCCTCCTTCACTTCGCCCATCCTTCACCCCCAGCCAACAGTGTGAGGTAGGGGTCCAACGTCACTCTCTGGCATATAGTTAATCACTTGTCCCAACATAATTTGTCCAAAAGACTTTTCCCTTCCTCATTGAATGGCTTTGGCACCCTAATTGAAAATTAGTTGATCATAGACCTATGAATTTATTTCTGGACTGTTCTTTCCATTGATCTCTATCCTTGTGTCAATACCATACTGTCTTGATTACTATTGCTTTGTAGTAAGCTTTGAAATTGAGAATGTGAGTCCTCTAACTTTGTTTTTTTTTTCTTCAAGATTGTTTTATTTTTATTTTTATTTATTTATTTATTTTAAATCGTTTATTGTCAAGTTGGTTTCCATATAACACCCAGTGCTCATCCCCACTCACCCCCCCNACCTTCTTCTCCCCCATGGTCCTCCTTTAAGTTCCTCCTAATCCTCCTATACATGCAAACATATGGTATTTGAACTTCTCTGCCCGACTTATTTCACTCAGCATAACACCCTCAAGGTCCATCCATGTTGCTACACATGGCCAGGTTTCATTCTTTCTCATTGCCATATAGAATTCCATCGTATAGATAAACCACATCTTCTTGATCCATTCGTCCATTGATGGACACTTAGGCTCTTTCCATGGTTTGGCTATTGTTGAGAGTGCTGCTATGAATCTTCAAGACTGTTTTAGCTCTTCTGGATCTCATGCAATTTTATGTGAATTTTAGAACCAGCTTGTTAATTTCCACAATGAACTCAGGTGGGATTCTTTTTTTTTTTTAATGTTTTTATTTATTTTTGAGAGAGAGAGAGAGAGAGACAGCATGAACAGGGGAAGGTCAGAGAGAGAGGGAGACACAGAATCCAAAACAGGCTCCAGGCTCTGAGCTAGCTGTCAGCACAGAGCCCGACATGGGGCTTGAACCCACGAATCGTGAGATCATGACCTGAGCTGAAGTTGGACTCTTAACCGACTGAGCCACCAAGGCACCCCAGGTGGGATTCTGATCAGGATTACAGTGAACTTGTAGATAAATTTGGAGAATATTACCATCTTAACAAAATTAAGAGCATGAGCTTTTTCCCCTCTTTTATCTTTAATTTTTTAATAGTACTTTATATTTTTCAGAGTATAAATTTCATGCTTTTCTTACATTAGTTTTAAGTGCGTTATTATTTTTGATGCTATTGTGAGTGGAATTGTTTTCTTAATTTCATTTTTGGATTGTTCATTGTGAGTATAGCAAGAATTGATTTTTGATATTGATCTTGACATACTTGTCTTGTTCCTGATATTAGGGGGAAAGGCATCCAGTCTTTCACTATTAAGTATGAAGGTTAGCTGTGGATTTTTCATAGGTGTCCTTTTAGGTTGAGAAAGTTTTCCTTTACTCTTAGTTTGTTGACTGCTTTTATCATGAAAAACTGCTGGATTTTGTCGAATGCTTTTTCTGTGTCTATGGAGATAATCATGTGGTTTTAATTTTTTATTCTGTTGATATGATGATTGATTTTGAACATTGAACATGCCTTGCATCCTTGGGTTGAATCTCACTTGGTTATGGTATATAATTCTTTTTACATGTTGCTGGATTCATGTTGCTCATATTTTGTGGAGGATTATTGTGTTCATATTAATAAGAGATACTGGTCTGTAGTTTTCTTGTGGTGTCTTTGTCTGGTTTTGGCATTAGGGTAATACTGGCTTCATAAAATGAGTTTAGAAGTGTCCCCTCCTCTTCGATTTTTTGGAGGAACTTCTGAAGAGTTGGTATTTCTTCTTTGAATGTTTGGTAGAATATGGAAGTGACGCTTTTGGGGCCTGACATTTTCTTCATAAGGTAGTGTTAAAATGACCGATTCAACCTCTTCATTTGCTGTAGGTCTTCAGATTATCTAAAGGGGTGGGGGATATCATTTTGTCTGTGGGGCCTTCTGCAGCCAAAGGTATCTCAGAGACCCAAGGCTCTATGGGTCACTGTGGTCACCGGCGATGCCTAGGGCCATGGCAAGGGGCTTCTGGTTCACTAAACACATGGCTTAGGCTAAAGACAGCCTGTGGTGTGGGCAGGTCAGTCCACCAAAGGCTGGAGAAGACTCCCTGGGTGGGTCTGCATGCTGAGAACAGTGGGCAGGGTGGGAGGAGAAGTTCTGGGACAGCAGTCTGTAGGCTCAGCTTTTAGGGAGCTGAAGGGACACGGATGGGCCTGTATACCAGTTCTGTGCAGAAGGATTGCTACTCATAAGCCTGGTCTGTGCCTTCCTGGCCCTTCTCACATCCACCCTCCTTCCCAAATGGTGGCTTTGTCCCTAGGGTTCTAGGTCTTGTTTAGCTCCATAAGGGAAAGAAATTTCTCTGTCTTATCTTGATGTATTCCCAGTGTCCTGTAGAGCGTGTGTGTGGATGTCAGGGAGTGGAGGTGGCCTGGGGATTCTCAGGATTGTGTGTTGAATAGAAGAATGGCCAGCGCTGCCTCTAGATTTTTGTCTGCTGGCAACCAGCAGGCAGACCGAAAATCAACTCTTCTGAGTCAATGTGTTTCAGGTGTCTTCACATGCACACAGTCACACATGCGCAATACTTACTGTACTTTCTGCCTTCTGCAAGGCACTGTGGAAAATGACGAAATACAAGGTGCTGGCCCCTGCCTTTGAAACACTCACAATGTAGTCGACAGAAGAAAACCCAGTGGATTCAGCTGAATGAGTCCTCAGATGTCCCTCTGTCTCAGTCCTGGAATGATGACCACTGTTGTTCTTATATTCTGAGTTCCAGTAGGACTGTCTAGGGCGTCCAGAGTGCTGGTGTCAATTGGTGCAGCACGAGAAAGTCCCTCGGCCCTCTGGGTTTCTCTTGTTCTCCACTTTTCCCGGTGAGTGGTCTAGTCTCTAATGCCCAGTTTCATTTGATCTTGTGTCTCTGTGATTGTCTGCCTTGGCCAAGTCATAACTGTCTCCCTGTCCCTACCCCTGCCAAGACCCCTGGGACATTGTCCTGGGAGCCTTTGGCGGCTCTGGCCTTAACCCCATAACCCCTGGGGAAAGTAGATGGAACACACACACACACACACACACACACACACACACACACAGAGGCAATCTCAATTCTCCCACTGGTGAAGAACCTCCGGATCATATTCCTTACCACCCACTGTGGCTTGGGGTTGGAGAATTTGGTAGCCTTTTTGTGAGACTCCATTTCTATGTTGGTCTCAGAGGCCATTTTGGGAAAAAGCCAAGAGGTTTGGCCTCGTTTAACTGAGTTCAGGGAGGAGCTGGGTGTTACCTCAGGCAGTGGTGGATAAACAGACGCCACAGAAAAGCCATGAGAGATGGTTATTCTCTATTCAGGAACTGGAATCCACTCCCCACTGGGGGCATGGGTACTGAGCAGATGGGGTGGGAGGTATGACCATTACCGTCTTGGGCCTTGGATGGAGAGGATGGCTCTAGCCTGTGGGGAGAGCGGTGAGCCCAGACTCCACAGCACTCTTGCAGTGCTGGCCACTGATCCTGCAGGTGGAAGACTGGAAGTCTCACCCTCAGACTCTTCTGGCATTTTCAGCCCTGACCCAGGTGCCAGTGGCCCAAGGCTGGCAGAAGCTTCCTAGGCTGGGGGCTGTTTTGCCCTCCAGGGGACATTAGGCAAGGTCTGGAGACATTTTTGATGGTCACAACTGGGAGGTGGGGGCTGCTATTGGCCTTTACCGGGTAGAGGCCGGAAATGCTAGTAAACATCCTCCAATGCACAAAACAGCCCAGCACCCGACCCCCAATAAAGAATTATCTGGCCCAAAGCATCAATAGTGCTAAGGCTAAGAAACCCTGCCCCCAACACTGGGCTCCCCGCGGTGCTCAATCTAGACCAGAGTGGCTAGATCCTCATAAGGGTAGACAGACAATCATCGCAGCACAGTCCCCGTCCTCCAAACTGTGTCCCACAGATACTGCATTTGTTAGTTCATTCATTCAGTTCATTCATTCACTCATTCCACCTGCATGTGCTGAGGTTTTACTATGTGTCAGGCCCAACAGAAACCAGAATGCTATTTAGATGGTACTTGCCCTCAAGTCGTCCATGTCTGGTGGGGAGCCCCCCCACCATCCCAGAACCACGTCACAATGGCAGAGATACAAGGTTATATGGGATTGTAGGAGAGGAGGTGTTTACAGCTCAGCCTTGAAGGGGGTCAAGAAAGTCTTCCTGGGGGAGGTGAGCTGAGTCATAAAGGTGAGGGAGACTCGGATAGAGGAAGCTATCCTCCAGAAGGAGCTCTCTGTGGAAACCACTTCCCCGTGCTTGCTGTAGAAGTGTGCCCTAGCCCTCAGCAGCCCTCCACAGGAATCCCTCCTTCCTCCTGCGGCTGTGGGTCTTCTTGCCTCCCTGCTCTTCACCCCTCCCCCGTCGCGTCTTCAACTCCTCTGTGAAATTGCGTTTCTAACCTTGGCTGCCTCCAGCCCCTCCATCACTGCCAGGAGAGGCCATCAATCCCCTGCCCCAGCCACAGCCCCGCAGCTGGGAGTCAGATGGTGGCCTCAATTATTTTCCTAACAATCAGAAAGGTTTGGTGGGGAGGTAGAGAGGGGAGGGAAGAGCACGGTAGCCCCCAGGGGCTTTGACTGGGTGCCCTTTTGTGCCTTCTGACCGCCTTGCGTATCTTGTCTCTCTCTCTCATATGTAAACAGCATTAAAGATAATGAAAGGCCAGCCACTGGAAGGCCTCGCTTTAGAGTCTGCTGGGGAGAGAATCAAAAGATGTTCGCAGCTGGCTGCCCTGAGAAGGGTCTAGTGGAAGATGCCAGGGGTCCGGGGTCAGCAAAAATGGATCCTTGTCATGGCTGTTTCATTATCTTGCTGGATGACCTCAGGTAAATTACTTCACCTTTTTGGGACACATGCGCCTCATCTGTGAAATTCGGAGAGAGCCCCATCCCCGAGATATCGCCTCATACAGTCATAATGTCTGGTGACATCACGGGCCTTTAACTGATGAGAGCAAAGCAGGAAATTCGAAAGAAAATACGCCTGCGTTTCCTCCCTATCCCCTACCTCCCGTGTCCCCCGGAGGTGTCAGTGGCTATAGCTGAGAGCTGATGAGACAGGCTGGAGTCAGTAGGGTACACCAGCATCCTCCCAATGAGCTAGATGCATCCGTGCCCCTGTACCCTTAGCTCATGCCATTCCCATTCCCTTCTCCCCCGCCTCTTCCTACAGGCAGACGTTCCATCAAGGTCCACGTCAGTGGCATCCTCTGGGGGAAGCCTCCTTGACTCCCCAGACTGGCGCCCCTTCTGGTCCCCAGTGAACTCTGCCTGGCCCTCTGGTCTGTCCTCAGTGCTGTGTACCATCGCGTCCCTGGCCTGTAACGAAACTTCAGCAGCACCGAGCGTGTCCTTCACGGTGCGGCGGCTAGCATCTCCCCAGCGGGCGGGTCTGACCCGAGCAAGCTGGTACTGTCACGAGGGCAGTGCGGCTAATGACTTTTGGGGCGGATCTGGCATTTCTGCAGCCAGGGCCCAGGCACCGTAGGGGAGGGCCGGACACTGGGACGCGATGCTGCCACGCACCGGAAGGAGGGCAGGACGGAAGCGGTACCTTGACGAGGGTCGGTTGGGACGTGCTCACAGATACCTTGGGGCGGCTTCCTTTCCTTGCCAGGGACAGAGGCCTGCTCGAGCCCCTCCTGAAAAAGGTTTATCGAAGGCCACGAAGCTTTCACGGAGCTCCAGCGCCAGGACTTGTACCCCAGTGCCCGCCCCCCTCCAGGAATGAAGACCAAAGGGTGATTGTGTTTAGTGGGGTGCTGTGGGGTGCGGCCCCCTTTCAAGGCAGAATTCCCACTTCCCCGCACACACTGGCCCTGCCCTCCTTCCTTTCTGTGATGCTTCCCGCCCCACGCGCTTGCCTCTTGCTCTTGTTAAGTCTTAGGTGCTAGAATGATGTAATTGAAACATCCATTTCCTCCTGAATTTTTACTTATGGCTGTGAAATATCTAGCCCGTGACCTCCGGGGGTGGATGCATGACTTTTCTCATCTGGTTCAGAGCTGGATACACGTTCAGGCCCAGCCTCACCCAGCAGATGCAGAGGCTGCCAGCTGGCCGTCCGCAGGTGCAGCATCTGACTACCCGGTTCCACCCTGACTGGCTGGGGCCTTGGGTGCGGAGCACCCCCTCTGCGGGCCTCTGTTTGCCCTGCCGCAGGAAGGGGGGGTCGCTGTGTCCTGCTGATCCCCCCTGCATGGGTACGTAGGTGTGGCGTGTGAATCATTCCACCTAGCCTCAAAAACAATTTCTCCCAATAATCCATCACTGCTGAGCGCCTTCCTTCTCTGGCCTCTGGGGGCCTCAGTCCTCTCATCTATAAAATGGAGAGGTCTCTTCCCACTAGCTGGTCCTGTGGGCTTATGGGAGTTGGGTCCGGGTGTGGACCTCAGGTGTTCTTCTTCCTGGCCACCTTCAGAAAGCTCCTACTCCAGCCCCTCATTTGTGCCATCTTCCCCAGACTCCCAAACCTCTGGATGGGAAACCTCTGGCTTGTTATCCAGATGTGCCCTCCTGGTGCCAAACAGCTAGATGTTTGGGAATATCTGCAAGAGAGCTTGCCAAAACCGGGCCGTACTCGGCCCACTCCTGAACTGCAGGTTTATGTTCACTAACCCAGATCTAGGAAGTCGTCACCCTGTGAATAGTTCACTGGCAGCCGGAGTCAGCCCAAGGTCTTCAGAGGAACATTTGGGAGTGATTTTGGAAGTGTGTTGCTTCTCTCTCTCTTTCTCTGCAAGTGGGAGAAGCCCAAGAACCATCCCTCCCACAGGGCTCTGAGGGTAAAAGCAGGACACTATTGTCCCTTTGTCTTCCCTGCACAATTTACAGGCTGCAGCTTGCAAATCACTGGAGGGAATATGGAAACCTGGGTAATGATGTGGGAGAGAACATTCCCCAGTGCTGACGTGGGTTTCCCTGCACCAGAGAACCAGAGATGGGGTAATTGAAGCTCACGCTCTGAATGGTGATAGCAAAGGTAATCTCCGTGACGGCATGTGTAATATCCCCACTGCCCCGGGAGGGGTGTGGCAGTGGGGGGCCAGACTTTGATGAAAGACAGAACCAGGCAGCTCTGGGCTCACACTCCTACAAGGCCCTTGAGTCTCAAGGAACTCAGGACTGAGGCAAGGTTTGTCCCTGGTGGGTCCTTTCCCTCACAATGGGGCCCTGGCCTGGCCTGTGGAGGTGGAGTCCAAGCTGGTCCGGAAACTCCGTGAGGGTAGTGACTCTGTCTTTTCATCATTATATCCTTAACTCCAAGAGCGCACCCTGACGCTAAGGGGATCCTTAGAGTCTTTGGTTCAATGAATAAATGGATGAAAGCATGAATGAATGATGAATGAATGGTTCTAGCAGAAGTGAAATGGCGACTTCCATTCCATTCACCTGGCTTCATCTCATGGCTTGTGTCTTGGTTTGCCCAAAAGCCAGCTACCAGCTACCAGGATAATGAGGTGATATTCAACTATGTGTTGTAAGAAGCTACAGAAGGAATTAGGGATATGTAGCTGTGGGCATAAAATACCCCTGTCTTCAGGTTTCTTCTGAAGGTGGGAAAGCTGTTCTCCCTGGCTTTGGAGGCTTAAATCTAGATCTGGTGGGTAGAACTCAGAGGCAGATCTCAGTGCCCCCTCCTACCCCCATACCAATTGCTCACATTAGTTGAGCACTTACTATGTGCACAACACTGTTACTATTGCAGATGGTGGACATTAAGGCTCAGTGTAATGGTTAATTTTATGCGTTAACTTGACTGAGTCACAGGATGTCCAGATATTTGCTTAAACATTATTTCTGGGAGTGTCTGTGAGGGTGTTTCTGGAAGAGATTAGTATCTGAATCAGTAGACTGAGTAAAGCAGATTACCCTTTCCAGGGTGAGTGGGCCACAGCCAATCCTTTGAGGGCTTTAGGAGGACAAAAAGGCAGAGGAAGAGAGGAAAAGGGTTCTCTCCGTTTCTGCCCACCTGATGGAGCTGGAGTGTCCATCTGCTCCTGCCCTTGGACGTGGACTTAATGCTGTCAGTTCTTCTGGTTCTCAGGCCTCTGAAGTCAGACTGGAGCCAAACCACTCGCTTTCCTGGGTCTCCAGCTTGCAGATGGCGCCTCGTGAGACAACTCAGACTCCATAACTGCATGAGCCAATTCCTTATAATAAATCTCTCTGTGTGTATATCCATCCTATTGGGTCTGTTTTTCTGGAGAACTGAGATGAATGCTTAGTGTATTTGTTTCTAGAGTTGTTGTAACAAATAACCACAAACCAGGAGGCTCAACCCAACAGAAATCTATTCTTTCTAAAGTCTGAAAGCCAGAAGTCCAAAGTCAGGGTGACAGGGCCACATTCCCTCCGAAGGATGTAGGGGAGAACCTTCCTTGTCTCTTCCAGCTTTGGGCAGCTGCCAGCAACCCTTGATGTCCCTTGACTCGTAGACACATAACTCCAGTCTCGGCCTCTGCCTTTTCATTGCTGCTCCTGTGTGTCTGAGTCTGGATTTAGGGCCTACCCTGAAGATCCAGAATGATATCATCCCACAATCCTTCATGAAATTACATCTATGAAGACCCTTATTCCAAATAAGGTTGCATTTCCACAGTCTGGGTAGACATATCATTTGAGTGGTGTTAAGGACTAAACGTTTGTGTCTCTTTAGAATTCATATATTGAAGCTCTAACCTCCAAAATGATGGTAGTAGGAGGTGGGGACTTTCGAGGGTAATTATGGGCAGATGAAGTCTTGAGACTCGTGAGATGAGTGCTCTTCTAAGAGACACAGGGAGACAGAGACCTCATGATGAGATTAGTGCTCTTGTGAGAAGAGAGACAGAGTTGTGTGTGCGCACACAAAGAAGAGGTCGGGTGAGCACATGGTGAGGTCGTGGTGGCCTGTGAGCTGAGAGAAGAGGCCTCAGACCTTGTTGGCATCTTGACCGTGGACTTCCCAGCCCTCCAGACTACAAGGAATAAATTTCTGTTGCTTGAACCACCCAGCCTCTGGAATTTTGTTGTGGCAGCCTAAGCGGTCTGATGTGGGTGTCCCTGTTCAACCTAGCGCAGGGAGGGTCAGCCATTGTCGAGGTCACTGGGAGCTGGGTTTCCTTCCATTTCCCTGTGATAGCCTTTGAAGGGCTTTATAACTGTGTAGCATGGAAGACACTTTCGCCGGGAGGGAGTGAGTTCTTACTGGAGAGGTTCAACTGGCCTCACTGATCTTGGATTATGTGGTAGGATCCCTTGAATTCCTTTGAATCCCTGGGATTCAAAATGGCACCTGGACTGTGCTCCTGGCCTTCTGTCCACTAGCAGTGAGCTCAGAACTAAGTCTTTACTGGGAATGGAACTTAAGACATTTATTTGTCTGATTTTTACAGAAGACAGCACCTTCAAAAGAATCCCTGACTCATGACCTCCAGGGGGTATTTTCAGCCCGTAGAAAGGACTGTCTGCACCCTGGTTATCAGTCTTCCAGGATTAGAGGGTCCAGACAGGGGAGGGAGTTATAAATTACCCACCGCCTGACTCACACCCCAGAGTGAGCTGGGAAGTCACCGGGACCTTCCAGATCTCTCCAGCCCTTTTGCAGATCTGAGGCCTGGGAAAGCTCTATTTCACGCTGGGGGTGGGTGAGGGAGGTTTCTTAGAGCCCTGGGCCTTGCCAAATGTGAAATCAGCATTCCCGTCCAGCCCTCCCCCCAATCCAACCCTCCCTCTGGCCTCCCCTGACATCTATAATTCCGTTTGTTGTGCTCGCAAACACCGTGTTGGAAGATTTCATGCTAATGAAAGGGTTTCTTGATTAGGTTACGCTGTTACTGTAAATGTTCCCTCATTATCTATGTTATGGTAGGAATTTGAAAAAGTATAAATTGAGCGTCTTGCATAATTTATAAAACCTGAATGTTTCCTAATTAGTTCGGTTAGGTTAATGACGGTGCCGCGTCACTTCTTCTTGGCCCCTGCTAATGACCTTTCCCCTCTTCATTTCGAACACTTTCTGTTATTTACAAAACCCCCCACCAAATCCAGCTACCAGCTTGCAGCGTGGCTGGCCCCGTCTAGCCCCGTAAGGGAGGATGAAATGCCTTGCACGATGTGAATAGCTCCTTTTTTGTCTGCGCGCTCCCACCCTCCTTTGAGGCCAAGAAGCAGCCTGCTTAAGGTCGGCCAGGACGAAATTTGGCTCTGGCCGATCCCCTGAAGAATGCCGGTGAAGTGCATTCCTCTGGCGTTTGCGAAGAGACTGGTCCTGGCCTCCATTAGCAGCTGGGGAAGTGAAAATGCTGGAGGAGATGGGGGAGGGAAAAAAAACCCTCTCAAAAGGATTCTAAAATAACATTTTGCATCCTCAAGTAATTCCCAGTTCTCCCTGGCAACCATTCATTTCTTCCGAACAGCAGAAATTTGCAATATGAAAGTGGATTGGCTTTTCCCTCCCTTGGGGCCCCTGTATCTCTTCATCCAGCGCCTTGGGTAAAAAGCAATGCATACGTTTACAATATAAATGTGATTTAATCGACCTCCCTGTCAGGGAGAAATGGCAAGCATATCAAACAAGACCAAGATGTTAGAAAGAAAAATCATAAATTATTCCAGTGACGAGTTTCTGAGCCGCCTCCCGGACTACTAGATGATGCTATATAAGGCTGTTCCTTGAAACAATAATTAAGATAATTCTGTATGACAAGGAGAAAAATGTCCAGCTTTGTATGAAATGTGCTTCATGTTAGCAAGCTGAATGCTTGGTATTGATTACACTCCCACNTAAAATTAATTGAATGATGCAACATTTCTTTTCTTGAATCCTTATTTACCGTACATGCCTCCTAGAAGCCATGCAAAGTGGGCTGGCCTCTTATTCTCTAAATTGATCTCTTCCTTTGGCGGTGTCTGGGAGAACGCTCACATGTACACACACACACCCTCAGCTGGGCGTCCATTGTTCTCTGCTCTGGAAGGCATGGTGTCCCCCCTCGGGGGCAGATTTGATGGCCATATCAGCACAGCAGAGCCCTAACTTTTCCATTACGAGGCCACCATGGGGCTCTCCTACAGAAACATGGCCAATGTCAGGGGGGAGAAACTCGGCGAGGACACCCCCACGGGCCCCTTGCAGTCTAGGGAACAGCACTTGGCTTCTGTCTAGCAGAACGGCCTTCCTGCCCTCCCCCTTCAACCTCCCAGGGTGCAGTGTGGACCTGGATGGGGCCCCTGACCTTCCCCTCTTCCTTTCTGGCTGCCTTATCCTGCTATCGTCCTCCCCCCTCCCGGGAGAGGCACCTGGTGATATTCTGGCAGAGAGAGATGGTTTATGGCGGCGGCTCTGCTGGTTTTTCCGCGGCTCTATGTCATCCTGACTGCAGTAGCTGCCACAGTGGCGGCTGGTGGAGAGGGAGCCACGGCCTCAGGTAGTTAATCCATGGTGAGGCCCCTGGGCGCCTGCGGCAAGGCCAGGGCCTTCAGAGGCAGCTGCTAGGCAGGGTGCTGGGGGGTCTGGACCGGAAGCCGGCGGGGCTGGACTCCAGGTGCCCTGACCTCGCTGGGTGACTCGAATGAGTCCCTTTGCTTCTCGGAGCCCAGATTCCCCACCACAGAGAGCGGTAGTAAGGATTCAAGGCAGAAGCCAGTGACAGGGCTGGCCTGTTGTGCACAATCGATGGCTTTTTTTTTTTTTTTAAACCAGAGGCACTTAGGCGATTGTGAGATGAATAAATGGTTCTCAGTTTGACAGTCCTGTTTGTGACAACCCAGAGCCTTGCCTCCAGGGAGCCATTCTTTCCAGAATGATGACAAAGGAGGGCTCTTCTCTTTTGCCCCGAATGCCAAGGACAGGTTGTGGTTTCGCTGGGCCCTTCGGAACTACCCTCTGGGGACGGGCATAAAAGGCATCCATGGACCCTGGCCTCAGGTGTCCCCAGGAGATGTGGAGCATCACCTAGCTGTAGCGCCAGCTCATGGAGCCTGATGGTGGTGACCAAATCATCATGGAGCCCTGATGGGGCCTGGTGGGAGAAAGGCAGCGCTGGCACCCAGGACAGACTGCTGTGGACCCGGGGCCACCCTAGATGGCAGGGACAGGCAGAACCTCCTCACGGGGAGATCTCAGGAGGGAGAAGGAGCCGGTGGGAGTCACACCCAGGGAACCGTCAGCACTCATTAACAGCTGCCCTTTAGTTGGCCTCTGGCTGGGGCAGCTCAGGAGTGAGACTGAGGACGGGTTGGCCCGGCTGCCGCGCTCGAGGGTAAATCGCACCTGGTCAAGGACCGGGAGGGCATGTTGTGCCCTCTCCCTGGGCAGAGTACAGTGCCCAGCCCCTAGTAAGTGCTCAATAAAAGAAGGGAGCGATGCCGGAAGCCCCAGTCTGGAACACGCCAAGGTCAGGTGCCTTGGGACCGGGTTGCTTGAAAGGCCACCTGGGGAGGCCATTTGCAGCCCGAGTCCCGCCCCCCTGCCTTCCCTCTCTGGGGAGCTGGAGGAGCACCCAGATGGCCTGGGGCGCGTTTTTGTCGGAAGGCTAGTATCTGGCATGAGGCCCAGTCCAGGCAGCGTCTGAACTGTCCTCCTCTGACCCCAGATGATCCATCAAATCCTCAGACATCTCTGAACCCCCTGCGTGGCTGGTACCCCGCTGGAGCTTGACAAGGACTCGCTGAGTGGTTGGCTGCTTGACGAAGAAGCAGCCCTTCTCTGCTGATGAAAGAGCAATTAAGACTTTAGGAGTCTGCAGTCTAGACGGGCAAGCTGTCAAGCCCCCAGAAGTGGGTCTGGGAGCTGGTAATGGGAGATTAGGAGCTCCTAGCTCCTAGAGAGGAGAGGCACCTCGCACAGACCGGAGGGGGCCTGGGGGCGGTTGAGGTGGATCCGGCGGGGCCAGCTCTTGGCTGGCGGGAGAGAGAGCGTGGGAAGAGCACGGGCCCTCTGCCTGCCCACTTCCTGTGTCTTACAGGCTTGTTTGTACCCTGTTTTCTTTCGTGACTTTTCACAGCAGTCAAAATGACACTCCTGTCAACTGATTACCTTAAAAATAGCTGGAAAGATGACACTCGAGGAGAAAGTGCTTAGAAAGAACAGCTACTCCCTGCCTCCCCTGCCCATCCACCCCTGCAGTCATCTGGCTGTGCATCTGGGAAGAACCTTGTACTCAAAGACCTGGTTTCAATGCCGGCCTCCAGGTCTGTGCATGACCTTGACCAAGTCACCGCACCTCTTGGAGCCCTGGATTTCTCACTTGTAAAACAGGGTGGAGGCACAGCAATGGATCATTCCTGATGTGTAGCTCCAGGCCTGTGTGCTTAGCCCATCTCCTAACATAGCAGCCTGGGAAGGCTTCCTGGAGGAGGTAGGACAAAAAAGCATTGCTGGGTAAAAGATGAAGCCAAGAGTGCAGCCGCTGCAGGCTGCGCTTCTGTGGGACTCCCAGCAGCAGCAAGCAGGGATGAGGCGATGGTGGGAGCTGGTGATGGAGGGGTGAGTCATTCCCTCCCTGCCTTGGTTCTCTGAGCCCTCATCTTCATCTGCCTTACTGTCCCCTCCCCTCTGCTCTTCATCTCTGGTCTTCAGCACAGTGTCCCTGCCCCTTGCTCACTTGCACGTGCCTCCTGCAGCCCTCCTAGCTGGGCCAGGGCCAGGGCCTCGGCTCCTGGAATTTGAGAGATTTTGATGGCCCTCTTTGGTCCATGGATGAGTACAGTGACTCTGGCTTAGGCACAATAAGTAAGTTATTGTTCTTTGTTTCTGTCTGTGTGGCTGCGCCCTTTGAGGAGCTGCTGGCTTTTTTTTTTTTTTAATACTTTATTGCCAAGTTGGTTTCCATACAACACCCAGTGCTCATCCCCACAAGTGCCCTCCTCCATGCCCATCACGCCCCTCCCCCCAACACCCATCAGTCCTCAGTTTGTTCTCAGCATTCAAGAGTCTCTCATGGTTTTCCTCCCTCCCTCTCCCCCCACTATTTCCCCCCTTCTTCTCCCCCGTGGTCCTCCGTTAAGTTCCTCCTAATCCTCCTATACGTGCAAACATGTGATATTTGTCCTTCTCTGCCTGACTTATTTCGCTCAGCATAACACCCTCAAGGTCCATCCAGGTTGCTACACATGGCCGGATTTCATTGTTTCTCATTGCCATGTAGTATTCCATGGTATAGATAAACCACATCTTCTTGATCCATTCGTCCGTGGATGGACACCCAGGCTCTTTCCATGGTTTGGCTATTGTGGAGAGTGCTGCTATGAACATGGGGGTACATGTGAGGAGCCACTGATTTAATCAAGATGGGCAACGGGAGAACAAGCACTTCCCCTCGCTCCATGCATGCCGGGGAAACCAAGAGTGGGTCAACAGATGGTGCTCATGGGGAGGCCAGCACTTTATGCAACCGAGCAGACCCCTCTGCAGTGCCAAACACCCAGCTCTTGGGGCCTGCTCGGCCATCTCCTGGGAGCTGGAATGCTGGGCGGAAGGAGACATGGCTTTGATGGGAAGTCAGGCTCCTGGGGTGCTGCCTGGAGTGGGTCCCACTCATCATCTTCCTCTTCCTCCCCCTCCAGGTATCCTGCGGCCCAGTGGGCCTCCAACTCCGACCTGGGTCCGAATCACCAGGATGTTAGTCTGTGCAGGTGGCCTGGCCCCATTTCCGGGGTGTCTGGTTCAGGGCAGGGCCCGAGAATCTGCATGTTGCCCAGTGCCCAGGTGATGCTGCCAGTCCAAGAAGCACCCTCTGAGAGCCTCTGGTTCTCATCCGTGGCTGTGCAGGAAATCACCCAGGGAGCATTTCAGACTGTTTCCAGACCACTCCCCCAGCCACGGTCCGTTAGTCTAGAGTGAGCTAGCGGGGGGGGGGGGGGGGGGGGGGGGGTGTTTTTAAAAGACTCTCCCTGTGATTCTGATGGGCAGCTGAGGGTGAGAACACTGGCCACACCCTTTCTTGGGACACAAGGCCTCACTTGTTGGAGATCAGAATCGTGTTTGTCCGGCCACTGAGGACTGATGGCCCGGGGACACCTGGCTGTCTGCTTCCCAGTCTTGACTTCCGGTGACAGGTCTGCCTCCCCCTCTCTTCCTTTTATTGTCCTTTTCTGCAGCACACTGCTCACCTCCCTCCCTTTCTTCTTTGTAGCAAATTCAGGGAAGGATCCCAGCTCGGTGGAGTGGAGTTGTTGGGTAGTTTCCTTCTCTCCCATCCCTCTTGCCCTACTGAATCTCTGTCTTTCTTACGTTGCCCAGGGCTGGCCCATGGCTTCCGGCCACTTGCAGTTTCTAGAGCCTGCTGTGATCTGGTCTGAAGCCTCAGCCTTACAGCTATTAGAGGCCTCTCCCTGAAGCAGGGAAGGAGAAGAGCCTTCTTGTCTGCAACGCTTCCCCCCCAACCCCTGCGTCTCCCAGAATGGGAGGTGTGCAGACCTTCGTGTGTTCCCTCATCCTCTATCAGTGAATGGGTGTTGCTTTGGCTCCGTAGGGATCCTCCTTCCTGCTGGGTAGCTGTGGTCTCCAGGGTGGGGAGGTGGGTCTGAATTTCTCAGGAACTGTGTTCGGGGTCACCCCAGTACCCTCCATCTTTGGGGTGCTCCCAGGAAGGCCAGCTCAGCTTCCCTCTCCTGCCACCAGGGTCAATATTTCCAACTTCCCGGCTCGCAGATGCGGCCTCACCTGGTTGGTGGCCTCCTGGTGGCCAAATGGTGGCTGGAGGATGCCTGCCTCATCCCTTAACTTCTGTCCTCATGTGTGTGGAGCCCTGAAGTCCTCTTCTGCACTTTTCAGGCCCCAGGAAAGCCAGCATGGGGTGTTCTGATTCCTGGCCCCCAAGCCCTGGTCCCATTTTCCAAGTCTGGGCTTCTGTGGCTGTCACCACTTCCTGTGTCCACTCACACCTCAAGTTCCAGGGGACATATTTCAAGCCCTGCAAAGGATCCCTGCCTCCCATACCCCACACTTCTGCATCCAGCCGGCATCCAGCGGGTGTGCCAAGCTGGCGTCTACTTCATGCAGGCATTCGTGTCTCCAGAAGTGATTCTCCAGAGGCCCCATTTCTGTTGGGCTTGGAGGCATAGAGCGTTCTGTCACCCGGATGACAGGGGTGCCGCTCCTCCCCTGGCCACAGGCTTCAGCTGTCCCTCCGCTCCTACGTGGTCCCAGATGGAGACGTCCAAGAAGAGGGGTTACTGGCGGTGGTCCAGCGGGGAGCTGGCTGACCCTGTTTGTCACCAGCTTTCTCGGTATGGCGTTGTCGGGACATCTTCCCTCGGGAAAGTCCCATCCAGCACCCACCGTGTCCTTCTCATCTTTACATCCCCTCTCCCTCCCTGCCCCCAACATTCAGTGAGACTGCCTCTTCCAGACTCAGTTCAAGATTCTAGGAGGTGGAGACATGTCTTTGGGGCAGATGAATTGGGACCAGGCAGCTCTCCATTGTCCCCTTGTCCCCAACACTATGCCATGCCCCTAAGAGCTCCTGGTCTGACAAGTAACCAGGCTATGATAACGGGACAGTGGACTGTTGTGGAAGCTGGCCCATGGGGTATGGGAACCCAGGATGGGGCCACCTCACTAACTTTGGGGCTCGTAGAGAACTTCCTGGCTTGGAGGGGGGGCACCTGAGTGGGACTTTAAAGGCTGAATGTGAGTGTGCCATGCAGAGGAGAGGAGAACACTGAGGGGAAAAAGCACAAAACTGGGGGGCGGGGGGGGTGACTGATTGGGAACCAGTGTGGATGCTTGGTGTGACTGGCATAGAGGACATGGCAGGAAAGCACGCGGAACAGGGGGACCAGGGCACAAAGGGCCTTGTAGGTCAGGTGAGGGGTCAGGGCCGCTTCTCAGAAACAAGCACCTCCTGGTGATCTGGCTAAACACTCCCTTCCCTGACATAACTAAGGCTTCCATTTCGAGGGGTCTGGCTGGGCACTTTCTGCACACAATGGCAGCTCTAAAGTCCCAGTCGCTTGAGTGGCCCCCATTCCTGGGAGAAGCCTTCTGTCCTGGCTGCGGTTGGGTGGCAGAGACAGGCAGGGCCTCCATTTCCATCCTAACTCAGGAGGGCTTGCAGGTGAGGGAGCCAGAGCATCAGGACAGTCTCTGGCTCGGTTAGCCCGGGGAGCCTTTGGCTGACATAGGAGTGGCACAAATCTTGGCTGGGAGGTGAGGAATTCACAGGACTCAAATGATTTACCTAAAAGAAAAAGCAGAATAGCGATTATTTTTTGAAAGCGGGACTTAGGCGTGACAGTTTAAAAATGCATTTCCATTTCCCGTGTTGTCTGAGCCTCTGCTTCCCTTCAATAGGGAAAAAGCCCACATTCATTCCACAGCTGTTTATTCAGTGTCAGGCTCTCTGAGACCTTGTGGGTCCAGCAGTACACCAGACAGGCTGGCCCTTACCTCCCAGAGGGCGAGCCTATCTCCCGGTTAGCTGGCACCGCTGTGGTCTGGGGGCACTTCCTACATAGAGCCATTTGTCTTGACGGTGACTTTTGGAGACGGACATAATTAACACCAACTTATGCACAGAGAGCCGGAGGCTCGGAGCAGTTCAATCACATGGCGAAGGTCACACAGTTAAGGAGTCAGCTGTACTGGGATTCAAGCCCAGGTGTGTTTGGTTCTAAAGCCTGGGCCCTTTGATGCTGATTCTTTTTGTTCGACTGGGTACCTCTGCAGGCTCGATGTGTCTTCCTCCTTGGATGACCCTGGGCAAGTCACACTGCTTGTCTGAGCCTCAGTATTCCCACCTATGAAATGGGGATAATTATATATCCCTTGCAGATTTGGAGTGAGCAGTGGAGAGCACTGATGGTAGTTACTTCAGACAAAGCTTGATACTAGTGGGTGCTTGGCCAGTAAGAGCTTCTAATCATAGCAGGTGGTGATAGGAGTTGGTGTTGTGTCTCTGCTTCCTGTACCTACAAAGAATCCATTTCTCTTACCTGCTTTCAATTCCTGGCTTTGGAGGATACAGGTGGTGGCTTAAGCCCTTATACTCAGACACAGGGAATGGAATCCAGATGGGAAATATAAGACCAATCATGTCCTCATTCCTGTGCCCCAGCCCCCCAGCTCCCCATGACTGTTTTTCCCCCCAGGCTCAGGCCCAGCCAAATCCTGAGCCACCCCAGACACGGCTGTCAGCAGAGTGGCCAGTACCACCCTGTTCATGGGGGTGTCAGGGCTATAGACGCCAAGGCCAGGGTGAATCACGTGTGGCCAGACTTGTGAATACTTCTTTGGCTGTTAATGATCACTGCTGTTTGGGATGCCTGCTCTGTGCCAGGTGCTTTGTACAGGTCATATACGCTCCGGCTGCTGTCAGAGCAGCCGGCCCCACGCTTCCTCAGCACACAAGCTATTTGCCTTGCTGGCTCCTGTCTGCGGTCTGGGGAGATGCTGCTCTGTTTCTGGAGGGTTGCCGGAGGGCTGTGCTCTGCCCTCATCCCAGGAACCTCCATGCTTTACCTTCATTTTCCAGTTTACTGCCTGTGTGGTTCCGGGGAGAGCTGCCTCTCTGTGCTCCCCTGGGCTTGGCGTGTGCTGACGGGAGGGTGTTAGCGGAGTCAGCCTGGAGGAGCTGGGCACTGAGCCTCCTGCGGGGGGGGGGGGGGGGAGGGGGCGCTGCCAAGGGACATGTTGGGAGACTCTTCTCTGGTTCTTAGAACTCGGACAAGGGGAGCCCGACGTGGGGAGTTCCTTTTTATCTCGTGGAAATGCATCTGCACGCCATTGTTTCTTCCTCTTGGCTCCGTCTGTGGGGAAGCACAGCCTGATGGAGCCTCTCCAGGAGGTGGGACGACTGTCCCATCCACACCTCTGTGTGCCCCTCTCACCCCTGCCCCGGGCTTGACGGGAGCAAGCTGCTGTCTTCGGGCCACTCTCTGGGCTGGCCTTTGGGGTCCACCTCTGCACCTGACTTCCTTCTCCCATCCCCAGCAGGCAAGCTTGGGACCGGGTCTGCCTCCACTGCCTCTCCTCCCTGCAGACCTGGGCCTTCCTGGTGTCCCACCAGATGTGGCCGACTTTTCCCGTTTCCATGGGAACAGAGTCCCACGGTAGCCGGACAACTAAGTAGAGAGGTCAAGGAGGAATGGGTGTGTGCGTGTGTATGGGTATGTTGAAGTGGAAGGTGTGTGTGAGAGTGTGTTATGGTGTGTCTGAGTGAGAGAGTGTGTTATGGTGTGTGAGAGTGTGTGAGTGTTACGGTATGCACCAGTGAATGTGTGTTATAGTGTGTGCAAGTGTGTGAGCATGTGCATGTAATCGTGTGTATGAGCATGTGAGAGTGTGTTATGGGGTGTGTGAGTGTGTAAGGGTGTGTGTGAGTGTGTCTTAGAATGGGAGTGTGAGAAGTGAGAGTGTGTGCATGTATGTGCATGTGTTATGGTGTGAGGGTGTGAGTGCCTAAGTATGTGTGCGAATGTGTATGTTACGATGTGTATGTTATGACATGTGTGGCTGTGAGCGTGTGCAAGAGTGTGTTAGAGTGGGATTTGAGTGTGTTATGGTGTGTGCGAGTGCAAGCATGTGCGAAAGTATCAGAGTGGGGGGTGTGTTATGGTGTGTGCAAGTGTGTGAGTGTGTTCCAGTGTGTGAGTGAGTGTGTGTGAGAGTGCGTGGGAGTGTGTGCACGTGGCGCTCCGGGAGGGCTCCTGCGTGGGTCCCCTCTGTCCCGCCCTGGCCGCGGCAGCGTCCTCTCGGCGGTAATCGCGCCCCGTCTGCAGCTCCTATGTCTCCATCGCTGACATAATATTGCACCAGGGTCCATCCATCTGCATAATCATCTTAACCTGCTCCCACAAGAGAGTTTAAAAGGTCTGGGCTGTTGGAAAATGACCATAAAGGCTGCACGCAGATACCTTTCGCGGCAACGCCGACATCTATCACAGGGTAATTACGAGCAGAGCGCAGGCTGGCACCGGCGGGAGCCGAGGGGCTCCGTCTGCTCTGACCTGGGAGGAGGGGAGGGCAGGCAGGGAGCCGCGAGGGGAAGAGCGGTGCCCAGTGGTAGGAGAATGGTCTCCTTTCCGGGCGGAGGGCGCAGCTTCCCCAGGAGCCCCAAGGGGCCTTGCCCACGACCCTCTGGGGACTCCTGGGTCCTCTGTCCACTCATCTGATGGGCTGTGGTTTCTGATTCTAGAAAAAGGATGCCCAGGGCTCTTCCTCCCCTATTGTGTCCTCGGTCCTAAACTATCCTCCAGACTGGCTCTATGGTCTTGACACCCCTTCCTTTCTCTGCGACTCCATTTTTCTATCTATAAGATGATGGATGGAACCAGGCCAGTGGTTTCCAAGCTCTGTTCCGTGGAACCTCAGGGTCCCATAGCAAGGTTAGGGAAGGGAAGGGGTGGCAGACCCACCTCCTCACATCAGCCTCTCATTCGGGGCAGTGACGACAGCTCCCTACTGCTGCAAGACTTGAACCCCGCTGGGGGGCTTTCCCTGTCCTGAGGCTCTGGATGTGGCCACTCGGGGAGGGAGTGGTGGTCCCTCTCCTCCCAGGCGGCGTCACCACCTCCTGTAACGTGCTCAGCAGCCTCCTCCGTGCTGAGCACTGGTTGTCCAAGTTCCGTCCCCAAACTTCGCTGTGACTCAGTGGGTGGCTCTGAGGCAGAGGGTGTCCCTGGTGAAGTGCTGTGGGGGGTCCTCTGCCCATGTGAGCCTCCTCCCACTGAGCACAGGGCAGCCTCTTGGGCCCTACCTCCACGGGGCCTCGGGGGCGGGTGGCCGGTGGGACGGGGAAGGATCGCATGTTTATTTAGTAGTGGGATCCCTTTTCCGGAGTCTAAGCAGAGGCTCCAGATGAAAAGTGTTTGAAAGCAGAGCTGCTCGGGTGAGAGCAGGGTGGTGGGGTCCTGGCCTCCTTTTCTACAGTGCACCCCTACACCTCGCCCCAGGCTTGCTTACCTAGTCCACTGCCCTCGCTTCCTGCTTGAGAAAACCAGCCTTCTGAGCTGGGCAGAGGCCCAGAAATGGGAGGTGGCCGGGGTGGCCCGAGGGCCCAGGTCTCCTGTGCAGGACCCACTGCCGGGCTAAAGCCACGTGCCCTTCGGCTGTCCTCGCGTGGGCTAGTTGCGGCTGTGGCTGTCCGGGTCACGGGGATGGCACACACCTGTGAGGTACCTGAGGTGCTAGAGGGCATAACTTCCCGGGGGCAGGAGGCTTAGTTTCTGTGTTAGCTCTGCCAAGCCACTGTGTGACGTTGAACGAGCAGCTTGCCCTCTCTGGGCCCTGGCACCATAGCTGTACGCTGAGTGGCTCCATTCTGGGGGTCTCTCAGGGCCTCTTCAGAGATCCCTGCTCTGGGTAACGTCAAGATCTTTCCGGAGGCAGGAGAGAGGAGCTTTAGGTAGCAGATGTGAGCACATGGAGTCAAGACTGGGGCCTGGTTGCCCTGTGGGAGGAGGCCCACGACAGCTCTTTCTCCCTGCTGCCAGGGCCCTGGGGGCACGGCACCAGGCCTTCCCTCTGTCCCCGTTGGCACAGTGAGCGACACTGCCCCGTGTCCCCGTCCTGCTGTCCTTCCTGGACATCCACTGGTGCTAGTGCTCCCAGTCTCTTCTTTTAAATGCTTATTTTGAGAGGTAGAGAGAACCAGGGGCGGGGGTTGGGGTGGGGAGCGGCAGAGGATCCAGGGCAGGCTCCACGCTGACAGCAGAGAGCCCGATGCGGGGCTTGAACTCATGAACCCGGAGATCATGACCTGAGCCGAAGTCAGGCGCCCCACTGAGCCGCCCAGGCACCCCCGGAAGGCTTCTCAAAGGACTCATTCATTCATTCACTCCCAAATACTTCCCCTCGCATTTTCGCTGTGCCAGACACTGTCTCACAGTGATGAACAAAATAACCCAAGTGTCTGTCTTTATGTTGTGGTCGGGGTGGGGATACAGACGAGAATTAACCAACATATAAGCGTATCTGAAAGGGGCACAGAGGGCAAATATGGCGGGGTGAGGAGGCCGCGAATGGGGGACGGACGCTCTTTTGGCATGGGGCCCAGTGCAAAAGACAGATTCCTTCACGACGCTCGCTCAAGAGGATGAGGCACACTGTATTTAAGGCAGTGCTACCACAATGGGTCTTGCTGGGGAGAGAAATCAGGCTCAACACTAACTACAACAAAGAAAAGGGGATTTGCAGCCAAGGAGCAGGGTGAGGGTCCACGGATAGAAAATGACTAAGAGGAAGCCCCGGGGGTCGGGCTGTTCTGGCTGAACCTGCCCCACCGGCTCATCCTCCTCGCTGCAGCCAGGCCAGCATGGTGGGTCACCCCTCCAGGGGATGCGGGAGGTTGAGGGCGATCAGGGGTGGAGGGCGGGGGATTCTAGTTCAATGGACTTCGCAGTTTTCTTGCTAAGTCACTGCAAGTGAGTCTCACTCATGCAGAAATGAACAGGGCAGCCCCAAAGTCCAGGGCCTGTTGGGAAGAGGGTTCCGGAGAACCTGACTAGAGTCTGGTCGAGGGGGGAATCCTGGTCGGTCCTGGCGGCATTGGACTAGAGAATAAAGAGGACGTGGGGTCCACTTCAGACAGTCAGAACGGATGGGGGGGGCCTGTTCTGGGTGAGAGAAGTGGGGGAGCTTTTGACAGAAGTTCGCAACAGCTGCAACCCTCCAGGCTTGCTGGCACAGAGGTCCTGTGCGGTGAGCTCTGAATGGCGAGGTTGACAGGGAGGTGGTACCCTTTGGGACTGAGCGCTCAGCCCAGCCTGAGGACTTCCTTCCATCTTGCTTTCTGAGCTGAGCTTCAGCAGGTTACTGAGCGGGAGGGGAGCGGTGCAATGAAAGGCTCAGGAGTCCCTGCAGAATGCTACCTTCCAAAAATACAGAGGGGGGTGTTCAGGGCAGGAACCCCGGGAGCAGACTGAACGTGCTCAGAGAGGCCCCTCCTTTGTAATTACAAGCCTGAGTCTCAGGGCAGGACCAGATCAGATGAGGATCTTCTCCATATCAAAGGGGAGATTAGCTCAGAGCCCCCTAACAATGTTAGATGTGCTGCCCTCACTCAGTGGCGACGCCTCTGAGACTGTCAGCTTTATATCTGCTTCTTTTTATCAATACAGGCAAATAATTCTCTAGACATTTATCATTTTAAACTGTCACAGTCCAGTGCCTTTCCCGAGGACCAAAATCAATACTGATCTTGGTTTGAATACTTTTCTGACAAGGTTCCTATTTGTAGATTCACAAGTAGAACTAATGTGTGTTAAAGCTATTCAGTTTGGCATTTTGCAGCTCCATTGACACATTAAATATAGGCGTTCACCACGACGATTAACCTTACAACTATTAAGTAATAAAAATCCTGCATACATATTTATTAGCTGAGCATCCGACTCCAGCACGAGGCCTTCCCCAACGAGAGGGGAATGGGAGAAGGTGGAGACACTGCCCGAGAGATGAGCTCACTCCTCGTAGGAGCTGTCGGGAGAGACTTGGGAGCCTCCAGCCCTTGGTGGAAGGAGAGGACAAAGGTCCACGTGGATCTGGAGCCGAACAAGGGGTCGAAGTTGGTAGGAGCAGAGCTGAGGTGTCCTGGGGCGGTAGACCCAGCAGTGACCCTGGAATGAAAACCGAGGGCTTCTCATTCCTGGTGTCTTTGCGTAAGCACCCTCTCTCTTCTGGGGCCTTAGTTTCCTCATCAGTGTAATGGGTCAGACTAGGATCGGTGCTTGCTGATTTTTTTGCAATGTCAGGGCATGCACCGAGAAGGGTAAACTTTGCGCAGCACCCTAGGGTCAGCAGGCAAGGCTGCCTCCAGTCAGGAGAGACCAGCTTGGGGGCTCTGGCTGCCCCTGGGCTTTCTCTGGCCATCAAGAGGGTAAGCGGGGGGGCAACGTCTCAGCTAGCGGGCAACTCACACCCTCGGCACAGCAGTGGGGACTGTAAAGTAGAGGACCTGGATGTCCCTTTCAGGGTGGTCCTTGATGCTGCTCCCTGCCTCTCGGCTCATTGATAGGCACCTGCTTGCTGAGTACCTACCTACTTCTTCGCACACAAGTGCATGGACCCAGCGTCCTGGATTTGGGCTGAGGTGGAGGGAGGGCTGGTGCCTACCTATGTCTACTGCCACTCTGACTAGTTGGTTCCTGTGCCCTTCCTGTTGCTAATAATCTGCATATACCTCTGAGCAGACGGCTTCACAGTGGTACACGTGAGGCCTCCTGGAATCAGCGCCCCCAGATTCAATGCCCTTGCCAGCCCCTGGGCCATTTATCTGTGCTCACCATTCAGCAACATACATGAGCTCTGGTACAATCGCTGGCCCAGGTTGTGGGGGAGGGGGAGAGGCACAGCTGTGAGTAGAACTCCAAGCTGGCCGGGGGAGGGAGCAGTGGGCAAAGATTCTTCATGCAGTTGCAGCACATGGCAGTGATGCCAGTAAGGAGAAAGGGGAAGAGATCACAGAAAGCTGCCTGGAAGAGAAATCGGCTGCAGCAAGACTCACCAGAAGAGCTGGGGTTACTCAGGCCAGTCCCAGTGGAGGAGATTATTGTGGGGAGTGGGACAGCATGTGGGGGGGGTGCGCTGTGTGAGCCATGAGGAGGCACCTTGCATACCTCCCACCCTGGGCTCTGTGCTCTGACTGCCACGGCTGTGTGTGTGACTGAGCATGGCAGGGATGTCCCAGGAGTCAAGGGGTGTGTTCTGACCACCCTCCCCCCACAGCTTCGGTCCTGCCAAACCTTCTTTAGCCTGTATGGTGCCCCTTTTCCCCTTTACCCAGGGTCAGACCTGCACTGTGACCCATCGGCCTTTCCTACTCTCATTCTCCCTCTCCAGGGGTTTCCCTAGTAGATCCCTTGCCTGTTGAATCCCATCTTCCATCTGCTTTCTGGAAGGCTGGGTCTAGCCCAAGCAGAAAGTGCTTCAGGAACTGGGGGAGCAGGGGGGAGGCAGGGGGAGGGACTTGTTCTGGCTTCAGGGCAAACTGCAAGGGCGGAAGTGCCATTTCCATTTTACAGAAGAGGGGACACACTCTCAACAAAGCCCTAGATGTAAAATGCTTTTTCAAGAGCAATGTGACGCGCAGAGATGGGGGCCATGTTGATTGCAGTTGAAGGGGTTGAGCACGGAGCCGACACTTCCTGGGGACCCGTGTGCATATTCGTTAGCCCATGAAACCCTGGCGCATCTGAAAGGTAAGTGCTCTCATGTCCCTGAACATTTCAGGAGATCGGGGCTCAGAGATGTCAATAGACATCTGATGGCAATCAAAATCTGTCATCTCCGCCTGGCTCTAATCGACAGCAGGATGCTTCCACCCAGATTCTGGTTACAACCACAGGAAAGACTGCCAGGCTGGCCACCCGGGGCTGCAGGGCTCCTTGCAGACAAGAGGGCTCTAGAGCCCCATGCACAGCAGCTAGGAGGTCAGGGGACATGCAGGTGACTCTTCCAAGACTCTTGGGCCTTGCCCGGCCCCACCTTCCTCGTGCCCTCCCAGAGGCCCACCTAGGGAGGCCTGGCTCATGACTGGTCTTCCACTGCTGAGCAGCCAGACTGAACTGGTCACTTCTATGCTTCTCTCGCATCTGAAAGGCCTGCCATTTGGAGGACAGCCCCTAGCTGGAGGTGGGGGCGGCGGGAGGAGCTGACGCACAGCAAGGTTGAGGGGGGAGTGGAGGGATCATGAAGCTCTACTTGCTCCAGCAGAGGGAACGGAGGCACTGTGCGTGCTCTTTCCCGGGGTTGGGACCCGGGGGCCCAGGTCACTCTTGCCTG
This sequence comes from Crocuta crocuta, assembly GCF_008692635.1. Lineage (NCBI taxonomy): Eukaryota > Metazoa > Chordata > Mammalia > Carnivora > Hyaenidae > Crocuta > Crocuta crocuta. The sequence continues at coordinate 1,404,844 of NW_027533256.1, forward strand.
CTCCTGGGCGTCTCTCCCCACCGTGGCGGGTTGGACTTAGCGCCGTCAGTGGGTGTATGCTAAAGTGCTCCTGGTTTTTCTCTGTTTCTATTTTCTATCTTGACAGAAAAATTGTGATTTTCACACTGTCATGAAACCAATAGGTCCCTGACATATGTTTTTGTAATCTGTGTAGCTGATTTCCTGTACTTCTGACAGCTCTATTACATCTCTGACAGTTTCATAAAATTTTTCCTCTGGGAAGTTGAGGGGGGCCTGTGCCTCTCCCCCCACGTCACTCCCCGGTCCCCCACGCTCACTTGTGTTGGTGGATGAAAGAGCCGGGTGGATGCTNACCCCAGGGCCAAGCTATGTTGACTCAGGAATCCCTTGGGGGTAAGGGTGCTTCCTCTCTGGGCTCTAGATTGGGCTGCTCCCCTCTGAGCATCCTGTCTTTGCGCCTCTCCAACCTCCTCAAAGCACCACACTAGGGCAGGGAGAAGGGCTACCCTGCTTTATGCTGATGCCAGGCAAAGTACGGACACAAGGCTGGTGGGGCGGGCGCAGCCTTGGCTGCAGCGTGGTATGTGCATGGGCGTGTTTCAAGTTCAAGATATTGCATCCGTGCCCATCTACCCCTTGCAAGACACTGTGCCTGGACCTCGGGAGATGGAGCTGTGGCCCCTATGCATATAGGTTCCCTGGGCTGTGTTTGGGCGTGTATGACCATTTAGTGCTCTGCCCACGGATGGGGCACCTACTCTGTGGCCCTGTCCCTGTGCTCAGAGAGCTTGCACTGGGAGCACCTGTGTCTATGGGCACATATAAGTGGGCTATACATTAAGGATGTATGCTGGGAACACGTTTTCCTCTAACTTGCTCATCTCAAGGGGCAATGTCTGCCTTCAGGACAACTGGGGAGGGAAGCTGAACCAGGGATAGAAGGGGACACCGGTGGGGGGGAGGATGGAGGCCAATGTCACCTCAGCTGTGCCCATTGCCCGCGCAGGGCAGCAGGAGCCTGGCTACACTGGCCTTGTCACTGCCTTGCCAGGCGGCTTTGGACAAATTCTGCTCGGTAATCTCCAAGCCTCAGACAAAAGCGGAGGAAGCACTCAACATTACCCTTGGGGTTTGCCATGACGCCTATATGAGGTAGCCCCGAGACCCCCAAATAGCACCCGGGGCGCGGTGAAAGCCCGCACCGCATCTCAGCCTGCTCTCGAGACATTATTTGAGGCCTCTCAATCGACTCAGCCACTCTGATTTTCCTGTCTGTGGAAAACGAGGTGTTGCCATGGCAACTGCCACATTACACGGTTCTGTACTGGCGATGCCTCTGAGATACAGAGCAGCTTCTGAAAGAGATACACTTTTCAACATGTCATGTAGAATTCTGTACTTGTTAGGGAAAATCGCATTTCCAGCAAAATGACATGCTTCTCCCGGGCTTGCAGACGCGAGGCTCAGGCCTTTTTTAAACAAAGAATTTCATTCACTGCCGCTCTCCTCCCTCTCTGGGCTGCCACTGACGACCCACCCCTCCCGAGTCCCAGTCTCCTCTAGTTGAAACCCGAAGCTGAGATGCGGGGCCAGGTGGAGGGCAGGGCCCAACCAGCCAGGGGGAAGTGCCCGGAGCTGGCTTTCCCCTGCGGCAGGGGACCTGAGAAGCGGGGTAGAGGCGTGGGGGCTTTGACCTCTGACTGAGGGGACAGGCAGCTGGGAGGGTGGCTGGCCTGGTCCCCGATGTCCTTTGGCTTGCTTCCCAGTCACTGACCTGATTTCTCAGGGTGACATTTAGAAGAAGGATCATGGGCGCTGTGGCCCTGCTCCTTGGTCAGTGCTACCAAAGGGCCTCCGTCAGGGACCGGTGTCCCCTTTGGGTCTGACACGCACCCCGTGTGTTCAGAACGATACCAGCTTGTTGCCTGGGTTGCCCTATTCTAGGTACTGTAGGGGAGCAAATGCATGAAGATGGGCAGGGCGCCGGGGACAATGCCCGGCCTCAGCCCTGCCAGCCTTGGTGTCACGTCGGGTCCTACTTGTCACCTCAGTCTACTTCCCCTGCCCCAGATCTGCCATCTGGCCAACAAGCAGTAAGGCTGGGAAGTCCTTGCAAGAGCCTGCAAGAGTCTGTCCCCTGCCTTCCAGTGAGGGCCCCACACCTCACCTCTCTTCAGAGTCTGCTCAGAGGATCTGGAGCTCCTCTTTCAGGCATTTGATTGACCGATGGGCCACCGGAATATTCCAGGTAAGCCTATGCTGATGCAAGGGAGAGACTTCTACTTGAGGAACTGGTGCTCAAATGAGGGGCCTCCTCTCTTGAACCCCGCTCTTGTACGTTGGCCCTCACCGGAAGGGCGTGTGGTTCGAGTGGCTGAGCCAGGGTGAAACCTCCGAGCACTGATGCCCTGAGGTAAATCCATGAATAGATTCAACAAGCGGCCCTTGGGGCTCAGTATTAAAGGAGTTAATGCACCGCCAGTGTTTGGCACATGGGAACAAGGCTTCTGGCCGCGCTGAGGGCCAGATGAGATGGGGGGGCATTGAGGAAGCACACATGCGCCCCTCAAACAGCTGTCAGTAGGGAGGAGGCAGCCTGGCGATGGATGGTCTTGGCCCAGGTGGGAAGTATGGTGTTCAGAGGGGCCAGGCCCTAGGCTGGTGGGGGGGCGTCCTCTTGTGCTGAGGAGCTCTTGCTGGTTGACCTCACAGATTGACCTCACAGGGCCCTTTGTTCCTCCTTGGTTGTTTTGTTTTGAAGTGGACTCTCTATGCCCAATGTAGGGCTTAAATTCATGATCCCAAGATCCGAAGTTGTGTGCTCCACCAACTGAGCCAGCCAGGCGCCCCCATCCTTTCCTGTTAAAAGGCCTGGGAACTGAGACCCTCCCCAGGGGCAAATCCCACAGCCTGAGTGAGCTTGAGGAGGTATTCTCTCTCTGCCTTCCTCAAGGCAATCACATTGTTCCTGGAAAGATCTTGGCTGGGGAGGCTTTATATGTCCCAGGGACTCCAGGCAGGTGCTGAGGGGTCCCAGGCCAGCCTCCTCTCACAGGCCGGTCACCTGGGAGTTTGGTGCTCCTGGACCACAGCCAGGGGCCATAGGAAACCTCTGGAAGGGTGAGGTCAGCATCGGACACTGTCACTCATAAGAAATAGAAAGGCTTCCGAGTGCTGCGCTTTATATGTAGGTGATGAATCACTACCTTCTACTCCTGAAACCGATATTACACTATATGTTAATGAGCTAGAATTTAAATAAAAACTTGCAACATGAAAAAAAAAAAGAAAGAGTAAGGCTTGCATCAGACACAGAGAAACCAGACTCTTCCCTCATCCACGAGAGCAGCCTTATGTGAGGTGTTCAGGGTCCTCCCGCCTTTAAACCAATGATGTTTGAAGTGTGGCCTACAGATGGGTGCGGGTCTGCAAAGTGTAAATGGGCCATGAAGAAGGAGGGAGCTTGCATCAGAGTGTAAAGCAAATACAACACTAAGCACATGTTAGTTCAGCTGAGCATGCATGTGAGTGTGTGTGTGTGTGTGTGTGTGTGTGTGTGTACATGGCACTGTGTAGTAAGAGCCTCAGCGAAGGAAGTGCATTGACTTCGATTCTGATGCAAGCGCGGATGCTCACTGCAGACAAGCCCTCTGAATAGCACTTCGAGAAGCCATCCCTCATCTGCCTCCTAGAGTGCGACAGGAAGTGCCGCTGTGTGCTTCAAACCACTAGCATCCCTTATTGGCCTCGGGGAGCCTCTCACTGGGTCTCTCTGCTTCCGGGTGTGCCCTCCTCCACCCCAATGCACCCTCCATGCTGCCAGCATGAGTGTTCCAAAGCACGACCCTGGTCGTGTCACTTCCCTGCCAAACACTTTCTGGGAGGTCTGAGGCTCTTAGAGGAAAGCCCAGATTTCTCCACATGGCCAGGGGGGTTGGGCACAGCTGGGTCCCCTGCTGCCCCTCCCACCTCACCTCTCCCCTGCCAGGACTTTGTCGCAGATGTTGCTCCTGTCTGGAAGCTTGTTCTCTTTCCTCTGGCCTGGCTAACTCCTGAATCGTCTTCCTTCTCAGTCAGAGGAGTCATCGTGGAGCCCCTTTTCACCCAGGTGTCGGCCAGCCACCTGGATTAATTAGGTGGCTTCAGCTGTATGGCAGCAACTGCTTATTGCTCTCAAATGTCCTTTCTTTCTTCCTTATCTATGGAATCCTTCGTTTTGGTTAAACTCATGGCTACCCAGAATAAACATGGTTCCCCACCGCCCTTGCAGCCAGATGTAGCCAGGTCACTAAATTCTAGTCAATGGGATAGAAACAGGGGAGCTTCTAGGAAGTGTTCTTTGAAGGATGGGCACACAGTTTTTCCACCTCTCCGCTTTCTCCCTGTTACCTGGACTACAGATGGGCTTAGGCAGCCATTTTTGATCCATGTGAGTGGAAGAAGCGAGTGCTAAGAATGGCAGGGCAGCAAGAGAAAAGATGCTTGGCTGTCTATGACTTTAAAGCTTCCCCATCGCTGTGTACTGCTTATCTTCATTCAGCTTTCTTTTATATGAAAGAGAAATAAACTTCTACCTTGCATAAGCCACCATTATTTTGGGGCTTCCAATGAATCCCAGTCAAACCTCCTTCTAACTGACGCAGGTGTAAGTAGCTGAATACCTGAAAGCAGGGAAGACTTTTTAATTTTTTTATTTATTATTTTTGAGAGAGAGAGAAGGCACGTGAGCGGGGAAGAAGCAGAGAGAGAGAGGGGGATAGAGGATCCAAAGCAGGCTCTGCGGTGACAGCAGAGAACCGAATGCAGGACTTGAACTTACCAACCACGAGACCTGAGCCCAAGTCGGATGCTTAACTGACTGAGCCACCCAGGCATCGCAGGGAAGGTTTTTTAGTCACCTCCTGTGGCAAGAGATCTGGAGAAAGAGCTGTTCCTGGATTGCTTTCACAGGGTTGATTCTCTCTGGCTTCTCCTCATGGGCACAAGACAGCGCCTGCAGCTCCAAACATCACATCCTCACATGGCAACCCCCAGGCAGAAGGATGAGAATGGGTCAAAATGGTGAGAGAGGTGCTCCTTCACCCCTGCTCTGTTAGGCTGGAGGCAAACCCTTCCCAGCATCCCACACCATCTCACTGCCCAGAACCCTAGCTTTGAGGGAGGCTGGGTCAGGGAGTCTCTGACTTCTCAGCCGCTGTAGTGGGAGGCAGGTGAAGAGGAGTTGGGAACAATGGTGGCTGGACAAGCTATAGAACCTTCCACTTTGCCCTTCGGGGCACTGCTGCTTCCGACACTGCGTTCACCTGCCTACTGGCTTCTCTCCGCAGAAGGAGCTCCATGAAGGCAGCAATTGGTAGCAGGAGATACAACAGCAGGGCTATCCGGAGGGCAAATCCTGGGTTCAAATCCTGACTCTGCTCCCTGCTATGGCGGAATTAACATCTCTGTGCTTCATTACTGCAAAGGGGATCATAATCCCTACCTGACTCAGAAGGCTGTTTGGGGATTGAATGAGTTCACGTCATGGAGCGCTTAGAACGCTGATTCTCAGACTGGGCTGTGCACTGGAATCATGTGGGGCTAAAAAATTAATAGTCACTGGCAGAGACTCAGATCTCACTGGTCTGGGGTATAGCTTGGGCACTGGGATTTCGAAAGCTCCTTAGTCGATAATAATGTGCAACTAAGAATAGTGCCCGGCACAGAAGAATCTTCTATCAGATGTTGGCTCTGATTAATTTGTTCATCACTGTGGCCCCAGTTTTTAGCTTGAGGCCCAGCGCACAGCAGGCCCTCAGTGGGTGTTGAATGAATGAATGAAAGTTCAGGGGCAAGAAGAGGTGGTTGAAGTCATTCGGTCCCGCCCTCTGGCTCTGTGCCTGTTTAGTCCTGGCCTCATATGTAGCATCTCCCCATGCTGAGGGCTCCAGGACCGCCCATTTCCTCCTCCCAGGACTGGCCCCCAAGGATCCATGCAGACGGCCTGGTCTTCTTCCTCATCCAAGTGCATAGAGAGGACGAACCCCATCCCCCACCAGGGGAAGACTCGCGGAACCTACACAGAAGCCTCGTGACCAGACGGCCTGACCCTCCCAACCCTCATCTGGCCACCAGCTCTGCTCCCAGCTGCCGCACTCCTGGGGGTGCGTCATGGGCCTTAAAGGGGGTGCTGCCATTTTTTGGGGTGCCATCCTGGCTGGGTGGTATGGATTTCTGCTGTAAACGAGGCCCATCTGGGAGAAGCCCAGGTGCCACATTTTGAACAGCTCTGAAACTTAAAGCTCAGAAGGCTTTGAAATGCAAATATTTTGAAGGAAACATAAGGTAAACATGAGTGCTTATTTCCCCCTGATGAAAACAATATGCTGTTTGCTCTGAAATGTAAATAGGGCCTAGATGGCTTTTAAAGAACGCCATGGCTCATATTTTTAGGTCCAGGGTAATCACATTCCTAAAAATATGTGCATCCGGCAGCCTTCCCACCCCGCCTGAGTCCACACTCCCTTTTTTGTCCAGGATGCCTCTCATTCCAGGCATTGGTATCTTCTACCCTAACTGTTCTAAACTACCTCCCCTCCTTCCAATCTGGAATGCCACACTCCCACTTCTCCATCCGCATCTAATTTTTCCAATACTCTCTCAGTGCTTGGGAGTTCCTTTTGGATAGATCTGGGGGGGGGGAGGGGGTGTAGGGAATCTGTAGCCAAAGGCATTTCACTGACTTGAAAGAGATTTTATGGTGCATTGAGTTCTAATCAACTTTAATAAGTATTGAATGCAGGAAGAAGACTTTGCCCCCAGCCCCGAGGCCAGCCAAGCGTGCTCACGGCCCCCTGTTGGCCAAGGGAGAAAAGGGACCGCTGCTGGGGCCCCGCGGTTTGGTGGGTGCGGCGAGTGACAGCTGCAGAGAAACGAATAATTAGCGATTTCAACCTCTGATAATGAGTAGCTCCATGATCCTTCTTGGAGCCATTAGGAACATCTATCTTATTAATGATCCCGGCAGACAGCCGTGGGCCCAGGCGCCCGGCTCCTCTCTGATGGGGCTCTCACATCTCATCTGTACTCTGAAGAGGAGAGATGGACGGTGGTCATTTCGGCCCTCTTAGTGATGGGGCAGGGGCTTTCTGAGCGGTCAGCACCCCTGGGGCTGATCTGGGGGGGCCCCCACCCAGATCCCTGTTTCATTTGCACAGAGTCTCCGTCTAGCAGAGGGCGACAGTAAACACACCTTGGGTGTGTGACCAGTAAACACCCCCTTCGCTGTGTGCCTACCTTGTGCCATGTGTGCCAGGAGGTTCTTACATGAGCTGCAGCCTCTGTTGTTCCCATCACATTCATGGAGAGGCCTGTGAGGCTGGCTCAGGATCTTACCTGAGCTCACACAGCTAGTCAGGGCCAGACCTGCCTTTTTGATGGGTCTTCCTGCCTCCCTGTACTGTCTAGTGAATGGATTCAAGGAAATAGTGGTCCTTGCTGCCTGGCTGTCTCAAAGGCAGTGCCCAAGCTGGGACTTGCAGACAGACTGTCCACTGGCTGTATCTGGTTCAGGAAAAGGAGTCTGACTTGCACGTGTCCTAGTAATTGGAAAACAGCCACATCAAGTTCCAGATGTACTGAGAAATTGGAAGAGTTGAACACGCGAAGTTTGTTGTTTCACGTGGCTGGATCTCAGGGGCACCCGCTCTTTTTAGGAGGCTTTCCACAGGCCGCACTGCTCCCTGCTGTCCCATGGCCTTGCCTGCTTTGCTCTTTTGTATCACCTGTCTGTCCCCACAAGTGTTTGAATTTGAGTGAGCCACTGAGATCCGTGACTTTCAAACCTGAATTTATCATAGATTCCTTTTCTCAAACTAGAAAGTGATAGAGAATAGCACAGGGAAGGTTGGGGTGGACATGGGACCCTACTCACTTGGACCCCACCTCCCATCTCAATAGTCCTTTGAAGTTTGTGGCAAGCCTAACTCCCACAGAACGTGGTTTGCAAGGGGTTTTTATTGAGAACAAGTGAGTGATAACATCCCAAGGATGCAAGGAATTCAACAGAAGCCTTGCCTGGAGCCCACACCTTGGGGATCAAGACTAGCAGAATCTGAGAAGCCTCAGACCCTATCCAGGAAGTCTAGAGTGGATGCCAGACTTGCTGCTGCATGAAGAGAAAATTAATATCTTCTCTCTTCTCCTCGGACCGGTGATCGAGCTATGTGACTTCTCCAAAAGTCTGTGCCGAGTCCGCCCATATTAATTGCTGGAGGAGAAGGTGGGAGAACAGGATCCCGTAAAAGGAAACTTATTTCCCTGACTCCAAGTTAGGTTTCAGGAGAGCCGGTATCTGGGTCACCATGTGTAGGGGAGTGTTGCCCAGCCAAGCCTTTAATTATGTGGGGCGTCCAGGTGGCTAAAGTGGGGGCATCAGAAGTCAGCAGGGGCATAGAGAGATCGGGTGCCCAAGGGACAGGCAGGATGGGGCAGGTGGAGGGCAGGCCAGGGGATGTATCAGGAATTAGGGTGATTAAGGAGCGTGGGGAGGGGGGGTGAGGGCTGAGTCTGGTACCTGACTCTCGAGGGGAACCCTGTAGAGCAGCGGAAGCCATTGTGGTCCCTGAACAGGAGAGTGGCATGGGAAGATCTGTATTTAGGGGGCTACGCTGAGCAGGACAGAAGAGGTGGTGTTCTGCCTGCCGCAGCCTGGTCACTGCAGAAGAAGCAGCTCCTCTCTGTGCACACACCCTGGCCCCGTCACCTCCCCGTTCCCACCGACCAGTCAGTCAACCAACACCAGAGAAATGGAGGCCTTTAAAAACATGGCAGTGTCTGCAGGAGGCTAGTGGTGGGAACAAGGAGAATAGAAACTTCTAGAGCGTGGGGGATAATTAGAAGAAGGGAGTGTCACAGATGCAGTGAGCAGAGGTTTTTCAGATCCTCTCTTGGGACTGACGCACGTGACCACATGGAACCAAACTGTGCGTGGGGAACTTTGGAAGCCACATGGGTGACTCAGAACCCATGTTCTGACTGAGCTCTTTGACCACCATGGACGAGGCACCTGCCAACACTATGCTGTTGACATTCATGCACACGACCCATGTAAACCTGTATCCATTTAACGGATGAGGACACCAAAGTGGAGAGAAGTCAAGTGACTTGCTCTAGCTAGTAAGTGGCAGAGTTTCACTTTAAGTGCCATTTCTTTGACTATAGTTTGGGGTACTTTTTAATATAACCAGCTAATTCTGTTATCAGATGCTGAATAGATAGGGAGACTGGAAAGAAGGTGGATGGCTTTATAAGTGACTCCTTAGACATCTTTCCTCTGATTCAATTTTTGGACTATGGAGGCTGTTATCTATCCGCATGTGTTCCCCATCTTTGGGGCATCCCCTTTTTCATAAACATTCTCCATCTTCCAGAAGTTTCTATTCTCCTTGCTCCCACCACTAGACTCCTGTAGATGCTGCCATGTTTTTAGAGGCCTCAATTCTCTGGACATTGCATGTCTGCCATGCCTATCAGAATCCCTGCTTGGGATTTTTCAAGACGGAGCTAAAAAAAAGGAGTCTCCAGGCTCCCTCCACAATACAGGCTCTAAAGAGGTCAAGGCGAGGGGCACTTGGCCTCTAGGCCTTGTGCCAAGAGGGGGCGTTGGCCTGCAGGGAGAGAGAATGAAGCCCTGTGCAGAGAGAAGCAGAGATGAGAGAGGAGAGACGAGGTCCTCGTCCAAGTTTGGTTCCCATTGTTCTGAGGCCCAGCTGTTCCTGCCTTCCCTCAGTTTGGTCATCTAAACTTTTGGATTCTGTGAGTGGGTTAATTCCCCCTTTGGCCTCAGCTAATTCGAGTTGGGTTTCTGTCACTGGAAACATGAATCCTGACTGACACACAGCTCACGAGGGAGCATTTGCCATTCATACAGGCACGAAACATTTACGGGCCTCACCCCATGTGCATGCATTCCTCACAGTTTCAACGGCGTGAGTAGGGTGTCCAGGAGGCTTTTTCAGAGATCTGGGGGTGCAGACAAGACCCAGTAGAGAGAATGGTTGGTATGAGCTTATTGAAGACTCTCGGAGATATGAAGGGACGCCCAGATATTGCCTAGCTCCGTGGCTGGGGTTGAACTAGTGACCCTGAAAGTCCACTACGATTCTAACAGCTTTGTCTTCACCTTGGCTGGTGAACATGACTATCTCCAAGTGTCAGGGAGAGAACTCCTCCACCCCTTGAGCCAGAGCAAGGTCAGTCAGTGGACTCTGTGATCACAGATGATTCCCAAGTGCCGAAGAAAACAGTGACTGCTACGCAGGAGGCCCTTCATCCTGTGAGCCCGTTGAATGCATGCATGAATGAGCAGCCTCTCTGAGCTCACTCTTTGCTCGAAGCAGTGGGGGAGTGCCACCTCTCAGAGGCATTCTGGAAGTTCTGGCTTCAGCACTCTGCTCAGCTGCCAAATCTTTCTCGGCTCCCTCCCCTGCCCAGCCTTCAAGTCTAGCCTCTCTGCTGGTATCTTGGTCCTGCCTTCCAGCAGCTCCCCCTGCCCCCACCCCCCCCCGTCAGCCTCTCCCCTCCATCCCCTGTCTGTGCAGCCAGGAATCCTCTCTGTACCCCCCACCCCACCTCCACACATGTATATGCAAAACCCATGCTGCCTTGGCACTCCCTGTCTTAGAGGCACTCTGCAAATGTTTGCTGAACGAATGTGGAGTGGATGAGATTAAACGGATACACTTATCACGCTCTAGTCTCAGGGAGATGATTCGCTTTTAAAGATCTCAGCAACTCTTAGGGGAGACGACACTTCAGGGACTCAAATAAAGGATGTACCAAAGAGCTGGGATTGATGGAGGTCCAGGCCACTGCGGACACACACGGGAGGGACTCCACTCAGAGCCTCACCGAGACATCCCATGGCTGGGGGAGGCAGTGATATCTGTACTGAGCCGGGAGGGGCGTGAATACGGGCGTACCTGGTCAAGAAGCAGGTGTGTCTGTCAGGGTGCTTTCAGAATTACACACGACATAAAAAGTTTGTTATCTCAAACGGAGGCAGTTCAGACCTCAGGGCTGGTCGACTCAGCTACTCTGTGGTGTCACATGAGACTCTGGTTGTTTCTCTCTCCTCCATCCACTGCATTGGTTTTATTCTATAGTCAAAAGATGGCTGTCTGCAGCACTCGGGCCACGCGTGTCTTTGTTCTTGTTTCATGGGAGAGGGAGAGATTATCTTCCAGGCATGGATTGAAATTGGATTGGGGCAACTTTAGAGAAGGACAAGTCAGCACGGCTGTCCCCTGTGTTGGTGGCTTAGATTAGCAGGACCCACCCTGGGGAGGATGGAATCAACCTTCCTTGAGCCCTTGATCAAGCTCCCTAGGCTTTGTGATAGGGACAGGAGACCAGCACCAAAGTGAGGCTAGGACGGGTCGGGGATGGGTAGGCAGTGTAGAGGGCTCTGTGGTGGGGGTGTGGCAGCACGTGGGGAAGATGGCTGCTGGGCATTTCTGGCTGAGCAACTGTCTCTGTCGAGTTGCAATGTTGGGAAGGGGTGTCATGTATTTGGGGCCCTACAGGAGCCAGGTGGCTGGGGGGCAGCAGGAGAAGGGGCTGAGAGGCAGCTGCCTGGTGGTGGAGCCTTGAATGCCATGCTGAGGAATGGGCTCTCCCCAGGTGAGTGGGTTTCTGTTAACAGGAGAAAGTAACGGGAAGTGCACTGAGCAGGCCTGCAATTACCCCTCTCCCCACCCCCGTCACTCACTCCATGCTGCTATTCCTGGAGTCACCATCTGCACTGGACTGGGCTCTGTTGGCCTGGCCAAGGAGGGGGACCTGCCTGCCTGTCCCAGAATCCCCTTCTCCGTGGGGTTCTGATTTAGGGTTAGCCCAATGTAGGACTGTGTGAGATTTGGAAGGTGGAGGCAAAGAATTCACCGTTTTCAGAAGGTTGCGGTGACCAGACATGATGACAGACAGACCCAGGGGTGCCCAGCAGGTTCCAGATTCCAGTTCATTTGTCCCATGCTGGCCTCAGTCTTGCCAACAAGACCAGGGTCGGCCCCAAGGCTCCCCTCTCCGGGGCAGGAGCTCCCCCAGAGGTGGCAGCCTCTCATAGAATGCTCTCCCCAGTCGGTGGCCAGATGCACCGGGGTTTCCTGTCGGCATCCGCCTGCCCACCTATGCTGGTGCTTTGGGCTGTTGGGCCCCTCCTCTGGCCCTCTCTACACTGCTGCCCATCCGGCCCTGTGCACAACCACAGGGACCCCGCCTAGCACACAGTAGGAGCCGTGAAGCGTGAGTGGTTGTTGTGAACACCTGCTCGCCTCGTTCCAGGCACTGGCCAGGTGTCTGCACAGGTGGTGACCCGTCGCATCCCCCCGCTGATCCTAGGAGAGTGTGCAGTTAACCCCATTTACAGAGGCACAGGCAGGCTATTAGGTTGAAATGTATGAAACTGCTAGCTTTGTAGGTCAAACGTAGCTCTGCATTGGTGGCTGCATGTGGCCCACAGCTAGTAGAGAGCTGGGCAACCTGCCTAAGCTGTGCAGCCCGCGTACTTGCTGAGTGCCTACTGTGTGCCAGAGAGAACGTGCATCCTATTACAGCACGTACGGCACAGCAGGGCTGTATAGGTTACAGATGCTGGGTGCACGTGGAAGATGGGAGCCCTGGGCTCTTTTATATACCTTAGCTTATGCTTCAGTATCCAGCACAGACACCCCCACCTCCATGAAGTCTTCCTTGACTTCCTCGGCAGAGGAAGCAACCTATGTAAGGACCCAGAGGCAGGAAAGGACCCTGCTCATCTGGAGACGGTGAGGCGGGAGTGGCAGATGCACTTGTGGGAGAAGCTGGAAAGGGACCCGAGTGACAAGGGATGGGGCTCAGAGGCTGCAGGGAGTTTGGCTCCCCTGTTGCCATGAGTACGAGGCACCAGGGCCAGCTCTGCATACCCATGAAGTGGTCCTCAGTCTGTGCTCTTTAACTCTGCCTGCTCATGAGCCCGCGGGGAGGGTGCTCCTTGGGGAGGGCACATCACAGGGGCTGGAAACAGCCCATCTTGCGGGAGGTGGGAAGATTTCTGAGTCTACTGGGCATCATGGCAGTGACCGCGTGCTCATGCCCACAGGCCCTGCGAGAGCCCCCAAGGCCCTGGGACTCTGATCTGGGAGGGCTCAGGCAGCCCTGCCTCTCCCTCTGCTTTCCTGAACCCCGAGCCGCGGCTTTGCTGCAGCAAGTGTCGTCTCAGCCCGGGGCCTGGTGCTGCCCAGCTTGGCTTTCTTTGGCCTCTGAAAACATCCTCACTGCCCTCGGCATGTCCTGTGCATCCCTGTGTCTGTCCTGTGCTCCCACCTTGGGGCAGCTCCATCTTGTCTGTGCTGGGGGGATCAGACAGCGTGTACCAGAAGCAGCCTCTCCCTGCGGGCTTGCCCGTGATGGTCTGGGGAAACTGGGGGGACCGGGAAGCCCCTTTCTCTTGGTGTGTTTAAGAACGAGGAGTCTGGGGCTAGGCTGCCAGGCAGGAGTCCTGCCCTGTCCCCTCCCAACCAATTCTCTTCTGGAAGCCAGGCTTGCAGGGAGCATCCATCTCAGAGGCAGGAACCTGCTGGTAAATGCTTGCAGGTGTAGCTCCAACCCCGGTTGGCGCTTTGTTCCCATTGATGAGCGAGGTGGAAGTGAGATACCGAAAGGCGTGTATATACCTCACTCATTCTTCGAAGGCCTGCACGAGCTCTTTGCTGAATCAGAGGATCGTTTCTGAACACAGAAAAATATTTTCTCTCTTTTGGGGTGCTTATTCACAAAGTACCAGCTGCAGACTCGGGCGCACCTTTGAGATTAGTTTGCATGATTAATATCTCCTCCATCACTTTCTTAAGTCTAGGAAATCAACAACAACAACAAAAACTTGTTTGTGCCCTGATGTGCAGCCCTTGACTATTTCTGTGTGACGTCACTGAAAGTAGGGCTGCAAAGAGGTGCTTGGTGGCCACTGTCACCTGGCTTTTCCACCACACGGCGATATAATAGGCGTGGGTAGCCTCAAAAGCATAGAGAAAAATAGAATGCAGCAAGATAATTGGGAAGCAGCAACTTCTGAGTGTTTACTGCTTTTGTTTTTAATAGAATTGAATAGTGAACTTATGTAGTTTAATTTTTTAATAGTAGCTATATTTAACACCCATACTACAAAATTCCTGAAAACGTAATGGGCTCTTGTGAGCTGATAGGAGCCAGTGCCAGTGTGCCACCCCAGGGTTATTGTGGGTAATAAGTAATGTTTTCAAAATACTCAGAAGAACCTGATATGCAGTCAGCACTCAATAAATGCTAGTTCATCTCTTTTTTTATTATGATTATTCTCAATTGGAACTTTGGTGCTAGAATTGTGGAGCTGGGGTTTGGTGGATTTTCCACCCTGGGACAGGGACCTGCTTTTGTTCTTTTGAAAAAAATTGTAAAAAATGTTTTTATTTATTTTTGAGAGAGACAGAGCGTGAGCGGGGGAGGGACAAAGAAAGGGAGACAGAATTGGAAGCAGGCTCCAGGCTCTGAGCTGTCAGCACAGAGCCTGATGTTGGGCCTGAACCCACGAACCACGAGATGATGATTTGAACTGAAACCAGATGCTAACCAACTGAGCCACCCAGGCGCCCCTGCTTTTGTTCAATTTTTTATTCCCCTCCACATCTCGGACAGAGGTTGCAGTGGAGAAGATGCTAGGCAAAGGCTCACGGAGGTTGTTTTTTTCCTCTGTGAGCTGGAAGGAGTGATCGCTTTACCTTGGCTGACCTGTGGCCAGCCCTGGATCTGCCCAGGCATCACAAGCTGCAGACGCTGTCAGGAAAGGCCATTGGCCTTCTGCAAAGCTTGTCTGGAAAATCCCAAGAAGGTGTGCAGGTGGGGAGCCCCTGTCTTATGTACTGACCTGAGATAGAAGGCAGATGTTCTCTTTGGGCTCCCTGCCTGCTCGCTGCCCCTTAAAGAGACCTGGATGTTTGCAAGATTAGGTGAAGCCCCCCAGTGTTGCCATCGGGGTAGCCACGGAAAGGATGGCTCAGATTCTCCCTCTGCTGAGGCCCCAGGATGTGCCAGCTCTATGCAGGGAGAGCCACATACCATGCGATCTAAGTGCTGCCCACATCCTGCCTAGGGAGGGGCAGGTGAGGAGGGAGGGGCAGAGAATCTGGATGAATGCCCCTTCTTTCATCCACATCTATTGAGCATGAAGCACGGCTGGGACTGTGTTAGCTTCTGGGGATATGTAGACAGAAGTGCACAGACTTCACTCTCAGGGAGTTTATGCTGTAGTAAAAGGGAACAAAGACCATACTGGAAGGCCCTCACTGGGCCATTATATGGAACGCCCCTCACTCAGTCCCACCTGCACAAGTTGGGGTGTTGTGAAGGGCTCCCTGGAGGTGCAATCCTTGGTTTGTGGGTTGCAAGGTGAGCAGGTGCTCCTCAGGGGGCTACGGAAAGGAGGAAATGTGCTGCAGGCATGAGGTGCAGGTGGAGGCTCTAGAGGCTGCTGTGCGGAGTGGAAGGGCACAGGGCAGGGCCTTGTGGATGGGCTGGGCAGCAAACAGCAAAAGGTGTGCCCTTAAAGGTTCACAAAGAGATGGAAAATGAATGGGTCAGAAAGTAAAGGAAGACAATGAGATAATGGTGCCTTCTCCAGAGCAGAACCGAGACGAGGGCTTGGGTGCAGGTGGTTTATTTTTAAGATGACCCTAAAAGCTAGAGTGAGGGAGCAGATTGAGAGGGAGAGAGAGAGAGAGAGAGAGAGAGAGAGAGAGAGAGGAAGCAGATTAATAAAGAAGCTGGTGATCGCTGTGGGCAACTGGGCTCAAGGCCATCGGGACCCCTTTGGAAACCATGGAAAACATACCTTGGGATTCTTCCCCCCAAGGCTGGGCTGTTCATCTGCTGGTTGATGGTTGCCCCTGGGGGCATCACCTCCATGTTTTACCCATGTCTGCATTTGAGCTGAGGGCTCTGGCGTCAGAGGACACTTTGAGGCAGAGAGGTAGAGGGTCACCTCAGCACAGGAGGTGAAATGCTGGCAGCCAAGCACAAAACTGTCCTTCTTCACTGCATGGAAATCAGGAGGCCCAGGGGGATGTTTAATAGAGGAGTCAGGGGAAGAGCAGCTTCAAGAAGAAGGTGCTGGTTCTCACGCCAGTCAGAGTGGCTAAAATGAGCAAATCAGAGAACTCTAGATGCTGGCGAGGATGTGGAGAAACGGGCACCCTCCTACACTGTTGGTGGGAATGTAAACTGGTGCAGCCCCTCTGGAAAACAGTGTGGAGGTTCCTCAAGAAATTAACAACAGAACTCCCTTATGATCCAGCAATAGCACTGCTAGGAATTTACCCAAGGGATACAGGAGTGCTGATGCATAGGGGCACATGGACCCCAATGTTCATAGCGGCACTCTCAACAATAGCCAAAACATGGAAAGAGCCTAAGCTAAGTGTCCATCAACGGACGAATGGATCAAGAAGATGTGGTTTATCTATACCATGGAATACTACATGGCAATGAGAAACAATGAAATCCGGCCATGTGTAGCAACATGGATGGACCTTGAGGGTGTTATGCTGAGCGAAATAAGTCAGGCAGAGAAGGACAAATATCGTATGTTTGCACATATAGGAGGATTAGGAGGAACTTAACGGAGAACCGTGGGGAAGAAGAAGGGGGGAAATAGTGGGGGAGAGGGAGAAAGGCAAACCATGAGAGACTCCTGAATGCTGAGAACAAACTGAGGACTGATGGATGTGGGGAGGAGGGGGGAGATGGACATGGAGGAGGGCACTAGTGGGGATGAGCACTGGGTGTTGTATGGAAACCAACTTGACAATAAACTATTTGTAAAAAAAAAGAAGGAGGTGCTGGTTAGCAGGGTCAGTGGCTACTGAGGGCTCCTGGATGAAAAAGTGCAAAAAGTGTGCATTGGATACACATTAGGACCAACTGGTGAGGTCCAGACTGGAGAGGTGGGGACAGAGCCAGGTTGTCTGGGAGTTAACAATGGGGACAGTCAAGAAGCAGAGATAACAGTGTAAAGGTTGTCCCTCTTAGATCATTGGCTATGAAGGAAAGGAAAGGAATATGGCCATAGCTGGAGGTGCAGGTGGGTGTAGGATTCAGAGAACCCACTGGAGGGTGAAGGTGTTAGGAGCCTAATGGGGAACTTAGGAACATCAGGGTTTTCATTCCAGCTTTTCGTCCCTTCAGACATGACTTGTGTTGGTTCAGACAGTCTGAGGGAAAGAAGAGTTGTTCTCTATTGGAGATGGCTCAGAACCCTGGGGCCAGCCCCAGAATCAGACATATCTGGTGGGGCATTGTGGCTCTGCCATGGAGTGACAGCGGCAAGTACTCAACCTCTCGGAGCTTCAGTGTTGTTATCTGTAACATGGGGAAACAATACTTGACTCCCAAGGCCGTTGTAGGCTCTGATGAGTAAAGGTTTGAGGAAGGGTCTGATGCTCATCGGATGAAGGCCACATCATTGTCTGAGATGGACATGGTGGCTAAGAGAATATACTCTAGAGCCAGATACCTGGCTTCGGATTTTGGCTCAGGCACTGGTGGTAATGCACATGGCTAGGACATCACCAAGAGTAGGGGAGTGAGGAGATGTGAGGCCGCCAGATGGCTGAGGGCTTCAGAGGCCAAGACTTGATCCACCTTGGGCTCTAGGCCCTGGCCCCTTCCCTTTTAACCAGTGGCTTGATTTCTCCTGCTTCTTCCAGGAGGGGGTGACTGGATCATAGCTGGTAAATGTGTGGCTCAGGCACTGGCATCCCTGTCCTTAGGAGGCACTAGGAGTGGACCTGACACTCTTTCCGGTAAAGCTTGGACATTGTCTCATTAATGGGGTTACTTTTCACTTTATTATTGAGTTACAAGAGTTTTTCATGTATTCTAAATACGAGACATGTGATTTGCAAATATTTCCCATATATTGCCTTTTCACTTTCTTTAAAAAATTTTTAATGCTTTTTCTTTATTTTTGAGAGAGAGAGAGAGAAACAGACAGAGATAGAGTGTGAGCAGGGAAAAGGCAGAGAGGGAAGGAGACACAGAATCTGAAGCAGGCTCTGGGCTCCAGGCTCTGAGCTGTCAGCACAGAGCCCGATATGGGGTTTAAACTCAAGAACTGTGAGATCATGACCTGAGCCGAAGTTGGACGCTTAACCAACTGAGCCAACCAGGTGCCCCCCCTTTTCACTTTCTTGATGATGTCCTTCAAAACAGAAAAGTTTTCAATTTTTATATCATTTTTTTTTACTTTTTCTATAGTTTCTTGTGCTTTCAAGTTCACAGCTAAAACAAAACAAAAACATTGTGCAATCCAAACCAGAAAAAATTATTCCTACATTTTCTTATAACAATACTACAGTCTTAGTTCTTACGTTTGGGATTTTGGCCTGCTTTTAGTTAATTTTTGTATATGGTATGAGGTAGGGATCCAGTTTCATTCTTCTGTATATTGTCCTTGTGCTGTTTTGTTGAAAAGACTATTCTTTCTTCATTGCATTGTTTTAGCAACCTTGTTGAAAATGAATTGACTGTAAACGTGAGGGTTTAGCTCTGGATTCTCAATTCTATTCCACTTATTTAATGTGTTTATTCTTATACCAGTACCATACTGCCTTAATTACTATAATTTTGAAGTAAGTTTTGAAATCAGGAAGTCTGTATCCTCCAAATTTGGTCCTCTTTTTCAAAATTGTTTCCTGGGTCTTTTAAACTTTCATATGAATTTTAGGATCAGTGTGCCCATCTCTGCAAAGAAGCCAGTTGTGATTTTGATGGGAATTGCATTGAATCTGTAGATAGATTTGGGGAGTGTTTCCATCTTAACAATATTAAGTCTTCCAAATTCATTAACACGTGATGTCTTTCTGTGTATTTTGAGCTTTGATTCCCTTTAACACTGTTTTGTAGTTTTCAGAGTGTATATCTTACACTTCTCTTGTGAAATGTATTCCTGAGTACTTTAAAATTTTTTTTTTAATGTTTATTTGTTTTTGAGAGAGAGAGAGAGAGAGAGAGCATGAGCTGGGGAGGCAGAGAGAGAGAGAGGGAGACACAATCTGAAACAGGATCCAGGCTCTGCGCTGTCAGCACAGAGCCCAATGCAGGGCTCGAACTCACAAGTGGTGAGATCATGACTTGAGCTGAAGTTGAACGCTTAACCAATGGAACCACCCAGGCGCCCCTCCTGAGCCTTCTTTTTGATCCTAATATAAATGGAATTGCTTTCTTAGTTTCATCTTCAGAGCATCATTACCTGATAGTTCCTTTGTGGGATCACATGAGATTGGGACATCAGAATAGTGCTGACACACTATTTTGAATGACTCAAATTATTCATATAGACAAAGACTTTCCCTACATAATTTACCTTGAATACACTATGGGAATCCTAGCTCCTTCTAATTCTGAGATGCTGTTTTATTACAACAGCTTATTTACTTATTAATTCATCTACTTATTAGTTGAGGGCCCCATGGGCCAGACACTGTTCTTGTGGTGAGGGATACGGCAATGGCCATGGCCATGTATCTGCCTTAATGGAGCTTGTGTGCTCATGGGGGAGTCAGACAATATACGAATTAGCTGACTAAATACTTAACATAATTTCAGGCAATCACTTTGAAAGAAAGTGTGTTGAAAGAAAACGAGTTAGCCTTAGGATAGACAGTTGAGAGTCACAAAGGCAGATGTAAGCGGGGTGGTAGGGGCCTCTAAGGAGGTGAGTTGGGGGTAGGAAGTAGTGTGGGGTGAGCTGTAGGTGGAGGGTAACAGTGCCAGGCCCTGGGGGGGAATGTGCTCCAAGGTTGAGGGCCTGCAGGGAGGCCGGCGTGGCTGGGGCAGAAGGGAGCTCAGTGTGGCAGGGAGGCTAATAGTTGGCAAGAGGCCAGGCCAGGGGCGTGCAGGCCACACAGAGAACCATGGCTTCCATCCTGAGTGTGATGCAAAGTCACCTGAGGGCTCCCATTGAGGGAACACAACACTCATGGACAGCTGGAGGGCCAGGGAAGGTGCTTTAAAAGTCGAGGTGCTGAGTAGAGTCTTACAGGGAGAATGAGCAGAGACTCTAGGGGAAGGCAAGTTAAGGTGGGGACAGCAGGAGGAGAAAGGCATTACGGTGTGGACTTAACCTGCCCAGGGAGAGTGGCGTGGGCTGGAGAGCAAGGCAGAGGAGGAGAGGGAGCCAGTCTGGGAGCAGGCTGGCTGGCTCACTGGTTCCCCAGCCTATTCCGAAGGGAGCAGCGCTCTTAGCCCAGAGCAGAAATCAAGGCTTGGGAACCCCAGCGTTGAGCTTGGCTCTAACACTGAATTGCTGCATAATCTTGGGCACGTCACCTCCCTTCCTTAGGGCTTGACGCTGTCATCTGTACACGGGTTGTCTTGGAACGGGAGGAGCTCCAAGTATGTTGGTCCCGTGATGCAGATCTTTGGAGATGTATTGTGGCACCAAACTCTGGGAGAGGGCCCTTGGTGAGAAGGGTACCTCCTCTGTCCACTGGCCGAGCCTATGGCTGCTCCGAGCTAAGACTCTTCCTGCCCAGAGGTTTGGCAGGGATGGGCTAGACTGTTGCTATGACAGATCTCCCCCTTTTGTTGCTGCCTGGCTGATGTCATATACTACGCTCCAATGAGCTCAGCTGTAAACCCAGGGATGCCTTCTCTCCCAGATCGCCTTTCCTTGTGGACACAGAACTCGCTTCGAAGAAATAAGAAAGAATGGCCCCGCAGTAAACTACCCCCAGGACTGAAGGACTAAGCCATGGGCTTTTTAACAGACCCTCTGCTGGGCTGTGCTTTGTGAGGGTCTGGTCACTAGTCCTGGTGACTGACTGAAGATGACAATGTCACCCCCTTCCTCCCTCCCTCCATGGCTCCTCCACCCTGTTGGCCTCAGAAGGTCAGGCAACTCTGACCTGCCTTGGCATTCAGTGCTCACCGACACCACTTGCTCTGTCCATGCCACTTCCCTCGCTGGGGCCTTTGTCTGCAGGGTGTCCTTCATTTTCTCACTCCCAAAGCCTGGCTCTCTGTGAGGTCTTCTGTCAGAAGTGCTATCTCTCTGGGGTTTTGTAATAGACATGGCCCATGTGAAGGTCCCGAACAGACACATGAGAAGGAAAAGGGTGAAGGGGCAGAGCACTGCACTTGGATTTGATGTCCTGACTTGGCCACATATCCACTGAACCAAGTCAATTCAGCTCCTGGGCCCTCACCTGTCGCGTGGGGCCAATTCTCTCTCTCTCTTGCTTGCTCTGGCTTGTTAGGAGGGTTAGATTTGGGGGGTGAGCGGTCGAGGCAGTGTGCAAAAGCTCTGGGCCCAGAGCACATGATGGGGGGGTCCAGTCTCTGATGCAGAAGGATCACAAGAAGCCCTGGGCCAGAGAGAGCTGGGCTGTGGCTGGATCCCTGCTGGGCGGGCAGCCACTGGGGATTTAATGAGATGACATGCTGCGCGTCCAATTCTCTGAGCAGGCAGGCGAGAGCTTGGGAAGTGCAGCTTGTCCCCAGTGAGCCTCTGTTTGCTTCTGGCACCGGCCCTCAGGAAATTCCGGCACATCCTCAGTGTGTGTACTGCAGAGTGACACGCTCCCAGCTCCGCTGCAAGCAGCCCTCCGGAGGAGACTCCTGTTCTGAACCTAAGACCGACATGGTGCCTTACTTGGCACTTTCTAAGGGTGCGGGAGGATGGATTGGGAGGATGGGGAGTGATGGAGTTGGGGACAGGCACAGCCTGGGTCTGGGGACCCTGAATGCTGCAGCAGGTGGTGCAAAAAGAGCCTGCGTCTTGTCTGCACGTTCTCTGAGGAGCCTTGCTTTTCAGTCTGCAGGCAGGCTCGGCGCCTTATTTCTCAATCAGCGTCCCTGGCGCTCAGTGGGCTGGGTGGGTGGTGGGTGCTGCCGATGAGATGAGCAGAAAGGAGGGTTAATAATCCCTGTGATGTGGAGGTTCAGAATGGGTTCTCCGCTCCTCTCTTTTCATTCATTCATGAGCTTACCTGCAGTCACCAAGCCCCTGTTGCCTGCCAGGCCCTGGGCCAGCCGCGGCGACCCACACGTGAGCACGAAATACCCAGCCCTGCCGTGTCTCGTACCTGGGTTACAGCCCAGTGGGGCCCGCCCCGAGGTGGAGCGGACAGAACCTGCAGCCAGCCCACCTGGCTCAGCTCTCCGCTCTGCCACTTCCTTGCTTGGTGATTCTGGTCAGGAAACTTTCTCTGTGCCTCAGCGTTCTCATCTGTAGAATGGGGACAATGCTAGTACCTATCTTATGCAGTTGTCAGTTTAGTACGTTGATCAGCATGAACAGCTTGGAAGAGGGCCTGGAATCTAGTAAACACAGAACTGAATAATTAGTAACATTGCTGTGCTCCTTCCACTTCATTCTCCACAACACAGCCTTTCGATCTTTCTAGGAGGTAGGTCTGATCACGGTAAAGTCATTCAAAGATTTCCCCTTGGCTTAAAGTCCAAGCTTTTCCATGGCTGGCACACCCTTTCCTTCCCATCCTCTCCCCTGGGGCCTTTCCCCTTCCCAAGGCCGCTCCTCTCCCTGCCTTTGCCCATCCAGATGGCCTGCCGTTTGCTGAACTTGCCAAGGTTTCTGTACTCTGCTTCATCTGGGGGGCTCTTTCCCCCCCTCTCCTTACCTCCCTGGAGACCTGCATGGACCCTTCAATACAGGGCCAGGTCTGCGTTTGAGGGCAGAGGCCCTCCCTCATGTCTCCTTCCCTCATCAAAGGCAGCGTCTCTCCCTTGCTGATACTCTGCCCACCCCCAGGTCTCCTGTGCTGAGCAGTGCTTTGTAATTGCCCGAGCAATCATGTATATTCTATCGGCCCCCGTGTCCCTTGGCCATGCCGGATTTCTCTCTGGGCTGGTACAAGTATACCCCTCCACACAGTTGCTGAATGAATGAGTAAACAAGGGGCTTGTGAACACCTGCTAGATTAGAAAGAAGCAGGTCATCTCATTTCATCTTTAGGACTACTCCTAAAGCATATGGGAGACACCCGAAGCCAGATGGGACAGACCTGCTGCCCTGCCAGTATGGGTGACAGCTGGCTGGCCCCAGAGTGGACTGCAAGTAAGGGCCAGGTCCATCTGACTCTTGGGACAGTGCTCACCCCTCTCCTCTTTTAGCACAAGTTGCTTTGCCTGGGAAGAATAGGTTGGTACGTGGGGCAAAGACTATTGCCCAGAGATGCCCATCACGCTGTCTCTATGCCTCATGCTCTTTGACAGTGTGAACTTGCTTGTCCCCCAGTAGAAGGTGGGCACCTGTCCCCTCGCTTTGAATCTGGGCTGGGCTTGATCGTGCTTGACCCATAGGACATGGCAGAAGTGATGTTCCAAGGCTTCTGAGATTAGGGCCATATGAAGCCTGCAGCTTCTGCCTGACTCCCTGGAATTCTCTCCTGGGGTGCTCCCGCTGGGAAGCCAGTGGCCTGCTAGGAGATGGCCACACCACATGGAGCGGCCACGTGTGGGTGCTCCGGTGGGCAGCCTCAGCTGAAGTCCCTGATGACAGCCCAACCACATGAAGGAAGCGTCTGGGACCTCCCGAGCAGCCAAACTTTCACATGACCTCAGCCCCCGGGGGCGCAGCTGACTGTGTCCCATCTGGGACCATCCACAGAAGCATGAGAGATGATGATAAATGTTGAAGTCACTGGAGTTTGGGGTGGCAGTAGATGGGACGGTGGGCTCAGTGCCGACTGCGGGACATGGCTGCTGAGCTCCTGGTCTCCGGGGAGAAACTCCAGAGGGTCTTAGGGTTGTGAGTTCTCAGGGCGGATACAGAGGAAGGGACTGGGGGCGAGTGGGAACCTTTGACTCTCCCAAGGCCGCGGAGGCCTCTGTGCTGCTCTCTCTGATTTGCAGACTGCTCTGAAACCAAGGGAGGAGGGAGGGTTTGGACGGTTCCACATCCAGTCACCGCGGGCTGTAGGAAACAACCAAGATTCAAGTGCACGGGTATAATGCCTTTACCTATGTCCCGACCAAGTCCATTCTCTGTCCACTCCTCCAGGAAAATGGCCAAATGCTTGCTATTTGAAATGAAAGAAGGATGGAAAGCAGGGGTGCCGGAGCACCCACCCCGGGCCAGGCACCCGACCTCCATTATTTCATTTGCCCTTCACTACGATTTGATGAGATTGGAAGTATTCTTGTACGAATGAGGAAACTGGGTCAGGAGGGTGCAGTGATGTGTCCATACAGCAAGCGAGTGGCAAAGCTGACAAAGCCCAGGACTGCATCTCTAATGCTGATAATGTTAAGATGGGCTCAAGGCCGCTGGGAGGGGTCCCAGGCCCTCTCTTCAGCCCCAACCTGCTGGCCAGCACTTCAGATCCCCTCATCATTGCTCTGCTGCTTTGACTTAAATCCCGGAGCCTGCCAGTGCTAATCCCTCTGGAGAGATGAATGCATTGAGTTGTTACTAACTGCTCACCCCAGCCAGGATCTCCTGTGGACTCTCTTTCCCGTGCGGGGCAGCATGACTGCCTGTGTGGGTGGAAGAGAAGAGGTGGGACCAGAGAAGGGTTGTAGCCCAAGCTCTTCTCCATTCTTTCCAGATGGAGCTAAAAGGTGGGGTTCAAAGCAGAGAAGACTGAGCCTCAGTCCTGGCACGGGACAAGCCCATCCCCTGCCTGAGGTCAAGCTTCTGCACGCCCCATGGCGGCTCCAGAGAACATTTAAATCTCCAGCTGATGGTGTCCATCCCTGGCACCGACCTAGACGCTTGCGTTCTCCTCCCTGGCTTCCCCCACATTTGGCCAGCTTCCTTCCAGGGCTCCTGGGACGGCTGTGTTTAGTTCTGGGCTCCAAACTTAAGGAGCAGCATTAACCGATTGGTGTGGGGCCAGAGCAGGCAGCCCTGGAGCAGAGGGCAGGGAGGCCTGGAGCAGACGGGGGGCGGGGGAGGGGGGGGGGGGGGNGAGGACTTCTACCCTGAGGGTGCCGGTCAGCTTGAGTGTGTCTTGGGGCTTTGCCTAGTGCTCTTCGGAATCCCCTTTAGGATTGTCCAAGTCCTGGGAGGCGGAGGCTACAGGGAGGTCCTTGTGAACACAGGGTCACAGGAGGTGGCTGGGCAAGAGAGCCGACCGCCCAGGCGAGCTCTGCAGAGAGGGCTGGGTACACGGTAGCCTCAGGGGCCTCTTACACAGAGCCTGGTTCAGAGGCTCTGAGAAGGGACAAGCCCCGCCTGGCCGGACATGGTCTGAACCACCTGGGCTAAAATGAAGTAACAGAATATTCTGGCTGTCCTGGCGCTCACTCCAACTTTCCCTGGTTCCCTTTACTGTTCTCCTTTGCTTGTCTGACTTCCCTTGGGCACGGAGGCCTTGCGCTCTCCCCTCCTTCCATTTGCCCCTCCCTTCCATTTCGTCAACAAGTATTTGTGGAGCACCTACTCTGCTGGGCAGTCTTGGAGGACCCAGGGTGAGCAAAAGAAATGGAGTCCCTGTTCTTAGGGCCAAGCACTGGGAGCCGCGGAGGGTGGAAGAGGGGAGGGATAGATGGGTTAACAGGGGCGTGGAGGGAAGACACTGGATGGGAAGGTGAGGGCAGAACCCCGGTTGGAGATGATGGGTGATGGGAGGGGGGTGACAGCGGGGCCAGGCCATGTAGGTGGATTGGAAAGAGAGATAGCAGGAACGCTCAGGAGGGTCCGATGAAGGCTTGGCTTGGGCAGGTAGGTGAGGGACAGGAAGGAAGGTGGACTCCTGGGTCGCTAGCACGAGCACCCGGCCGGGCGAAGGGCCCAGTCATGGCAGCCTCCTTGGCTGAGGGAAAGCTTCTGCGCCAGTGTCCCACTTCAGGCAGGCCTGGGAACTGGGTCCAGCTGCTCCGCAGCAGCTGGGCGCACTGCGGGGCACCACCCTCTCCCCAGGGCCTGTTTCCGTCCCTCTGCCCTTCCCTCCAGCTCCCAGGCCCCGCCTCTTTCCTGCAAAGCGGGCTGGGTGCTCCCCTCCCGGCCTCGCAGAGCAGTGATGACTGACGTCCCAGGAGGCCAATGAGCTGCCAGGCTCCGCCCACCACCGCAGGTTCTCCGAGTCCCTGCCGGGCTCTCCGCGGCTCCGCTCCCCAAGGCATCTCACGGTATCAACAGACCAGAGCCCACGGGAGCGAGAGCGGGCCTGATTTCCACCGAGGGCGAGGAGGGAGGGCCGCGGCCCAGCTGGGTCTTCTCACAGCATCCTGCCGCCCTGGATCCTCCCCACCTGGCTGCCGGATGCCTCGGGGAGGCAGGGGAGTCTCAGGCTTCCGGGCCCGGGCCCGCAGCCTGTAAACATTCCTGCCCCATTTAGATGGTTGCCAGATGGNTGCGCCTCGGGGACTCTGTGGCTTTCGGCTCTGCAGAGCTCCTCTTCTTTGCAGCCAGTCTGTGGGAAGCCTCTGCATCCCGGTTCTCCCTCTCTGTCGGCCTAAGGTCATCTCACTCCTGGAGCCTTACGCCTGTGTGCATGGGGCCAGTGCATCCTGGGGTCCCCTCCCTGTGAGCATGAGGTGTGTACCCTTGGGTCCCTCTCCCTGTAGGCGTGGAGTCCGTGCACCCTGGGGTCCCTCTCCCTGTGTGCATGAGGCCAGCGTCCTGGGTCCCCTTCCCAGTGAGCAGGAGGTCAGTGTGCCCCTGCGTCTCCCTCCCTGTGTGCCTAAGGCCAGTGCACCCTGGGGTCCATTCCTCTCACCTGAGACAAGGGATTCCTAGTTTGGGGGCATGCCTAGTCACCTGTCAAGGTGTGGGCCTCAGCCTTCAGTTTTGTAAACTGAGGAACTGGAAGGTGAGCGTGTTTCTCTACCTGCTCACCAGATGGGTATGGGGCGGCTGGGCCTAGGAGAGTCTTTGAAATATTAAACTCAGTACTTGCTGTGAGGAGTACCGGATGATGTATGGAAGTGTTGAGTCACTGTATTGTACACCGGAAAGTCATGTACCGTTGTACGTCAACTAACTGGAATGAAAATAAAAACTTAAAAAAAGAAAAAGTAAGATTAAAAATAAAAGTAAACCCAGTGCCACAAGAAGTTTGTTATAGTCACAGCCTCAAGAAGTCAAACAGGGCTCACTCCACTGTCACAGATGGGGCACTATTTATGCTAGGAGCTACCCTTCTTGAGGGTGTTTTGTACACACTTTTTTCATCCTAACAATGCTTTGAGTATTATTGTACCCATTTAGAGATGACAAAACTGAGGCAGCAGAAGGTGGGTGGCCGGACTCTCATTTCCCGCTGAGGAAGTGGAGAGCTTTGCCTTTGTCCTCAAGGCCCCCGCCCCCACTGGCTCTGGCTGGGCTGGCCCTGCCTCTGTCAGAACTCAGTACAAATATGTGACTTCATCCTGGACTGTTCTAGACCTGGGCTTCTTTCTTCGTTGCCGTAGCATAGTCTGTGTGGCCCATTCCAGGTGACAGATGAGGAGAAAGACCAGAGGAGGAAATAAACTTGCCCAGGGTCACACAGTTGCTCTGTGGTTAGAACCAGGATTGGAACTCAGTTTCTCTGAGTCCCCATTTGGTGCTCACTGCACTATGTGCCACTTCCAGCTATTCTCATAAAGCTCTGGGTGTGGCCGAATCTGTTCAGGGAGCCTGAGTGAACTGAGGATGGAGAAGGAGCCCTCTGAGCCTCTATTTACTTGGGTGTCAAACAGGGACAAAGATCTGTGTCCAGCTCTCCTCGAGGACGAAGATGTGGTAGGGGACCTTGAGCTGCAGATGGGAAGGGGCGGCTTTCTTTCCCACCGTGAAGCCCCATGGCCAGGTCAGCCGTGGCCAGTGCCCAGGGCCGGAGCCCTGTAGGCTGCTTGAGTGTAGGGACAGGTGGGGAGGTGGGTTTGTGGCTCCCAGATGGATGGCAGAAGCACTCGGCCTCAGGGCTCCGAGAGGGAGCCTGGGATGTACGGTGCCTCAGGCACCTTTTGCCCACGCCTTTGCGCCCCCTCGCAGTCTTGCAGGCCTGGGAGAGCAGACCGGCCCTATCGGAAGACCCTGTCTCCAGTTTCTGGGAATCGGCTGTGCTCTGCAGCTTTCTTTCCCAGAAGCTGGTGCCAAGCGGGCTGCGCCTCGGCGTCTGGCCGGACTCCAGGCATTCTGTGCTGAGTGTTTCTCAGCAGCGGCAGGAAGACCGGCTTCGTCGGGGCTGGAAGAAACCCAGCACCTGGCCTCTGTGTGCTTCGCCCCAGCTGTAGAACGGGTGCATGGTAGCTCTTCCAAATGCACACAGAGGACCAGCTGCTCCAACATGTGGGCGTGGGTCTGGAACCCTCGTCTACCAAGGCCCAACCAGTGGCCTTTAGGGAGGGAATCCGCATGCGCCTTCAGCCTTTAGGAAGCACTCCCACGTGTATTCCATGTTCTTGCTACTGGTGACACACAGGAGGGGGTGCCCATGAGCCAAGGCTACCCGCCTGCCTAGTACTCGGCACGTGCAGTCTCCTGTGATGTGAAACCACATCCTCACCAGGCGGGGGCCATGATGCTCAGCTGATTGAGCTAAGAGAAGCACAGCAAGGTCGAGAACGTGCCAGAGCCACTCAATTGTATGTTGCGGAGCTGGGTTGGAACGCAGGATTCTGCCAAGCAGCGCCAGGGTGGGGGCCTAGGTTCTCCCATCCCCAGCCTCCATCCTTGCCTTTTTTGGCCTTGACCACCCCATACGTGCAACTCCATCCTACACACACGCGCGCGGTGGGAGCTCAGCTAGGCCGCGTAGGCACTGCCTGTGCAAACTTGAGGCAAGTGTCGCCAGAGCACCGGGGAGGAGAATCCCGTAGCAGCTGGTGGAGGTGAAAGAGGCTACAGTGACAGATGAGGGCTGTGTGTGCTCGCTGAGCTGATGGCCTTGGGGAGGGGTAGACCCTCGGCCCTTTCTTCTTGTCCCTTGTCTGGACGGGGAGTATCATCTGCAGACACGTGAGGCCAGGAAGATAGGGGAAGTGTCCGTCTCCAGTGTCTTAACCGCCGACCTTGGCAGTGTCTCCCCAGGCAGAGCCTGTCTCCAAAGCCCAGCGCTCTACACCTGACCATTCTCTTACTTAAGTGTTTAAGAGGTCAACTTCTCTGCAAGGCTCTCTGGGTTCTCCATGCATCCACGTAACTGAAGTCCTCAACGTCCCTCCCTTGCTCCAGACCGACCGTGTCCATCCTCCTCCCCGTTTGCCCTGGTCTATACGTACTGTGGTTCCAGCTGCTTTGCTAGTCGAGCCGTGCCTGGGACCATGTTGGAGGGGAGACCCCTCCCCTCCGTGCACTCCCTCAGCTTCTAGGACACGAGGGGGGAAGTGACAGAAGATGCACTGTGGGTCAAGACGGGGGGGGGGGCATTCTTTACCTCCCCCACCCCACCACGAGGCCTGGAGGGCAAATTCCATAACAGATTCATTCTTAAGGAATGCAGGGGCTAAGGATGGAGGCTCTGGGGCGGGGCTGGGAAGTGGGATACCCGAGTCCCTTCTGACGGGGGGCTAGGGAAGAGGCTACGCATCCCACAACCGGTTCATTTGGGGGTCTTGATGTGTTACTTCTCTGGGGCCTGCAAAGCCATGAGGAGGAGCCTGCGAGTGTCAGAGGGCCTTCGACGCTGCTGCGGTAGACCCGCGGGTAGAAGGCTGTGTGGCCTGCCTCGCCCACGCCACGGAGAAGCAGGACCAGCCCTGGTGGCTTCCCTGGGTGGGTGGCAGTGCTCTCTGGTGGCCTTTCCCACAAGCCTGTGCCTCCGTTACCCCGCAGCTGGGCCTGTTCAGCGAAGCGTGGCCCTTCTCCTTTGCTCTGGGTCATGGGGTGGTGACATTTTGAAATACTGTTGGTAGCCGACATGTATCAGCGCCACATGCAGACACGGCGCAGAGCACTTCCATGCGCTATCCAGTCTCATCTCCACCCCGCCCTGTGAGCAGGGCGCAGGGATCACCCCCCCCCCCACCAGGTGAAACCTCATTTGTCTGCACATCTAGCTCCCTCACCGGAGGCTCGGGTCTGCCCAGGCAGGCAGGGGCCATGCCCGATTCCATGCCATACCCGTAGCACCTGGCGTACCCCTGCTGGAAAGTGGGCACTCCGTGCTGGCTGGTCAAGCAAGGAGACAATGAATGAGTGAATCTCCCGGACTCTGACACCTCCCAGGGGCCCAATTTAAGAACAGTTGCTTCAACGCTATCACCTTCGGTGAGAAAGCAAGCTCTGAAAGGTGGGGTGCGCAGGAAGGACACCGAGACGGTGGCATGTGGCTTATGATTAAAGTATGAGCTCTGGGTCCTGCTTTTTGGGGGGCATCTTGGTTCTACCTCTTTCCACCTGTGTGGTTTGGGGCGAGAGGCCTAAACTCTCTGGGGCTCCATTTCCTTTTTGACAGCAGCGGGGTCATAACCATCTCTATCAGACAAGGTGGTTGTGGGGAGGAAAGGAGTTATTACCCATGAGGCAGTTGGAGCAGCACCTGCCAGTGAGCACTTAGTTACTGCAATTAGTGACCAGTTAGGGATGGAGGGAGCTAGAGAGCAGGATGGGTATAGTGTTAAATGTGGTGGATTGGCCTTGGAAAGGAGTGAGCAGTGTGCATTTCCTCTCTGTGCACTTCAGCGATGCAGCCTCTCCCACTGCCCAGGGGGACACCATTCCCCTGAGTGAGGTGTGTTTTAGTTGATAGGTGACACAGGGAGATAGTGGCCCCTGAAGGAGCCTTGTGAACTGATGAGGGACCAAGTGGCTTGAGCCAGAGGGGGACATGGCTGGCCCTGGGGATGACAGGTGCCTTCCCTTTACCGCTGCCCAAAACCCTCGCCCCAGTCCCCTGCAGAGCATAGACCAGCTTTCAGGAATGGTGATATGGAGGGAGGACATTTATGAGCTGGCTTGCGCTGAAATCTACCCTTACTGAGGAGAAAATGTGAAGTGATTGAATTTACCGGGACTGACTGAATTAACATTCCTACTGTCAAGGAGAATGGGACTCAAGGTAGAAATGAAGTTCACTTGTAGGAAAATAATGAAAATGATATTTGTTGCATGCATGCCTACATAGCTCATGAAATCCATATGCATCTTTATGTTTTTCTTCCCGTATATACTTAGAATATATGTGTACTTGTGTGCCAATAGATATAAGCAAATTTATTATATATAGAACATATGTGTAGTAAAAAGCATGTATATAAATTGGAAGAAAGAAAATAAGCCAAAGTTCGTTGGTTAGCTCTGGATGAAAGGCGTATGGGCTCTTTTAAATTTTCATTAATATACTGTTGTATCTTTCCAATTTTCTAAAGTAAACATGACTGAATAGATAAAATCATTATAGAGCTGTAAACTCTGTTCTTAGCTATGAACTGAGTTCTTCGTGTGAGGCAATTTGGGCCAGTAGGTGGTGTGTGCCAGGTAATGGCGAAGCTTTAGGTTAGATTCTGTGTCCCCAACAAGTCCCTTCCCTTCCCTGCTAGACTGTAGGTCATCTCACTGCCACACGTGTCCATGAGCAGCCTGAACCCCATGGACTGTCTATGTCAAATATGAGAGTTGCCCAAAGAAGCAAAGAGTCCTCACACCCACCTACCGCGCTAGCAGTGCGAAGATGATGGTCTCTGCTTTACAGATCACACAGCGGAGACCCAGGGAGGTTAGGGACGCGTGCAGGGTCCCATGGTCGGGGCGAGGCAGATCTGGGCTGGCGCCCAGATCCTTGGACTCCCGGTCCCGGGTTTGCCTCACATCATACCCTCCGTGTACTCAGCCGAAAGGGGTTCTGGGACGCGTCATCAATCCTACATCCTCAGTACCTGGTGGGCATGTGCGGCTCCGAGGGAATAAAAGCTTAGAGGGTTCTGCGACTCCTCCAAGGTCACGCAGTAAGGAGCAGAGATGGAATCGGAACTCTCCTGCTCCCTGCCTGAGCAGAAGGCTGCTCAGAAAAGACCCATGATGGGGGAGAAAGAGACAAAAGAAAGCAAACAAGAGAAGAAAGGAAAGAGCCTACCAGTGCTTCCCAGAACAAAGAACACAGTCCAGCGCGTGTGTGCCTGTGTGCGTACACACTGGTGTGTGTGCTAGGGGTGAGAGGGAATGGCGTTGCGGTGTGGGGGAGGCAGGAGGTGAGAATGAAAGTTGGTGAGCAGGGCAGAGCGAAGGAAAAGAAGAGACAGATGGGAAACAGTCCGCGAAAGCCAAAAACCTCAAGTCAGACAAATGTTTATTTTATTTAGTGTTGATAACAGGGGGAAAAAATGCTGACGGAAACTCACAACTAGCACAGGCGAGTGCCAGCTCTTGAGACCTAGCGGAAAGTGCTAGAAAGGGCCTCCTCCCCGCAGGGCAGGCCCCAGCTTGGCTGGCACACCCCAGCAGGGCATGGTGCCTGCCAGGAAAGCCTACTCGAGCAGCACGCACCAGCAGAGAGTGCCCCGGAATGGGAGTTAGAGCCCAGAGGGAGTCAGAGCCAGTGTGGGCTTGGTCCACTTCTTGGAGCTCAGGGGCCCAGTCTGTGAACGGGACACGGTCATCTCTGCTCTGTCCACCTGTTGAAACTGTTGGGGGGGACTTCTGGCCAGCATGGAGTAACAGGGATGGGCTCTACTTCCTGCCTGAGACTGCACCATCAGCAGCCGTACCACAAGCCAAAATACAGGAAAGCACAGTTTTCAAGACCGTGGGCATCGGAAAGCCAAGCGCTGTGACGGGGAACACACAGAGTGCGCCCTGTGATTGTCCCAGCTCCCTGCCAGGCTGCAGCACCGGGTGGCAAGCCACGGAGCCCGGTGCACCACCTGATTGGAGGGGTGGGGGCTGCGAGTGCAGGAGACCTTCGTGGCTGCAGTGCGCAGGCCAGAGCGCTAGAGAGGCAAGATACAGAGAGGGGACCCCGGAGAGCCGTGGAGGAAAGCACAGTTCTGATCAGCACACGCAAGCAAGGGAATGACCTGAGGCAGGAGAAAATACCCCCCGCAGGGGTTAAAGGGCACGAAGCGTGGCCTTCACACAGGATGGCCACAGTTTCTCTTCCCACCAGCCAGACTGGGGAACTCCTAATGCAGAGGGCATTGAGTGCACTGCTCTGATGCCTGGGTGACATTCAGATGTTCCTGCTAGTCCTGAAAAAAAAAATGTTACTTTGTTTGAATCATGTCCAAGCTCCAGCCTCTTTTTGTATTTGGTTTTTGTGGCTCTGAATAAAATGGCCTCTCTGCCCTCCTGTTCCCACCTTCTTATTTCTCATGCTTTTGACTCACTGAAGTTAAGGATCAGTCATCCCATAGAATGTCCCACATTCTGGATTTGGTTGCCTTCATTCTTGTGGGGGTGTTGAGCTGGCTCCTCTCTCCCTGGTAACTCCTATACTAAGCACTAGACCTCAAGGCTTCACCAAATTCAAGTTCAAGCCTTTGGGCAAGAACCCTTCCCAGGTGGTACTTCCTTCTGTATTTTCCAGGTAGTAACACTCGGTAGTGATTCACAGCGGGCTCCTCAGGGTTGGTTGCTCATTTCAGCTGCTGGCCATGGAGCACCCTGGCATGGTAACTATAGTGTCGCTGCTTTGTATCGACACATGATGCTCAAGAAAGCATGTGACAATGCACATGGGTCAGAATGGTGTTTGTGTGTGAACAATCCTGAAGCCACTTTTTAAAAAAAGTTTATTTATTTTTGAGAGACAGAGAGAGAGAGAATGTGTGTGTGTGTGTGTGTGTGTGTGTGTGTGTGTGTGTGTTTGTGTGTGAGAGAGAGACAGAGAGAGACAGAGAGAGCAGGGAAGTGGCAGAGAGAGGGAGAGACAGAATCCCAAGCAGGTTCCTCACTGTCAGCATAGAGCCCGACCCGAGGCTTGAACTCACAAACCGTAAAATCATGACCTGAGTTAAGATCAAGATTTAGATGCTTAATCGACCGAGCCACCCAGGCACCTCAAAGCCACTTTTATTTCAAGAAAATCTTTTCCAACTTTGATCTTTTTAAAAAAACATTAGTATTCATAACAAATGATGGTGACACAGGGTGCGTCATGACCCCAAACTGTTGAATTACGAAGTCCTAAAGGATTAGACACGAGTGTTGAGGTTTTCACCAATGGGGCCTACAGAGCAGGGTGGCGGGTCGGGACTAACGGGATTTTCAGAAGGTGGGGTTTTCAGCGCTCTAACCGGGAAAGCCCTGGGTAAATGGAGGCAGGATGGCCACCCTATGACACCGCGCAGACTTGTCTGGTGACCGGCATTGTAAACAAGCACCTTAGTGTGTCAGAATCACCAGCGCTTTTCTGAGATTCTGAGAAACACCACATGAGAAACTGGTGTTGTCTGGGCTGCTTTCCAGTGATGGGGTTGCCCCATCTACCCTAAGGTGGCCCATTGCACAGCTGAGTAAGTTTGGCTGTTAGAAAACCAGGCCTGCCTGGAAATCCCACAAACCTACCGTGAGTTGAGACTTTACCCCACAGACCCAGGTATGTACTGATCATCCAATCAGACCCCTGAAGCCTGACCATGTACCATCCAAGCAAACACCCCTGGGTCATCCCTGGTCATGAGTTCTTGTCTCCTCACTCCATGTTCCCATCTATGAGCTCAGGACATAGTCCAGATCCTGGTAGAGGAGGGTCACTGGCACTAGAATAGAAGCCCAAGGTGGGAGAGAATCCTCTGCACAGGAGATGGGCCTGATCCTTCCTGCTTTCTGGAATCCAGGTACCCAGGTGTTTTCCTTCCCTGCCTCTAAGCCTTGCATGGCCTAAGCTCTGAGCTGGGGAGAAATGTGCCATCAAAAAGGGAGACCTTGGGTGTCCCTTACACCCTCTCCAGTGGCTGGGAGGGGAAGGGAGTACCCAGCTCCATCCATTAAGGATGAGCCAGCTATTCTAACCTACTTGAGTGGATTTAAGAGTAGAGCCAAGAATTTACCTTCGAGATGTACTTTACCTCCCAAATCAAATCATCTCAATTTCAGCACAGTTGTTGAACAGACTCTCGTTGGGCTTAATGCTGCAGCTTTTCCGGAAACTCTTGTGTGGGAAGAAGGTTAGGATTTTATGGGCTCAGATGTGTTTCCATCACTAGCTGCGTGATTGTCCTGGGGACTAACTGGTTCCATTGAAGATGTCTCTCCTGTCTGATCCCTGATCTATGCCGACCTTCCTGTTTTCCTCTCCTCTCTCAAGGATTCTCAGAAGAGCCCTTTAATATGCCTCCCGCTTCTAATCCTTCCAAGCCTAATTCCCTAAATGCTTGTTCCATACTAACA
>NW_027533256.1:1440245-1487628 GCF_008692635.1 Crocuta crocuta
AGGCTGTCTTCCAAGGCCCTCATTCTCTGGCCCCATGCACCTGGCCAAACTCGCTCCCTCCACGGCCCCACCTTCCTTCTTGTGAAAGTAATCAGATTCTATCTGTTATTACCTTGGTTTTGAATGATACCTCTTTCTAGGTTAACCTCCCACAGGAAGTCTTCCCTGTTTATCTTCATCTTCCTCGTGGACCTCTCCGTCTCCGGCCCTCTGAGCTACATAAACCTACGAACTACTTTCTCTTCCCCAGGGGCCTTTTCTTCTCTCCCCTGCAGGACCGGGGCCATGATGTCCGCGTCAGAGATAGCGAGTGCCCACCAAACATCCATGTTATTCCTTACATTTCAGCCCCCTTGCTGGAAGGTGGGGCCATCTGACTACCTCCAGACTGAGCAGAAGTGACATGTGTCACTTCCTGGCTGAGGCAGTTAAGAGCTGGCAGAGTCTTCCTCCATCCCTTTCTTCCCCTTCTGCAGTGACCACAGATGCTGTGTCATCCAGATGGCACAGCTACAAGATGACAGATCCACTGTTGGCCTGGTTCCCTGCATGACTGTGTGGATCAGAGCTTCCCACTGCCGTGATTAGACGTGTAGTCTGAACAGGAAACAGATTTTATCCTGTTAAGTCTGGAGATCTGGGGATTTGTTCTGCTCACAGCAGCTAGAATTCATTCTTTAACACTGATATGACATCTCCTTTGTACCCCCCGCCCCCCGCCCCTATTTCCAGTACCCTCTTCCTGGTGGCTCAGAGCACAAACTGGGCACCTAGTGTCGATTCAGGCAACGAGGCTTTTTAGTCTAAATGATGAATTTCATGGGATGGTAACTGGGACGTGGAACTCATAAATGGAACAGAACAACTTAGGAGAATGTTCTTAGCAGAAGCTTGCTCATTGAAAACCATCCCTGACCTTAGTCACTATGCAGACTGACCTCCCTGGCCAAACCCTAGGGACTCCATAGCATGCTGAGAGATACAAAGCCAGGACCAGGATCCCTGTACCTGTATGATTTTGGAAAAATCCTGTGCTCTCTCAGAGCCTTGAGCTACATATCCACGAAATGACCAAATGATATCAGTTCAAGGACCTGGACTCCCCCAGCTCTGCCCTTCTAGGAAGACTTGCATGTTTGAGTAGAGAAACAACACTAGTGTGATTGCATGGTATGACGCCCAGCTCCGCCCACCCCACTCCCAGCTCTTGGATATTTGATGTAAGGAAGGTGAAATTGTGACGCAGCAGGGAGAGGGTCTTACGGGGCCATGAAGCTGCAGACTGTGGCTTGCCACATGTCTAATAATTACCATTCCTTGGATTGGAGGACAAAGTGGGGCTGGAGCCCTGAAGG
This sequence comes from Crocuta crocuta, assembly GCF_008692635.1. NCBI lineage: Eukaryota > Metazoa > Chordata > Mammalia > Carnivora > Hyaenidae > Crocuta > Crocuta crocuta. The sequence goes on from NW_027533256.1 coordinate 1,441,601, forward strand.
AAGAGCATATAGGCCACCCTTGCTCTCACCAAGATATCAGTTAGAACGTCCCGTTCCACTGTAAGCCGTTTGGAGCCATGGCCATCTTTTTTCACAATCTTATTCCCAGTGTCCTATTCAGAGACTGGCCCAGAGAAAGTCCTGGAAGGGTGCCTGACTTCTCCTGGGGGTGGCGAGTGCCCTGTTGGTGGGTGTGCAAGCCGAGGCTGGATGGCCGCTGGGTGGGGAAGCGCCAGAGGGTGTCCTGAACTGGGAGCAGGGCGGATGAGGTGACCAATAGATCTGTCCTGGGCTGAGATCCCCCAGGGGTACCCGGGGTGAGGCTGAGTGGGGCATCTGCAAAGCTGGCCTCCCAGGCTGCGGGCTCAGGAAAGGTCCCGATGGGGTGAGCTTCCCTCTTGTTTCCATGTTGAGGTAGGTGAGGTGCATATGCTTAACATACGTTAACCTTGGAGTTCTGCTCCTGCCAAGAAGCTGTCACAGAGGCATTTAGTGGAGGACACGGCGTGGGAAAAGGTTCCATGGTACTTTGGGGCACTTGCAGCTAACGGGGCAGGTGCAATGAGGGGCCGCCAAGCAGGGATGACCTTGCCGGAGCCTGTTCAGTCTGGCACCAGAGGAGCGGGTGGTAATCACGTCTGGTAGCCAAAGCATCTAGCCCTTAGCTGTCAGAAGGATTGAAACACAGCTGCTGCAAGCTGAGCACCTACTATGTGCCAGGCACTGACCTTGGGCCTCACATATCAACAGCCCCACCAGGTGGGTGCCGTCCGTCTAGTTTACGGATAGAGGAGCTGCCTGCGTGTTGGCCTGACTTGAAATAAATCTGCCTCTCCTAAACCCCAAGGAAACTGCATCACCACATCCTTGGTGCCTTGAATCCAACGCACCCATCCCGAGGGTGGGAGCCTGCTGGTGACATTACCTGACTCCACCTGTCTAGTTTGGAGGTCACACCAGAAGCATAAGTTAGCATACACAAAGATGATTTTATCTGGCAGCCGTCTTGAGGAAAACCATCCACACTTGTCATTGAGGTTGGATGATGTGGCTTTCCTCTTTGGAAGGGTGTGCTTTCTATGGCCTCCTATTTTCCCCAGTTCCCTGCACAACATACGTGTGTGATGCATACCACGCACACATATACCTGCATGGGTACATCCTGAACCCCCCCCACACACCTGTGTCTGCATATCCACCCTCACATGGGGAAGCATGGTCCGGATGCTGCTCACACAGGCATGCCCACACGCGTCTGCTCCCCTGCTCACACGCACACGTGTGCCCACATGATTTCAGTTACTTTCATGTACACAGCCCACATTAACTTGTCTCCCCTCCCCCCCCCATTCCCCTCTCACGTGGACATGCTCACCTTGTCCACACCAGGCGCGGACAGGAAGCTCACAGTTGGATGTGCTTTTCTCTGAGCAAAGAAATTTTCTTGTAAAACAGAGGACAAAAAGCGAGCCAAGAGTTCTCAGCTGCTCTCTGCTATCCCCCACAGCTCTCAGATGAGCAGTTTTAGGCAGGGAAGTGAAAGAAAGAGGGCAGGTAAATGGGGACTGGGGGCCGGGGGCCAGGGGCTGGGTCTGGATCATCCCAGGCCTGACCTGGTCCACGCCTTTGCTTCCTTGGGTTTCAGTTTCCAAATCATGCAGGTGGGGACAAAACACCTTCAGCGCCCTCTCTCAGCCCCCGAAGGCTTGGCGCAGGCAAGTGGAGGCCATTCCCATGAGGCCCCAGTGGGCCCTTCTCAGGGCTGAGTTCCCCGTTTCGGGCTTCTCAAGCCTGTTCCCGGCTGGCCCATGTGGTGGAATGTGGTGGTCACACACTGAAGAGCATTAATTTGTTGCCACAGCATCAGAGCTGCATAGGCCCTTAGCCATTTGAGATCCTCCTTTTTTTCTCAGGGGGGGAAACTGAGGCCAGGAAGGGAAGACTGAGTGCTTCCATAACTGGTACTTTCAAGTTCCTTGGGGGACACTTGGTGAAGTGCCGTCAGATGTTGCTCTTTTGCCACTTCTGTATCAGCTCTTGAGGCATCTGGGAATTTGGACCATGAGGGACCAGAAGAGGCAGTATCCAATTTCGTGCAAAGAATCGCAGGAAATGCAGATGTTGAATTCAGAGGCACCCGCCCCATCTGTACACACATGCATGCACACGCAGACACGTACGCTCACACAGGTGCCGTCTCTAACACATGTGCATGCACCCATCTTCACATGGGAAACCCCCTCCCGGTTGATGAGAACTGCGTGGAGAAGCAGATACAGAGAGGGGCAGTAAGGGTTCCCAGGCTCACAGCTGGGGTCCCAGATAACAGGTGTAGCCTGATCAGTGTTCCTCTGCATTTAATTCCATGCTTTGGGCCAAGCACTGGGTTCCACCAATGTAAGGATGAGCACAGTCTGGTCCCTCCTCTTGTAGAGCTTGGAGAAGCATGGAGAGCCACCATGTCGTCCCTGATACTGAGGGCCACAGCTTGGAGGAAGGCTTACCACTCGTGTCTGAACAGGGTCCTATGGGTACACAGCAGGGGGGTGAGTGACAGAGTCCCATGGGACTCTGAGGAGGACCTCTTAAAGAAAGGAAGATTGAAGGACACATAGAATTTGCCAAATAAAGGAGCAGTGGGGTTGGAGCAGCGAATGCACCAGGCAGAGAAGTGAAGCGGACAGCAAATTAGAGTGGGGCAATTTGTTCCCCTGTGTGACCAGAGCCTGGGACAGGAGGGGCCGGGGAGGCAGCATGTGAACAGATGGGAAGGGCCTTTAATGCCTTGCCAAGGTTTGGCTTGATTCTGGGGGTGGGAAAGTGGGTTCCAGAATGGGTTTACAGACAGAAGGGATGAGAAAGGGGCACCCTGGGGGCGCCTGGGTGGCTTAGTCGGTTAAGCCTCCGACTTTCGCTTAGGTCATGATCTCGCGGTTCGTGGGTTCGGGCCCCGCGTCGGGCTCTGTGCTGACTGCCAGCTCAGAGCCTGGAGCCTGTTTCAGTCTGTGACTCCCTCTCTCTCTGACCCTCCCCTGCTCATGCTGTCTCTCTCTCTCCTAGAAATAAATAAAAATATTTAAAAAAAAAAAAAAAAGAAAGGGGCACCCTGGTGGCCATGAGGAGCCTAGTTGAGGTGGGAACCTGGCATCTAACCAAAGGCCCCAGAGACAGAGGCGGGGAACCCTGGGTGAGTCCCTGCCCTCCTGGAGCCTCCAGGTAGGACAGGCGTGTGGGGATGTGACCTGAACCAGCAGAGGCTGCAGGTAGGAAGAGGGGACCGACTGGCAAGGAGTTTCTGAGTCAGACTCTGAGAAGGGGTCTCAGAATGGGAGGTGCCAAGGACAAAGGTACAGGTTTGGCTGTGGAAGGAGGTGGATTTGCCTTCCCCGAGGTGGGGCACGGAGCCGCTAACATCCCTCCCCAGGCCGCCTCGGGGCAGGAACCAGCCATTGTCAGTCTGTGTGTCCCCAGGAGCTGCAGCCCAGAATATTAAAATCTTTCTCAGGTTTATCTCCTCCCCATCTCGCTCATTTGAAATCCCTGCAATTCGGGGGAGAAAGTTACTTTAATCCTCTGGTTCCTATCAGCCTAATTACAGTTTCAATAGACAAACGGGCCTGGCTCTAAATGAGATCGGAGGACACGGGAACACATTATGTTGGCGCTAATAATGATCTGTCTTTGTTTTATCATTTCATGTTGTTGCTTCTCATTTTGGCTGCCTGAATTCTTAATGCCTTCGAGTGTCTCGTGGAGATTGCTTCCTCTCGCTGCCAGGACGGGACACAGTTGCAGACTTGCATATGAAAATACCCAGCCTAGTGCCTGCAGCTAACAAGCCAGCCGCCATTTAAATTTCAATCAGCCCTTCTGTTTGTGTGTAAGTTCCTTGGATGGTTGAAATTAGCAATTTTGAAAAATTGATTAAAATTGCTGGTTTCACGAAGCCTCAAAACATCAAAATCAATCTTTTTTTTTTTTTTAAATACACCGAAATTCTTGTTGGACTCCCCACGTCTGTAGTATGGGAAACTGCCAAGTAAACTGCCTGTGACAGAGTGGGGAATGAAAAGTGAGGTGCTCAGGGGGGCTCGACTTGGCTGACTAACTCCTGTGTGACCTTCTTAAATGTTTGAGCCTCTCTGGGTCTCTCTCTTTTGTTTTCTTTTTCCCTCTGTGGGATAGAGGGGTTTGACCGCATAGGGGATCTCTAGAAAGCTCTTCCAGTCCTGACTCTGTGTAATTATGTGCTCCGAGTCAGGTGAAAAGAGAAAATGAATGGATCTTCACAGGTAGAATCTGCATTTGGATGAGCTGAGAATACTAACAACCGATAGCATATTCCTGAACATTTTTAGCTAAATCCAGCCACTTTATATGCATTATTTACATCCACTGATGCATCACAAGAAGACGATTAGAAAATGCAATTGTTATCTCCATTTTAGATGTAGAAACGGAGGCTTACCACCTTTCCCAGCGCCATGATTCCTAGCCCACGGACATGAAGCCTTCTTCCCATGTCCAGGTGAATAGCTCCAGGTAAAAGCCGCTCTAACCTGTTCAGCAGTGGGCTCCCTCTGTTTGTGGCAAGGTCAGGCAGGATCACACATATGCATGTAGCTCTCTGGTCGGACGAGGGCAGTGACATTTGAGGCATCCCTGGACTCTCTCCTCTTTGTGCTTTGACTTGATGTCTTAGAGGTTCTATTCATCAACTTTGCAGGAGAGATGATGCAGAGAAGTGATATGGGATAAAAAGATGAGAATGTCTTATTTCCCCAAATAGTGTGAAGTGCCCGATAGCACATAGCCACAGTCCTGGCCATGGCCTTGGTACAGACAAACTCTTTAAAATTATTGCTTGGTTGGAGGAAACAGAAACCATGTTAAGAAAGGAAATAGCATGCCCAAAATGGAGTCACTTGTGCTAAGCCCCACTTCAGCAAAGCAAACCACTACCTAACCTAACTGTACTTTCAATCTCTCCCAGGAATGTAACCTTAAAACAGTTAATCTGAAATTTCTTGGTGAGTGGTAGTGAAGTAATCCACCTGATAGACTACCCTTCTGCCCCCAAGGAAAGATGTTGGTAATCCCTCTCTCCTCCCTGCCCCCTTCTGCCTATAAAAGTCTCCCATTTTGTGCGGCTCTTTGGAGCTCCTTTTTATTTGCTGGATGAATGAATCATAGAAGAAAGCAAATTTGTTCTTTAAAGTGGCTCAGTTGACTTTCGTTTTCTTACATACCATGCTTCTCTGGGCAGGACTAAAATTCTTTTACCTCTTCCGGCCCCACATTCATGTGCTTCCATTCTTATTTGCCTTGTTCGGTAACTGGGCGCCACTGCTCCCTCCACTTCACCTGAGTAAGATGAGTGTCAAGTCCATTGTCCGTATTCTGTAGGTCTCCATGGCACAGCTGTCGATAGTGGTTAATCACAGGAATCACCTAGGATCTTCCTTATAAAAGTAGAGATGTTAAGTGCCCACTCCAGACTTACTGAAAAGAGCCTCAGCCAGTGTGGGAGGCCCTGGTTTCTTCAACATGCTTTGTGTGTGCACATGGGCAATATTCTTGTGTTCTTACATTCCAATTCACTGGCCAGAAGGTCAGTTTTCAGACAGTTTAAATTCTGTTCACAATCCTCTACGTATTTAGTGAATCCCTGCGGGAGCTAATAGGAAAAGATAGAGGTGTTATGGGGAAAGCGTGTTTTCTAGATCTAGAACTGAATATCTGCCTGGGTTCCTGCAATTTTCAGATGAGAGCAATGGTCCCTGTCTCGAGATTGGCTTGGGGAGACACATATGGTATGCACATGGGTCACCTGGTATAATGCCTGGTACAGAAGTGGGGGCTCAACTACTAGTGGCCGTAGCTACTATTCCTACCTGAGGAAACCCCCGGTGCCCCTAAGGGGGCTGGTGGAAGGCTTCTGTGAGTCTCCAAGTGGCTGGCCTCTCTCATGGTATATAAATTTCACCTTCAAGGGAGGAGGATGCTAGGTGATAGGCTAGGCTCATTCATCTAGAAAATGTCTTGCTCCTTTCATTGAACTTTTCATTTAACTCCTTTGCACTCAGATTCGTGCCTCAGCATAGTATCACCACTATGTATTATGGACCTTCAGGGAATTTCACAAACTGTTGGAATAATAAACATAACACTTTCCAGGGTCAAGGTGCTGCTTTCCTGCAAAGCACGGTGGTAGGCACAGGTCATTCTTGGAGGCAGTGCAGATGGCAGGCTGAATGGAGGCAAGAGACGTTGATGGAGTGGATTTGGCCTGGCTTTCTTGTGAGTCCTGCATCCAGTCAAGAGAGTTTCCTGTGCCACCTTGGTGAGCATCTAGAGTACCACACAGCCAGAGCCAATGAGTTCGGGAATCAGGGTTCCTCAGCAAAGGGGGATCTCTTTGACTTGGTATTAGTTAACACTTACTTTTTGTCTGGGAGTGAGAGAAACCCAGCTTAGCTTGGCTTAAGCTAAAAGGGAGGTTATCAACTTACGTGCCTGGAGCCACATGACTGGACCTAGATGCCATGTGTGGAATTTATTCTCAGGCTGGCTGCCCCCACGTGGTGGCAGAAATGCCCCTCGGCAGTTGCAGGCTCACATCCTGCCTGATCACCAAGAACAGGAAGCCAACCTCTCTTCCCCAATGGCTTCCACCAAATCCTGCTGTTGACTCTTCTTGGGTCACTAGGGTCATGCACCCATCCCTGAACAAATGACTACGTCCAGGGGAGTGGGGGACACTGACTGTCCAGGCGAGGCTCACTTGCCCACCCTAGGGTTGGGCGGCTCCTGTAGAAAGGGGGCTAAGATAGCAAGTGGGCAAAACAGAGCTATCCATGGCAGAATTCGAGGTGCCTGCTCATCAACCCTGATCCCCCGAAACACATTGTTTGAGGCTTTTGTTTTTGACCTATTAAAAACACACAGTGTTTGGGACACCTTGTTGGCTCAGTTGGTTAAGTGTGGGACTCTTTGATTTTGCCGCAGGTAATGATCTTGCAGCCTGTGAGTTCGAGCCCCGCGTTGGGGTCTGTGCTGATGGCGTGGAGCCTGTTTGGGATTCTCCCTCCCCCTCTGTCTCTATGCCTCCCACTCATGCTGTCTCTTTCAAAAATAAATAAACGTTAAAAAAAATAAAAAGAAAGAAAGAAAAGCACACAGGAATTGAGATAATTGGAAAATTTTAAATATTGTCTTAGTTTGGTGTCTTCAAAAGTGGATGTTGAGACAAGAATCAGGATACAAGACATTTACATGGGATACCATCCTGGGAGCATAGCCAGGGCTGCAGAGGGAAATGGGGAAAGGAGGAAAGTCAGTGCAAGCTGAGCTAGTGAGGGGTTCCTGCTGTGGGCCACGGGGGGTTCAGTTGCTTTGAGATCCCTTTGTGAGCCCATGGAGCACTCTCAGAAATGTCCCTCAGAGGAGCGGGGAAGCCTGAGTATCTATTGACCAAGTCCTGCCTCTCATTGGTTGAGGGTTGTTCCTGGGGTTTAACTGCCTGGCCCTATGGACCTGCCCCATTAAGGGGAAAACAAGGTTCGGCAGTGCTAACTTGCCCTTGGAGAGAAATGCAGCTGATTGAGCAGGAAACATTGGTGTGGAAGGGTGCTGCCCATTGTAGCTGCAGCCAACTTCCGGGGAGGGGCAGGAAGGCTAGGAGGGAGCCCTTGCTAAACATCTGTATTGGCTTAGATCTAAAGGAATTACTATTCATTTTGTTAGGTATCTTAGTGACATTGCAATTAACATAGGGATACGCTCCTATTTTTAAAGAAATGCAATCTGAAGAATTTAGGTGTGAAATGTCATGGTCTTTATACTTTACTTCAAGGTATTTTAGCAAAAGTACAATGAAGCAAATAGTGCAAACTAGTAGCAGTTGTTGAATCTACCTGACGGATATACATTCATGGGTGTTGATTACGCTATCTCTACCTTTTGGTAAGTTTGGGAGTATTCACCATCAGAAGAAAAACCTCGGGTGATGCTAGGATCCCTTTGTATTTGGAGGATGGTGGCTGCTCTTCCACCTTTCTCCCTGTTCTGAAGCCCACTCAGCACAGAGGTCTGGAACTCTGGTTGGAGCTCTCGGGTTTGTCTCCAAATTGTTGTGTGACTTTGGAAAAGTGTCTGGGTCTCAGTTTCTCTGCGTGTATATGAAGGGCAGGGTGTTCCACATTTCTGGGATCTGTCACACCCTGAGGCTGTAGGGGTCTGTGAGCAAAGCTTCCAATGTGTGGTGGAAATTGTAGAATATCTGTGGGAAGAACTTAGGGACTCCTAGGCAGTTGTCTTCTCTGAAGCATCAGGTGCAGGATTGCTGGGCCACTTCTGGACTGCTCCAAGACCCAGCTGCTGACTTAGAACATGGTCCCAGAAAGCATTCAGGGCCACCCTCTTTCATCGTGGCTGAGTTAGGACTGCTGGGCCTCGGCGTGGTTGAAATCCTGGGGAAAGGGGCCCCGCCAGGAGGAAAGCAAGGCCTTGGATCTCATGAAAAGTGGAAGGGAATGTATCTATTCCCACTACCCCGCAAGTTTTTACCATAAATGATGTGGAGTTGTGACAAATGATTTTTTTTGTCTTCTATTCGGATAATATGATTTGATGGATATCGGAATATTAAATCAATCTTTTATTCCTAGGATAAATGTCACTGGGTCATGGTATATTATTTTTTTATGTGTTGTTGAATGCAGGTTGCTCACATTTTAAAACTGTTTGTTCCCCATGAAGAATATTGGTTTGTACTTTTCTATTTTAATAATATATTTTTCTGCCTTAATGTATCAGGATAAATTAGCTTCATAAAACCAGCTGGGAAGGGATTTCTCTTTCTGTATTTTCTGAGAGTTTGATAGGTATGACATTTCTTTTCTACTTAATTTTTAAAAATAGATTTCACCAGGAAAACTATTGGAGTTCAGTGCTTTCTTTGTAGGAAGATTTATAACTACAAATTCAATTTCTTTAATAGCTATAGGGTTATTCAGGCTTTCTACTTCCTCTCAGGCGAGTTTGGTAGTTTGTGATTTTCAAGTAATTTGTACATTTTCTCCAAGTTGTTGAATTTATGGCATTAAATTGTTCACACTGCCATTCTCATATCCCACTATTATTTTGCAGTATGCCATCTTATTCCTGCATATATTCTTTTTTATGGTGTCTGCTTTACTTGATATCAATGTAACAGTAGACTATTCTAGTAATTAGTGTTTATATGGCATATTTTCTTTGATCTTTTATTTCTAACCTACCTGTATTATATTTAGGTGAATATACGAGGTGCCTGGGTGGCTCAGTTGATCCCACTTTTGATTATGGCTCAGGTCACGATCCCAGGGTTGTGGGATCAAGCCCATATTAGGCTCCAGAAGCTGCCTGAGATTCACTCTCTACTCTGCCCCTCTCCCCATGCTCACTGTCTCTAAAATAATAATAATAATAATAATAATAATAATAATAATAAAATAGTAATAATAATAATAGTGGATATCTTATAGACAGCATGTAATCCAATCTTGCCTTTTTATCAAGTCTTTGGCCTTTGAATTGGAATGTTTAGACAATTTACATTAATATAATCATTGATACATTGGGTTTAAATATATCATCCTGCTCTTTATTTTCTATTTTTTCCCATCCATTCCTTGTTCCACATTTTCCTCTGAATGATTTCCCTGTACCAGTTATTTTAGGAAGCCATTCTATTTTCTCTATAAGCTTATTAGGTATACTTCTTTGTTTTATGGTTTTAGTGATTGCTCTAGAGTTTGTAATATATATGTTTAACTCATATCTTTGTCTACTTTCCATTAATACTATACTGCTTTATGTGTGATGTAAGAATCTTACAACAGTTTAATTCCTTTCCTGCTCTGTGCTCTATACTATTGTCGTCACGTATTTATTTTACTTATGTGTATATTATACCCCCACAATACATTGTTATTTTTATATTAAGGAGTTAGCTACCTTTTAAAGAAAATAAGAAGCAAGAAAACGCAGAAGTTTTTTTAATCTACCCACCATACTTTTCATTCATTTGTAAAGACCTGATTTCCATTCGATATTTTCCTTCATCCGGAAGAACTTTATTTAATAATTCATGTAATGCAAGTCTGCTCACAATAACGAATTCTCTTGACTTCCTTTTGTCTGAAAAATTCCTTATTTTGCCTTTACTGTTAAACAATATTTTCACTTGATATAGAATTCTAGGTTAATAGGCATTTTTTCCTTCCTCTCTAGGTATAAGAGATACTGTTCCATTATCTCCTGGCTTGTATAGTTTCAGTTGAGTAATCTTTGTGATATTTTAGTTATGCTTCTGTATGTGGTGAGTATTTTTTCTTTGACTTTTAGGATTTTCTCTTCATCATTGTTCTTCATAAACTTGATAATGAAATGCCTTCATGTGATTTTCTTTGTATTTATTCTGCCTTGGGATTTGTTCGGTTTTTTGGATATGTCAATCTGTATTTTTAATAAAATTTAGAATGTTTTCAGCTATGACTTCTTCAAAAAATTTGTATGTTCTCTTCTTTTTCTTTGGGGACTTGGGATTATACACATGGTAGACCACTTAATAGGGTCCTACATGTCATTGTAATTGCTCTGTTTAATTTATCTGCAATGCTCTGTTTAATTTCTTAGCTTTTTTTCTCTTTTTTGCTTTCTGGGATAGTCTCTCTCAACTTTTCTTCAGTTTTAGTTATGTCTTCTTTCTGTAATGTCTAATTTGATTATAAGCCTACCTAGTGATGCAGTTTTCATTTTAGATATTGTGATTTTTGGCTCTAAATGTTCCCTTTTTTTAAAGTTTCCTTTTCTCTTTGCCTTATGCTTATGTTTTCCTTAAATCCTTAGAAATATTTATAATAGCTACTTTAAAGTCTTTTCATGCTAGTTACATTACCTTTGTTATTTCTAGGTTTGATTCTATAGGCTAATTCTATTGACTGGGTTACATTTTTCTGTTTTTGTTGGTGGTGGTGCATGTGTGGTTACTTTTTATTAGACGATGGACATTATGAACATGAGGTTGTTCAGTGTCTGGATTATGTTTTCTCCCATTGAGTATACTGAGTCATGTTCTGGAAGCCACTTAGTCTACCTTCAGGTCATCTTGTACTTAAGAGACTTGTATGTAAGGTTTGTAGAGTCTAGAGTAGGCTTTACTTAGTTCCATTACTAAGGTGTGCCCTTTATGGGGTTTCTCCTGAATGCCCTGAACAGGGTCTCTCCACTCTTTTTGGTGAGAACGCAAATGTCTTTCAACCTTGCTGAGTTTCAGTATTTGCTTAACTAGCAGCTTCCCAGGAGTTGTTTTTTATTTTGGTAAATTTCCTTTTCTAGACTCGTGGATTATCTCCCATCACAGCTTCGTGTTCAGCCAGACTCAGGGAATCCCTGTGCAGACTTCTGGAGCTCTTTCTCTGCATAGCTTCTTCCTCTTCAGTTCTCTACTGCACATAATCCAAAAATCTTAGGTATCCCAAAGTCTATTCTCTCTCTTAGCATATGAAGACTACACACTGTGTGTGGATCTGCATGAATCTTTGCCACGTCCATTCAATGTCTCTGGGCAAAAATCTTTGGACACATAGAGCTCTCTTCCTTTGTTTCCCTTTTCTCCAGAACTGAAGTACTATGATGCCTATTGTCCAACATCTTAAAACAGTTGTTTTACCTATTTTTTCTATGTTTTTTTTTTTTTTTGTCTAGTTGTTTTAGGTGGTATAGAGGGCAGAATATGGCCCTTTAAAGATGTCTATGTCCTAATCTCTGAAACCGATGGAGATGTTAGGTTACACAGCAAAGGGAAATTAAGATTGCAGGTGAAATTAAGGTCACTAATCAGCTGCCTTTAAAATAAGGAGTTTATCTTGGATTATCCAGATGGGCCCAAGGTATCTGGAAGGACCTTGAAAAGTAGAAGAGGGAGGAAGGAGAGAACCAGAGAGATGGCAGCATGGAAGGGCATGGTTCCATGTTGTTGGCTTTGAAGATACAAAAAGAAAAACATAAGTCAAGGAAAGCAGGTTTCTAGAAGCTGGAATGGGCAAAGAAAGGAATTCTCTCATATAGCCTGCAGAAGGAATGCAGCCTTGCTGACACCTTGATTTTAGCTCACTCAGACTCATGTTGACCTCCAGATTTATAAGATAATAAATTTATATTGTTGAAGCCACTAAGTTTGCAGTAATTTGTTACAGCAGCAATACCAACAGGGGCGTTGGTATTTAAAAAATTTTCTCTGGTAGTTCTAATGTGTACCCAGGGCTGAGGACCACTGATCTCATTTAACCTCCCCAATTTACAGCTGAGGCCCCTGGAACAAAGAATGGCTAGAGGCAGATGCTGGGGGTGGATCTCAGTATTGCAGAGCCTACTTAAAGCAAGAGTACAGAATATGTATCTTATATCCTCCCAGGAGGATGCCTCTTGGCATCCAGGTGTTTGTAATCATGGAAGAAGGTCTGCAATGCACTTGGATGCAAGATGTACGTCCTCAAAACATGGTAGGGAAGGCCAACCCATTAGCTATGCAAAACTATGGATTTCTGCAGTTCTAAAATCAGTTTAATCAGCCTTATTACCGCAAAAGTGCCCACATATAAACCTGGTATGAGTCATTGATTGGTTTTGATCAAGTTGATGAGAACTCTGGTATTTATCAGACTTCTGCACTCTGGAGAACCACAGAGCATATTCTATCAATTCCGTCTCCAGCTTTACATCAGCAATGGGGGTTCTCAGCTTGGATTCAATCATTCCAGGCATTTAAAAAAAATTACTGCTTTCACTGAGCCAGCAGGAGCCAAGCATTGCCTAGATTTTGGTGTTCAGCAGCATTCTGAGATTTATCGAATCATATTCAAAATTTCAGGGACTCAAGGATTCCTTGGTGAGTTCATTAGGTGAGAATTTTTCCTCCTTCTTTTCCTCCCTTCCCTTCTTCTTCAATTCCCTTCTCCTTCTTCTTTCTATTTTTAAAATTAACCTTAGGTTGGTCACACCTGAGACACTTGGACGCCTCTGCCTGTGGACCACATGCAGGTTAGTAGACAATTGGGTTATCCCAAGGCTCCTTTCCTGCCTTGGCATTTTTCTAATTCCACAATGCCTCTGGATGATTCTTGGCTGTTACCCAGTTTAGGATTTCAGGCTGATAATGACAGCCAGATGACCTCTCTCTGCTCCTCTCTCCACAGTGCACTTTTAGCTTTTGCTTGGACCTTGACTCACTGTTTAGCTTAGAAAAACCCACTCAGCGAGCTGGCATTTTGCAGGTGGTTGAGGACAGATGCAGAAAGTGAAGACAAAAGGGATGGTTAACACTTCTGGAGTGTGTACAGTGGTTCTCCATGCTCGGCCAGGAGAGTGAGGCTATTGATAGATACTAAATATTACCCTCATTTTATACACGAGGAGACTGCAGGCACAGAGGGATTAAGTAACTTTTGAAAGAACACAATAAATAAGTAGCAGACCTGGGATTTGTTCCCAAGCAGTTTAGAAGCTTGTCCTTAACCACCACCCTACTGTCAATGAATCAGCCCTGTGTTTGGATTAGGGTAGGTGACACCAGAATGCCATACTTTGAAGGGCCAGAAGGCATTACTCTCAATGTCCCGTCATATGCCTGCAACCTTCCTTGTGAGTTCCTTTTACATTTGAGTAAAGGCATCACCTGTCATAGTGTCTGTTTCTAGACAGACTGTATTCAGATTGACTCTTGGTGCTTTTATCTGCTGCCTTGTGGCCTTGAGCCTTGGCTTCCTTATCTGTAAAATGGGGCTATTAATACCTCTTTCAGAAGGCCATCATGAGGATTCGATGCAACTGTAGATGGAGAATACCTGGCACAGAGGGCCCACCCGTTATTAAGAGATGGACCTATGGAAGGAAACACGGTACTCTATGATTGACATTAGTGTGGACACTTAGAGAATAGAATGTGGGTTGATAGTGCACGTACAGTGTAGCCAGTTCCTGTATATCCTTCTCCTAGCATTTCCTAATGTTAACATCTTATAGAATTGTCAATACCTTTGCATAGAATTCAAACCAATACATTAATATTGGGTAATGTTATTACAAACTACAGACTTCATTCAGCTTTCACTGGTTTTCTCATTAATGTCCTTTTCCTGTTCCAGGATCCCATCTAGAACCCTGTGTGGCATTTAGTTGCCATGCCTCCCTAGTCCCTTTCAGTCTGTGACAGTGCCTTAGTGTACCCTTGCTGTTCATGACCTTGACACTGCAGAAGGGGTACTGGGCCGTTATTTTCCAGGATGGCATCCAATTTGTGCTTGTCTGATTTTTCCTTCACGATTAGACCGAGGTTGTGCATTTTTGGTGAGCGTGAGTGATGCCTCTCTCTCAGCACATCATATCAGGGGCCACGTGAGGTCGATAGCTTTTATTACTGGTGATGTCAAGTTTGGTCACTTGATTAAGGTAGGGTCTACTGAATTTCTGCACTGCAGATTGCTGTGTTTCTTACCCCTCCTTCATAATTGATAGACATCTTGGGGGAGGTATTTTGGGACAATTCAAATCTGCTTCTCCTTGAACTTTCACCTAGTAATTTTAGCATCTTGTCTGCAACAGTTATTACTGTGGTGTTGTAAGAGCAAATTTTTAAGTTTTTCTCATTTATTTCACACATATGAATTGGAATTCTGTAAGGGAGAGCTGCCCCCCCATTTGTTTATTTATTCAGTTATTTATTTATAACCATATGGCTCCTGGATATTTACTTGATGAGTTATAATTTGATATTCTCATTATTTATTTTGATGCTACCATTGTCCCAGGCTCTTGGGGACCCTTTCCTCTGTCCTTTTGACCCATCAAGGCTCCATCAAGGCCAGGGGCCCAGAGTTCGCCTTAGGGCAGTGAGGGCTGGGGTGTGAGAGAGTGTGAGTGTGTCGGAGGAGAAATGGCAGAGCCTGGCGCCCTTCTCCACAGAGCATCTGCTCCCGTAAGACTCAAGCAGCGCTGACATTTCCCTGGACCAATCCTGTCTCCCTGCTCCATTCTACAGCTGAGGAAATTCAGACCCCTGGAAGGGAAGGGACTTGCTGGAGGCCACAGAGCAGGTGGGGTGGGTGGTGAGGTCGGGGGCAGCCTTGGCCGTCAGCTTCCGTGTCCCTGGCACCCATCCCCTGTGCGGTGCCTGGTTGCAAGCAGCCTGCATCAGCATCTGGGCAACCAAGGGTCTGAGGGAGGCTTGTTCCATCAGCAGCGGCTCAGGAAACAGGCTGCTTCTGGTGCAAAGTTTCTTCAGGAAGCCCTGGGGCTGTTGGCTCTGCTCCCTCTTCTTTCTGCCCAGCTGAAAGGGAGGGGCTTTCTGTGCCAAATCCCCAGCTCCGGCCCAGTGGGGGCCTCTAATCCCCTCCTGGCTCAGGAACGTGGTTCAGCCAGGTCTGGCGGAGGAGCCCCCAGAGAGAGGATTTCTGCAGGCCTGGGAACAGGGCACCATGTGGCCCCAGGCCCACCCTGGCGAGGGCTGCCAGGCTAGCAGCAGAGCATGGGAAACAGACATAGGTTTGAGGCTGACGCCGAGTTCTGTGGGAGTCAGGGGCTACATTCACGGGGGTCCAGTGGGCAGAACATGGGAAGCGACAGGCTGCTGTGACCCACGAGACCAGCCCGTAGCAATTCCTCTAACATCTGAGCTCTTCTGGCCCTGGAGGTCTGCACACACACTGGACCCTGGGTTGTGTGGAGACAGAGCACACCCAGCCAAAACAGAAGAGCCTCCTTTCAATCATGTAAGCACAGTCAGCAGAGGTGGTGAGTCCTGCCAGTGCTTTTCTAGTATACGAGGGACTTTCTAATGAGACAGGCAGGATAGGGGTTGGAGTCCTCATTGTATAGATGCTGTGACAGAGGCCTGAAAGAGAAAGGGCTGTGGCTTACTCTGGGGGGCTCAGATGATTCTAGAAAGTCCCAGGCTTTCGGGCTCCTGAGTTCTGGGCTGTCCCGTGACACCGTGCCATCTTTGGGGCCTGTTCTCGCGTATCTGACATCTCCAGCCACAGTGAGTGGTGCCTGGGGCTCAGTAGGTGCTCTGGGGAGTCTTCTGAGCTTTCCCTGGACTTCTGCAGGGTGGGCTGTAGTCTTGGGTGCATCGGGGAGGAGCAGCAGCACTGACCGGCGCGGTGATGGAGGAGCGTGTGTACGCAGGCGCGTGGGCACACGTCCACAGGTCAAGCTGTGAGGGGAGTGCTGTGAGCTTGGAGGAGTCTGCAGAGAGGCCTTTGGCTGGATCCCCGCCCTTGTCTGGCTTTGGTTTCATACTTCCTGCCCCAGCAGGCCTGGGGAGGCCAAAATGCACAGATGGCCATCTGGCTGGCACTTTAGGACATGGCCCAGTGCTCACTCTCAGCCTCCCCTCCCCCCACCCTTCTCTGCTTTGGTGGCTTTGTTGACTCTGCAAAGGCATGGTGGGGCCAGGACAGGGAGGCATTGTGGCTTCATCGGTGGCGGAGCTCAAGGACAGGACCGGCGTGTGGCAGAGCTGCCCGCTCCATCCTCGATCAGACTCGTGTTGAAGAGACCCTGTGTCCTGCCGCCCTGGTCCTGATGCCCTCGAGGCGGGAGGGTCTCAGAGTGGGGGAGCCCTGATGCTGCTCCCAGTGCGAGCATTCTCCAGAGCCCGCTCCCTGAAGTCCGTTCCCAAGAGCCGATCAGAGGGATTGCAGCTCTCTCATTCATTCCTTCATTCATTCCATGAACCTCTCTTACTGCTTATATATAGTATGCGAAAACCTATTCTAGGCCCTGGCCGGGCCACCAAGATGAATAAAGAACCATTGGATTGGATCAGAACCCATTTCTGGTCCCAGGGTTTTAAGGTTGTCTGCTGGGGGCGAGGAGGACCATCCCTCCCGAGCGCCCCTGTAGCAACCCTGCTCTCTGCAGCGTTTTGGAGGCAGAGGATACAGTCAGGGAGGGCGGTGGGAGGAGCCGGGGAAGGAAGGGAGGCCTGGGCTCCGCTGCCTACCTGCTCTGTGTCCTGGTAGGGGTTGCCAGATTCAGCAAAGACAAAAAGCAGAAACAGGACTCTGGATGAAATTTGCATGTCACATAAACCATGAAATGAGCTGAACTGCAATCCCGTCCCTCCCGCTTCTGCTCGTTGCTGTGTAGCCTGGGGGCACACGCATGGCTTTTCCCTGCCCAGCCTGGCTGTCACCACCACCAGAAGAGGGACTGCAGAGCCCACACCGAAGCCTCAGGGTGTGTGTGGGAGGGGGTCAGGGTGGGGGTCCTCCCCATTCCGTACAGCTGCCACCTCTGGGCTGGTGGTCTCAGCCCCTGGCCAGGGGCCTGTGCCTTAATGTTTAACAAGGATTGTTCAGGAGGAGTTTGTTCCATGCAATATTTGGGACATACCTATACTCAAAAGATTTGTCTCTTCTCTGAAATGAAAAATTCACCCGGGCACCCTGTATTTTATCTGGCAATTGGGTGGCCTGGGCAAAGGGGGCGGCAGACCCTCCCTGGGCCTCTGCTGCTCTATCAGCACGGCAAAGGTGAGAAGGAGGTGAGAGTCAAGAGCCTCCAGCTCCACAGAGAGCTGACTCGGCCTGTTTCCCAGTGTCCCCTGGCCCAGTGCCACCTGTTGGGTAGGACAGATGCCTCCAAAGTCTATGGTGAAGCGTCTGGGTGGCTGAGGAGACAGGTCTGCTCTTACGGAACCCCTTGTTTCCCCTCAGCCCTGTGGGACAGGGCAGCCCGAGTCAGTCACTGGCTGCCGTCGCATGAGAGGGCTGGCTTATCCCAGTCCTGGGCTGTCTGCCCATCTCACTACTTTTTTGGCTTCTAGTCCATCTGTGTCCTTGACTGCTGCAGGAGGGGGCCAGAGAGGGGAAGAGGACCCTCAAAGTCACAGGCACACAGTAGGGAACCAAAAGCCACCCTCGAGCCACCGGAAACTCTGTCCTGTGCCCCCTGGGAAAACACCCTCCTGGCCCTGCATGGTGTCCCCTGAGGGTCATCCTTGGGACCATGGGGGTTCTGCCCAGGAAAGACTAATGGGACCTGGGGGTGGAGGGAGCTCTGCCCAAAGGTGAGTGGTGCATTTGTCTGAAGCCAGTCTGGCCTGGGGCGTTGCGAACTGCTTTGAGCATAAACAATTCCATATGTCCAACGGGCTGATTAGCCACACAACGCCGGGGAGGGGGAGAGACTGTGAATAAGGAATCCATATTAACCAAAGATCCAGCGATAGACGCCCAGCTGAAAGAAATTAAAAAGATCGTGTTTTCAAACACTGGCCCTCCAACAGGGGAATTTTCCTAGCTGCCAGTGAGTGCGTTACACATTTCAGACACCAAAGTATTGACGAAAACAAACAGATAAACAAAAGTTGAAATGCAGGAGGCCTCCTGAGTCTGATAGAAATCTCAGTGACGTTCCCTCCTCTTTTTTTTTAAAAATGCAACGAACAGTAATATCTAACAGAAAATTCTTCCACAGTCTGGATGCAGCTCACCCATTGTTCCTCTGGAAAAATGTCGTCTCTTTAAGCATCTGCATGTTGGCGATCGTTAGGAGGAAAAGGCTAAGCAGAGTTTCCTTTATTTATTTATGTCCCTCTTGCTGAATTCTGATGAAGCCCAGGCAGGCAGGCAGTAGAGCATCTGGCTTCTCAGAGAGATGGCTGCGTGGAGAGGGGGTCTGGTTCCGGACACAGGGGGTGCGTGCAGGCCCCCTTGAGTGGACGGGGTCTCCATCTTGCCCGCGGTTGGAAGGCTGCAGTGAAATCTCTCAATCCCCCCTGTGGACATTCTCCCAGGTCCTGCTCTGGGTCCCCGACCCCTGTTCGCTCTTTGGCCCCAGGCAGGCTGTGTGTGGAGCAGGGGGGCAGGGCTGAGAGCCTCACTTGTACGTGGAGGGTAAGGGGAGGTGGAAGGGACACAGATGTTACGTCCAAAGCAAGGTGCTCATGCTCCCGTGGGTCCTAGAAACCACAGCCTCTGAGCCTGGACTACAGGGTCCAGGCATATTTGGTGGGGAGGTTGGTGGGGGTGCCCACACAGGGGGAGTCAAGTCCTGTCCTGTGTTTGTGCCTTTGTCCTCATGGGACAGAATGGAAAGGTTCTACCTTGAAGGAGCATATGTTGTGACAAAAGACAGAGAAGAGAGTGTTCTGTCTCTATTTTTTTTTTAATTTATTTATTTTGAGAGAGAGCAAGAGAACATGAGCAGGGGAGTGGCAGAGAGAGAGAGGGAGAGAGAGAGAATCCGAAGCAGGCTTCCCGCTGTCAGTGCAGAGCCCAATGAGGGGCTCAAACTCACAAACTCTGAGATCATAACCTGAGCCAAAATCAAGAGTTGGATGCTTAACCGACTGAGGCACCCAGGCGCCCCGAGAGTCTTCTCTTTATGCTCAGATGATGTCACTGCCCTGCAGAATCTGGTAAAAGGTTGGGATGATGGCTCTGTAACTGGATCAAGCCCCCTATCATTGGCCAGGTGACAGTGATGGTGTGTGACATTTATTGACACCCCACTGCCCCATTCCCAGACTACTGTGGAGTCACTGCACTTTCAAGTAGAAAGACACATTTGTTTTTTCCCCAGTAAAGCCAGGAAATTGTCTTGGACACTCAGAGAGCTCAAGTAATTTGTGTAAAGTCACACAGCACTTGGTAGTCAGGCCTGCCTTGGAAACCCAGACTCTGGCCTCCCAGGCCTGGTTCCTTCCCTGAGAAGCTCTGTGGTGACCGGCTGGCTCATCAGGCCGGGAAAGGGTCTGTGTCTGGCAAGACTGATGACTCAGCGCCGTGTCCATTGTGAGGCGTCCTTATTGGGAACACAGGCATTGCAACAGGAAGGCCGGGAATTCCCAGGGCCGCAGACGCCTGGGCCCTGGCCCACCTGGCCAGGATCTAAAGAGGACATGGACAGCATCCCCTGGAGGTCCTGCGGCCCTGCACAGCATGTCAGGGAAGGAGAGGAAAGGCGCAGCACAGCTCGCGCCCCCCCCCCCCGCCCCCCCGGATCACTCAGCCAAGCAGAATCAGGAACCATCTGAAATCGCCAGCACTTCCAACATTGCATTGTGACCTAGCAGCCCGGGGCTGGGCAGAGACACTTGTGGGAGAGGCCGGCTGTCCCCTCTGAGTTCTAATGAGGAATGTGGCTCACATGAGCAACATGTCCTCTCTCATTTTGGCTCCTTGCAGATGTTAATTTTTTTTTTTTTTTTTTTAAAAAAAGCTTCAGAATGCTGCCTTTTTGGGAAGCTCTGGAAACTTGCCGGGAAACATCTCGTCGGATACTCACCACCTGCAGAGAAAATGGTCTATGGGTCCAGCAGTTTGGCATCCGGAGGTCAGAGAGGGCAGCATCACGTGCAGGACTCAGGGATAATTCTGTGGGTCGTGGTGGGGACCGAACGCCTCGCTAATGGTGGTAGTCTGAGCAGTGATCCAGGTGCCATCTACTGACAGTGTGACCTTAGGAAAGGCAGGTTTGCTCTGCACTTTGAGTCCTTATCTGTAAGTGGGGCTGGTCATCCATGACCTTGACCTCAGAGAGGTATACTTTAGAGGGTAGGAACAAAGTGGAGCTGGTTCTTGGATCCCAGGCAGAGTGAAGGAACAGCCCTGGGAAGAGAAAGGACAGTAGAAGGTGGGGGCTGGTGGGGCCAGATTCTTCTCATTTCCTCCTGCTGTGAATCCAACTATGCTCTTTTGGACTTGGGCTTCTGGTATCAGCCGGGGAAGATAGTGATGTGTTAGGTCAAACTAGCACTGTTATGGCCAAGATGGGGAAACTGAGGCCCAAGGAGAGGAAGGGGCATCTTCCTGAGGCCACAGAGAGAGAAGTGGCTGAAGGCAGGTCTAACCTGCTGGTTTCTTACCATCCATGCTGACCTCTGCCCATGCATCTGCCTCCGGTAGGGAGCTATGCACCGTGAGAGCACTTGGCCCAGAGATGGCTGTAGGAATCCCCCTCCGCCTGTCTCTTGCATTTCCCTAGAGAAGTGACCAGAGGCACTGGGCATCATCTGGACAGCTGAGGGGAGGCACCAATGTTATGTGGAGAGAGGAAGGAGTGTCCCAGCTCTGCCCTCTCTAGGCTGGGGCACAGTGCATGTGACTTTACCTGCCTCATCTGTGAAATGGGGCAGGACTCCCAACTTCTGGACTGTTGTGAGGATTGGCTATTCATTGAACAGGTACTGAAGGGTTATTGTCTAAGAGCCAAGCTCTGCTCCAGAAAGGGGGACAGCTGTGAGCTAGATGCGGGGTCTGTCCGCATGAAGCTGCCTCTGTCCTGGAGCAGACAGCCAAGAGACGAGCAGAAGAGGAAGACAGGGTGTCCTTTCCCACTGGGATGACAATGAGACAGGGCAGTGTGAATGCGCGTGAGTGGCGTGGGCAGGGTAGGAACTGTTTCAGAACGAGAGGGAGAGAGTGGTGGACGGTACTTCCCAGGTTGTGGAAACTATAAGCACCAAGTTCCTGGGGGCAGGAAGGAGGCCAGCAGCTGTAGTACCCTGGGAACGGAGAGTGATGCCGGGGAGAAGTGGCAAGGCCAGGCATCGGGCTGAGCTGGGCTCAGCCAGTAATAGATGTTCAGCCCTGTTCAGATTGGATCTGACGCAAGGGGCCAAGGGGATCCAGCCCCCTTGGGCGCCCCACACTTTACAAGCCCAGGCTGGTATGTGACTCCTCTCAGACACGGGTGCCTGGGCCAGGCCTGGCGGGAGGGTGTCCGTGCACATGTGGGGGGGCTGTGAGGTCTCGAGCTGTCTCTGATGGCGGGAGAGAAATCAATAGGACAGAGCAGAGCGGCTGAAGCCAAAAGACAGGCCCTGTGAATTGCTGCCCGTGGAGCCTTCCCAGACAGCACAGGCATCGCGGGGGTGGGGGGCGTCACCGAGTCCCCGGCAGCGATAACGCACAGCAGGAAGAAAGAAACCCTCAGAACAGAATAGCTTGCTTGGATCAGCAATTCTGAAAGTGTGTTCTGCTGAGCACCAGTTCCCGGCACGGGGCGGGAGTGACGCCCTAGTTTAGCAGCCACTGTTGGTTGTCTTTCTGGACCCAGGCCCCTCCTTCTTCCTTTACAAGGCTATATTCAGGTATACCTCTTTCATGCGCCTCGGGGGTGGCAGGTTCGAGCCACAGCCTCTGTCACAAGGAGTGAACTATGAGAAGTTTCAGCCAGAAGTTCCATGGGCGCCCCCCTAAGCTAAAAGAAGTACCTGACATCACTTAGTTAGGCTCAAGCAACTTAGGAACTGTTTATGCTGGACCAACTTATTACCCACCTGCAAAAACAATACAAAGAACTGAAAGAAAAAAGAAATAATTTTAATTCGTTCTTAAATAACTACCATTGCATACTGATGAGACGACGTATCACTGTCTGGGGCACGGCACAACTTCTCAAACTTTGGATTTAGGTTGGACATTGCTGCTGTCATCTTCTGTTCTACATTGGTTTTCATCCCATGCTTGTGTGTGTGTGTGTGTGTGTGTGTTTTAATTACAGCAACCACCCAAAACCTAGCTTCTCAAAGATCTGATATCATCAGAAGAATATAGCATGATCTAATGTGGAAACTATGAAGTAATGTGAACTAGTAGTTCTTGTGGTATCTGGTACTGCTGCGTTTCTCTGGAAAACGTTAAATATCTTGCAGCACCCCTGAATTTTTTTGGGGCAGTCTGGGGTACCTCAGTCTGCAGTTTGAGGAACATGGGTGTAAAGCAAACAGTCATTGGTTTAATCAGGAGCACGTGCCAAGATGCGTGCCAAGGAAACGCAAAGGAGTCGTTTGGGAGATTTGTGGGAAAGGTGTACTTTGCCCATAAAAGATGTTTGGGAAGAAGGCATCTCCTGCTACTGCTGGCTTCCGTAGTGTCCTCAGGGGCGTTCTGGAACTGTAGCTTCCGTCTCTGACCCAACGGGGGGTAGCTATCCCAAGGAGAACACTCCGAGGTGAGCGGAGGGGAAAGACAGAGGGGCTCTGGCCTTGACGCCATTGTTGGCTGCCTGATCCTGGAAGCAGCCACCTCCGGGCTTCCTATTTCATGAGCTCAGAACTTCCCGGACAGTTTCACCTGCTTAGAACTGGATTTCCTGTTCAACTGCAGCCCAGGGCACCCTTCCCAATACTCCCGCAAAGGATGCTTGGGAAACTGTGCTTTCTTTCCTTCGTTAAAGGTCACCTATCAGAGCCTCTGAGAAATCCCACAATTCTCTGCTTATTTTTGTTCAGTGCAGAGTTCGCCAGACTGACTTGACCGAGGAAACCTTTTTTCCATGGAACCCAATTAACATCTCGCAAGACACTGCTGTGCCAAAAAACACACTTTTGAAAGGGATGCCTTAGATCCCTTCTTATAGCTGCGCAGCCCCACCCGCCCCAGAAGCCCTTACACACAGACTCCCACCTCAGAGGCGCGCCAGGGTCCACATGTGTTTCTGTTCAATGGGGGCGACTAAATGAAGCCAGATGTACCTGGGCAGCCCACAGGCAGAAGAAGCAATGATTTAATGGCTCAGCTATGCGGGGATTAGCTTGTGAGAGAGCTCTCAAGGAGGGGCTGGGGACTTGCCGCCAGTCTGCTAATGGATTCAGCAGAAATACCCCTGTGGGCTGTGCATGACTGCCATGTGCATGAGTGCTGTGTCCCTGTGTCTGCAAGACCGCTGTGCCCGGGACCGCTGTGTCCGTGACCTCTGTGTTAGTAAGCACTGCGTGTCCATGACTCCTGTGCCCATGACTGCAGTGACCATCATCACGGTGCCCGTGACTGTTCCGTCCATGACTATTGTGTTCATGACCTCTGTGTCCCTGAATCCTATGTCCGTCACCTCTGTGTCATGATCCCAGTGCCCATGACTACTGTGTCCATGATCACTGTGCTCATGATCACAGTATGAATGACCTCTCTGTCCATGACAACTGTGCCCATAACTGCTATGCCCATGACCACTGTGCCATGGACCTCTGGCCCACAATCTCTGCCCATGACCACTATGCCCATGACCCTGAGTCCATGGAAACACATGGCTGTGTTTCTGATCAGAATTTCTGTACTTCCCAGGACAAGGTGTCCCAGCCTTTGTCACCCCAACCCGGGAGAACCACTTAGCTGTGGCACTTAGGCCAATCCCTTCCCACTGTGGGGCCAAGAGATTATCTGGCCCAGGGATTTTCCAAAAGTGTCCCTAGGACCCTTGGGGTTCTGAAGAAGCCCCTTCGCTGATTCAGCCAAGGCAGCTTTTTATTTATTCTTTTTATCCACTGGGTTTCCACGTAGGAATTCACTAGAAGAAAAGACTCTGTGGCAGGAAAAAAGTTTAAAACCACTGATGTTGTCCAGCCGTGCGTTTTGCAGAAGAGAGGACTGAGGCCTCCCGGGAGATGTGTGGGAGAGCCAGAACAGAGGGAGGGGCTGGGGTCGGGCAGGGGAGTGGAGGACACAGCCTGCAGAGGGAGTGGTTTGTTCTCCCTGCTGGCTTTGCCTGCCATGACCCTGGAGAAGAGCCCTTTGAGACAGTCAGAGATGTGGCCAGGAGCCACACAAAGCATGCTTCTCCCAACTTGGGTCGCTGGCAAGGAGCCAGGAGGCAGGCTGGGAACTTGGCCTTGGAGGTGGGGTGCGTTTATTCACTCAGCTGAGGTTTAGAGGCTGACAAATGGCTACTTACCCCAGGCCAGGCACCTCTACACAAGAGTTCAGCTTCTTCTAACTGCCTGAGCAGGGTCTCAGCCCGCCCGGTGCTACCGAGTTAGCAATGGGAGCCTCAAAAGGTGTGTAACATCCAAGAGAAAAATAAGCTTGTAGGTTGAAGAACATCTTTCAATCTATCATATTAATGAAAACATTTATCTTTGTGCCAATGCAGTTGTGAAGTAATAGTCTATAATATCAATGTATATTATAATGTGTTCATATTAATTATATATATTTATGGGGGAGGAGGTCCATGAAAGGAAAAAATGTCTACCCAAGTTATGGTGAAGTCAGGGTAGATGACAGTAGACTTCAGATCTTGTACCCGTTTGCTTGGGCTGCTATAACAAATATCACTGACTGGGTGGCTTAAACAACAGGTTTATTTTCTCCCAGTTCTGGAGGCTAGAAGTATGAGATCAAGGCGCCCCTAGGTTTGGTGCCTTCTGAGGCCCCTCCCCCTGGCTTATAGCTGGTCGCCTTCTCCCTGCGTCCTTATGTGGTCTTCCTTCTGTGTGTATCTGTGCCCTTGTCTCTTCTTTTTTTATTTTTTAAAACATTAAAAATATGTATTTATATTTAGAGAGTGAGTGCGTGCAAGTGCATTAGGGGAGGAGCAGAAAGAAAGAGAGAGACAGAGAATCCCAAGCAGGCTCCACGCTGTCCATGCAGAGCCCGATGCGGGGCTCAAACCCATGAACCGCGAGATCATGACCTGAGCCAAAACCAAGAGTTGGACGCTTAACAGACTGAGCCCCCCAGGCTCTCCCTTCATCTCTTTTTATAAAAACACCAGTTACATTGGATCAGGGCCCACCCTAATGACCCTATTTTAATTTAATTTAATTACCTTTTTAAGGACGTTGTGCCTAAATACAGCCTCATTCTGAGGTACTGGAGGTTAGGACCTCAAGAGACGAATGGGGAGGGGGCAGCACTTAGCCCTGAGATCTCTCTTGAGTTCATGGTTCCCTTGCAGCTGTCTTCCTTCCTTCTTCCTGCACTCTCTCTCTTTTTTTTGAAAAGAGAAGGGCTCTCATGCAGGTGTCTGCATGAGAGACACCTGCTTTCAGATGGTGAGTCTGTCCAGCTCCTTAGCTCTGTCTGCAGGGCCACGAGTTGAGACGCTCTCCTGTGCAGGGCTCTGGGCAGATTTAAGCTGCTAGAAGAAATAGAAAGGGCACTGGGGCCATAGGGTGTATTCTGGCACTTTCCTTTCCCTTCAGATGCCAGGGCTTGGTCAAACTATAGTCAAGATGCTCAGTATTGGAATTCTGAGGTTATTGGGGGTTCCTCATGACTATGTAATATCCAGGTGTGTGGGATTCCTAGCCCACAACAAGCCCCAGGTGTGAGACTCTCCCCACCTGCTCCAGTTCCGCCCCATCCCAGGCACGTTCAGCTGTATGGGGTGGGTCCCTTGATGGGGTGGGTCCCTTGATATGAAAGTGGCTCCATTTCCTTAGGATTGAATGTGTAGAGGATCTCACAGCCTCCTGAACACTGGAAATCCTTTCTGTTTTATTAGGATTGTGTCAGGAAAGGGGGTTGAGAGATGCAGGGTGAGAGCCCTCAGCCACCCCTGTTTCAATGTCACTGGAGAGCTATTCTGTTGCCCTTGAAAATTAAATGTTACTTTCGAGTGTGGCTATTCATGTGAACTCTGTGAACATTTATTGATTTTATTTTAAATGGGTCCTCCTGGGGCGCCTGGGTGGCTCAGTCGGTTAAGCGTCCCACTTTGGCTCAGGTCATGATCTCACAGTCTGTAAGTTCGAGCTCCGCATCATGCTCTGTGTTGACAGCCCGGAGCCTGGAGCCTGCTTCAGATTTTATGTCTCCCTCTCTCTCTGTCCCTTCCCTGCTTATGCTCTGTCTCTGTCTCTTTCTCTCAAAAATAAATAAAGATTAAAAAAAATTTAAATGGGTCTTCCTGAGGTTAATCCCAGTATGAGGAAGAGGAGGAAGAGAAGGAAGAAGGGGAGGGGCAGGAGAAGGCTGTGTGGGTTTAGGAGTTGGATTTCCTTTTGTTTTGCCCTATGCTCTGGTGGCCTTGCCTCTTCTGAGGTCTCTCATCCTGAGACGCAAGACTTGGTGCGTCACAGTGGTTTTGTCCCCTTGGATATGCTCCAGCACCTTGGTGGGTCTTATGATCTTAACGTCATATTCGGGGGCATGGGTTGCAATCATTCTAGAACTAGACCCAGCCCACCTGGGCCAGGATGGGGCCTGCTGACCCCACCCAGAGAGCAGGTGGTGCAGGAGGAAAGGGGCTGATGGGCTTCTGGCAATCACCCTCTCCACCTGGTCTCTACAAGTGGGAGAAGAGCCTGGAATGGAGGGCTTGAGGCCTGGGTTCAGCCCCTCCTCTGAGACTCACTTCACCTATGGCTTTGAGTGAGTCTCTTCCTTCTCTGCACTTCAGGCTCCCCATCTCCTGAATGAGGAAGTTGGGCCAGATGAGTTCATTGGTGCCCACGAGGCACCAGCCGCCAGGGGAGGTGCTAAGGATGCGCAAAGACCAGAAAATGAGCCCCCATGCCTCTTGGAGGCAGGTAAGCTGCTGCAAGCCAGGCACGTCACTCCCTCATTTTTTTTTCTCTCCCGAATATATTTGTTTTATTTCTTTCTCATTATGAAAGCAGTTCATGCTTATTATTTAAGAAATATATGCAGAACGCTGAGCTAAGGAAAACAAAAGCAGAATGATGCCTGCACATCGCACACGCCCAGAGACAAGCACCGCTAGCACCGCAGCATCTTTCCCTGCAGTCTGTTTCCTATGACCATGAACGCACATGCATACTTAAACATGGAACTAAACTCAGACTGTACACTGTCTGTCTTTCTCAGTCCTCTCAACCACGGTATGAGATGGTTTGTGTGATTTTCACCCTATAGATACAAAACCAGAGACTCGAAAGAATAGGGTAGCTTGCTCAAGGTGCAGGACTATGGCTACTGGGTGCAGTGCCGAGCCAGGCTGCTGTCCTATCCAAAGCTCCTTCTCCACGCTGACGCCGGGGAGGGAACCAGGCAGGAAGGCAAGGGATTGTTCCGGCACCAGCCATACCAATGCACCGGGGCCAGAGCAATGCACTCATGTCAGGGTAGCTGATTCAGGGGTCACAAGGAAGCTCACCTCTGAATGCTGTCCTTAGGAACAAGATGGGCAGATGTGTCCTTAGGAACAAGATGTGTCCGGTGGGGGAGCAGCAGGAAAGCACTTCAGGTGGAGCAGAAAAAAGGAGCAAAGTCAAGAGAGTGAAACTCTACCGAGTCCACTCCCCCCACCCCTTTGGCAAAAGGAGGCAGTCCAGGGCAACTGGCTGTGCATAGTGTGTGTCAGAGATGTGCAGAGGAGGGGACGGGGAGGGCTGGCTGGTGTCAGTCTGAGGAGGGCCATGAACAATCATGCCAAGTGGTTAAGCTTTCTCCTTAAGGTGATGGGGAGCTATTATAGGTTCTTGGCTGAAACCAAGGCTGAAAAAGAGGAGGATTCAGGTCCCAGGGGCCTTAGGAAGGTGACTGGGATCCCAAATACTCATCCTATAAAAACCCACCTTACAAGCCAATTAGGAAGGACGTGAAGCCCCAGAGGTGTGTGGCGGGGCCGTAGATGAGCCCGTTACTCAGAGGGAGCAAGTGGTTGGGAAATGAAGGCTGATTTAAAGGGAGTAATCCCTGCTGCGCCCCCTGTCCAAATCTCGGCTCGGTTGTCTGTACCAACATCTGCTCGCCCTGTCTCCCACATGAGGCGAGTCCCCTTCACTGCCTGGGACAGGAGTGACATCGTTGAAGTTTTTGCCTGGGTGGCTTTTGTCTGGAAGGCTGGATGTCCTGTACTCCATTCAGGGAGTTCAAGCACTGGCTCCACTTTGACAATGTCCCATAGACGTTGGAAAGGGCTGAGATGGAGACAGATATGGGGGCGGGGCTCACATCTATCAGGAACCTGGGCTACCAGGGGCGCCCACACATCAAAAGCCCAAGCTGTGCATGTGACAGTACGTGTAGATGTCAGAGTGGAGTCCATGAACAGGTGACAGGTGGAAAAATGACCTGTTGCTGAGTGTAGACTAGGTGGCCGTATGAGAGAATGCACAAGTGACAAAGGCTAGGCTGTGCCACAGCAGCAAACACAGCTTGTGCACATGGCCTTTGTGAATTGGGATGTCTGTGTGAGGCAGGCTTCAGGATGGGACTAGATATTCCTTCATTAGGGGCGGTGCCTGTGGAAGATTAAAGGCAGAGGGCGGGGAAGCTCAGTGCAGGTCCAAGCCCCAAGGAGGGACAGAGGAAGGGGAAGACTGGGTTGGGGGGGGTGGGAAGAGCTTGACCACTGCGCACTTCTGCAAAGGCCTGGAGCAGGCCGATGGGGAGTCCCTAGCCCAACATTGCCCACTAGCGGAATCCCACTTCTGGCCCAGTCATGGGTATGGGCCATCTGTGGGGAGAGCACGAGGGAAACAGTGCACCCTCGCGTGAACATCGTGCTGGGGTAGAGGACACGGCTGGCAGGTATCAATCAGCCCTGCTCCCAGCAGCTTCTCTGGAAGAGGCCCCTCCTGGGCTGCTGTGGTGGGCTGGGAAGTGGGCTCTATTCACTTCTCTCTCTGAGCCCAGGCTTGTCTGCAGCTGATCACTGGGACGCACTTGACTATGATGTCTGGCGGGACTCTCACACTAGCCATGGAAGGCTCTAGTTCAAGGGAGATGCACGTCAGCTCCGGTAGCAGCCATGAGCTAAAGTCCGTCCTCTACCACAAGGGGTCAAGCCAGTGAAAGTTGCCTCCTGGCCAGGGGCATCAGAACAACCCTAACGCTTTCCATGGCACATGAGGAAAGGGTGCATCTGAGGGACGGGAAGAAGAGATGAGTCAATGCTATGACTGGAAGAAGGGAAGAAGGAGAATGGGGGGAGGCAGTTCAGAAGTGGAGGGGTAAATGACGGGGGGTGGCACAAACTAGCGAATATGTGAATAGATAAGGGAGAAATGAGGGGATGAGATGGCCTGAGGGCTGGGGCGCAGAGTGGGGGACGTAGGAATGAATGAGCAGAGGTAAGAATGGAGAAGCAAGGGGGAAAAGGCACAGACCTCACTAGCTTTGGAAGGGCAACAAGCCAAGTGTCTCTCTTCCCCCTCGTTCCTCTGATCAGGCTGCATTTGACCCCCAGATTGCATCGGTGGCCCCTCGGTGGTTGCTGCAAAGGCATCCTCTCCAGAGGCCATGAGATACTGGAGCTCAGGGAAGGGGTGTCAACAGCATCCCACAGTGTTGAGCCTTGAAGATCAGAGTTTGGGGCTGATGTCTGTGCTCACCTTTTGCAGAGAGAGGTTGAAAGCTACCAGCCTGCTATGACCCTTCCATGCCAGGAGGCCCCAGGAATGCCCTTTCCCCACTATGATGCACAGCATGCCCAAATCCACCCAGTGAAAATGGATCTCCTTTGCTTTCAGTCTCTAAGATTCTTTTAAAAGAAAGAAGCCTCTGAACAACCCCACTCCCAATCACCGAAGAGTAGGTGGGGGCCGCTAGGGTGAGAGACCCCGTCCTAGCTCTTGAGGAGAGCTGGGTGAGGACCCGGGGCCTGCCCACAGGAGAGCTATGAAATGGTCTTGGGCAAGCTCCTTCCATTGTGGGGCCTCACGTTCCCCGCCTGTGAAAGGGAAGGGGTTGGGCCAGATCCTATTTTTTATAAGCGTGGAGCCAAGATCCTGGGTGATCGCCACAGTTCATTGGTTTGATGCCTAGAGAGGAGCCGAGTTGTACAACCTTTGCCCCCATGCGCAGGGAGCGTCCTGCCTTTGAGGTGTGCAGGCTGGCCTGCTGGTGATCTGAGCCAGGCCACTGGCTCCAGATGAAAGGGCCAGTGAGAATAGCCCGGGCTGGGTGTGTGGACACTCTCACTTTTGTTTGCTACCGAACAAACAGCACACAGCAGGCAGGCAGTGCCAGGGATGCACACGGAGCAGGCTCTGGGCTGTGAGCGTCAGGCCCTGGGCATCTGTACTTCCGAAGTGCGCCCGAAGTTCAGAACTCAACAGATCCTGTCCAAAGAGGGGAATCCAGCAGGTCAGAAGGCCCAGAGCTGCGGGTCCACTGCCTTTTCTGTAAACTTTGTATTGAAGTATCATATGCTTACAGAGCAGGTCATGAATAGTAAGTGTCCTCCCTGATGGAATTTCACAAAGAGTGAATGTACCTGTGTAGCTGGCACTGAGATCAAGAAACAGAATAGGCCCAGCATCCCGGAGACCTCGGTTCTCCTTTGTGTCTGGTTTCTTTGGACTTCTCTCCTCCTCATTGTTGCATAGTGTTCCATTGTACGGCTCTGGCTCTTGCACCATAGGCTGGCATTGGCACTCGGGGGTCTCCCCGTCACCCGTAAGGCCATTCTTGCTGCCCTACTGTTACATTCTTCTGCCTTCTACCTCTTCCTGTGCTACCATGTTCACCATAGCCTGAGCATGATCCTTCATGGGTAGCGAAACCATGAGAGCAAGGAGGCGGAGGCCAGAGCCCCTGCTTTGGGACTGCTGAAAGACACACCAGCACTGCTTGTGGGAGGTGGGGGTGAAGTGCAGGGGTGGGGGAGAGCACGGGGCTGGAACAGGCCAGGGTCTGTCACTCTGCCACTGTGAAGGTGAGTGGCCAGGGTCTCTCAGGGTGACAGTGATTATTATACGGGTGTGATGTCACTTGGATGTCAGATTTCTGGCCACTTGGCAAAGGTAGGAGAGAATGGGTGGACAGGATGGCTGCACAGGCCACTGTGGCCCCAAGTGTGCAGGTGGCTGCAGGGACAGCGAGGCAGTCTAATGGTTAGGACGTGTCCATGGATGGGATGGGGAGGCGAAGAGAAGGAACCCTAACCCTAACCCCTTCTTAAAGGGAGTTGCCAAGGTGCAGCCGTCTACAGAAAGCGGGGAGCCCTGCATGGGGGCCTTCTGAACAGGGTCCCCTCTCCTTCCCTGGAGCCCCTCCGTGTCTGGCGCAGTACAGGCCCACGGGCCTATTGATGAAGACTGGTCTGAATTTCCGGAACGGGACTTCTAGATGAGGTGGAGACAGTGTCCCTCCCGCCTGCCCACCTGATGGGGCCTCATGGTACCCCTAGGTCCTACGGGCTGTCGGGCCGCTGCAAAACCTCGGCTGCTGCTCTGTAGGGCCTCGGGAAGGAGGCAGGGTTGGGTCCATTAGCTCGGTGCTGCTCTCTGGAGAGTGTGCAGGGGGATTACCGGCTGCTTTGCCACCTCCCGACTTTCCAGGACCACCCCTTTGGGACTGGATCCAAGGAAGCGAGTGATACCATTATTAGACGTGAGTTAGTGGCCCTTCTTACCCTCTTCCTCCTCCTCCTCCCCACTCCTGAACCCAGCCTGGGTGGGAGGGGGTGTGTGGAGGGAGCAGCAGGAGGAAAGGCAGTGGCCTGGGTGAGCCTGGTCTGGCTCTCAGGCCTGGGCTCTGCTTGGGCCCCACCTCCTCTGGGCCACCTTCCCGTCCATCCGGGGAACTAGGGTGTGAGTGCCTTTTTGTCTGGGGGTCCTTCTAGGTCTGGCATCCTCCAGCGGTGAGGGACAGCCTGCCCCTGCATGTGCTGGCTGGAACTCCCCCACAAGCCACTCAGGATCCCCTGACACTCCCTTGGCCCTTTTGGGAGGATGGGGTAGAGACGGTAACCATGAGGGCTGTGCCAGGGAGAGGGGAGAAGGGAGAGGCAGAAGGTGTATTTTCTGTGATCACCATAAGAACAATAGCCACCATTAATTAACCAAGGGTTTACTTAATTTACTTAATCTGTACCAGGCACAGCACTGAGGATTTTATGTTACATAGCATCTTATCTAGTCTGCAGTATTGAGGCCCCATGACCCAATGGGGACAGAGCCCCAGGCCTTGGGGAGTCAGAAGGTGTGGCGAGGTTTTAGTGCCAGGTCCTGGAAGGGCCGGCTCTTCTCCCCCGCAGGCTGCTCAGAGGCTCAGAGGGAGACGCTGTGGGAGAGAGTGCTCCGTGCTCCCCGCTAGTCCCCAGCAGATCCCCTTCCGGATCCGGTGTCTTTGACGGTCACGGTAGGATGGTCCCAAGGCTTTGCTGGGTCCAGTGGCTGGGAACGTCAGTCAAGAGCTCAGGCATGCAAGAAATGGAATTTCCTCAAATTTCCTACAACAATTCAATTTCTGTTTCTGGTTCCCTTCCCACCAAGGTGATGCACGCGGGGCCTTGTGCATTTGTAACCCTCTCCTCCCTCCAGATGTGTGGGATCTGGGAGCCAGTGCAGGTGTGGATGGATGGGACACCTGGCTTCTGGGACCCACTGGGGCACGAGATCACTGGGAAGCCCCCTGAGGCCTCATCTGCCTGCAAATAATCCTGCCGCCACTTATTTTCCAGAACCCCGCCTCTTCCCCAGCCACGGAGCCCAGGCTTGTCTCTTCCTGATCCCACAAATGTACTTGGGAGTTTCACCTGGGGGTCATCTTCTTGGAACCTACTGACGATTCTGTTAATGTCACTCCCTCCCGTGTCCTCCACTCCCTGTGCCCAGGGGGACCCAGCCACAGGAGCTGGGGGCACTTGCTCTAACTCACTGTGCCTCCTCTGTACCCTTTATGAGACACCTGGGCTCTCCTTGTTTCCCAGTAGAGATGACTCTCTGGGTCCCATGCCAGAGAGAGATGCCCAGCTTCTGTGTTTTCCTGCAGCTTTATCCGCTCCCCAAGGCAGTCAGACAGACCTCCAGGGCCTAGGGGAGAAAACAGGTATTTAGAGAAAACTCTGTTATAAGGACAGAGGCAGAAGCTCAAGGGATGGCCCCCACCAGGTCCATGGAAACCAAGCCCCACAATTGGGTATTCTCTGGTCCTCCATCCCAGGGCCATGCCCCCCACAGGGGTCCCTCAGTGAGGGCTCAGACGTGCTCCCACGGCAACTCTGATCCGTTCCATTCCAGCAGGCCCAGAAAAGAGAAGGGGTTCCCCAGAAAGTCACCAGGACCCCTGCTAGAGAGCCCCATATCAGCTCCCATGCCACCAAGACAGCTACTAATTTAAGTGAGACCCTGAGGTCTCTCATTTCAGTGACCCTCCCCACAGACACATACCCCACGGGCCAGCGGAAGGAAATCTGTTCCCAGACAGAATCCAGATCATAACCTGTTTTAGGCCCTCCCCCCGCTGCTGTGCCAGACTTGTGCCCACTCACGGGGCACCTCAGGCAGGTTCTATGCCGACCTGGAGCCGCTGGTATGGCAGTGGTTCTTTTACAGACGAGGACACTGGGGTTGAGAGGGGTGTAGGGATTCGTCTAAGATCAGCCACTGAAAGTGCGACGGCAGCTTCTGACCCATGTGCCCCACGGTTCTCCACCACACCTCGTTGTCCGCAGGTTTTGTGTGATTATTAAAAACTGGCCACCTTCTGGAGAAGTTCAGTGCCCTTCTGGTTGTGGAGAAGGGAGGGGACACATCATGGGATGGTGGGGATTGGGCTTAAGGGGCAGCGGATGAGCCGGGGCCTTCTTTCTACTCTCAGCACCCAATCTGACATCTGCCCGAGTCTGTTCCCTGCCTTGGTGAGCGATAACTGGCCAATGATGGCTGCTGCTTACATGGTGTCAGGGAAAGGGCCAGTAGGACACGAGGCAAGGGGCACCCCAACCCTACCCCAAGAACCTGCTGGAAGTGCTGTGTGTCACCAAGACTCTCATGTGGCTCTTCCAAAAGTAGGGTCTGTGACATACCATGCCTGGGGACCGTTAGTAGATGTTATGGGAACAAACATTTCCATGGGCACAGAACCTGGGAAATACTGACTCGGATGGGCTTAAGCATGTTCCATTATGCAGAATCGTCAGAGCTCAGCTGCTCTCCTACTGGGGCTGTGGAATCCAGGAACTCTCTACTGTGTTTACTCCTAACAGCCCCCTTCCTCTGCAGGACATTGGGCATTGCTTTCAGCCGCACCACTTTTGGGAAACAAGTCTCTCCTATCAGATAGAAAGGATCCTTAGGAAGGATGAACAGATCAAAGGAAAAAGGGTCTGCCGGGAGATAGGCTCTCAGGCCAGGGAAGGCAGCTTCCGGCAAGGCTGTGGAGGCCCTGGTCTCAGAGGGAGTAGGAGGCTTTGGAGGTAGAGGCGTGGGTGGGAGAAGGGTCTTGCAAGAAAGCTGGAGCCAGCACTGGAGGGCAAGACATGTCAGGTTGGCGCAGCTGCCTAGCCCACCTCGAAGGGAGGTCTGACACTTAAAAGGGAGGTCGGGTTGGAAAAGGAGGCTGGGTCTGTTCTTCCAGCTCAGATCTGATCACGGCCCAATGCAAGGACTTAGCATTGGGGCCTCCACTTAGAGTCACTTTGCTACTGATTTCCTGTGGCCCCCTGAGTTCAGAAATGAAGGTGGACATCCAGCCAAGAACCTCTCTCCGCAAAGCATCGGGCTGTGGGCCTCCTCTCCGTAGCGGGTAGTTCCCTCTAAATCCCCCTTTCTGATAGGTGAGTGGCATTTTTCTATTCTCTCCTATGTTCTGAGACCCTAAACAGCCTCCACCTTGCTCACAAGCCAGGAGAGACGAGTGCAGAAGCACATCTTTTGATCCGGAAAAACCTGGATGCATGGAGCTGAGAAAGCAAAACTGTTAATTAAAACCAATCTGGGATCCTGCCAAGTGGGAGAAAGACACTGGAGGCCAGGAGCCTCGGCAGTGGGAAGGAGAGACGTGGTAGCGGGTTATTTATAATCCACTTCTGGCACTGTCTGCGGGGCTCTTTCGGCTTGAGGAAACACTCTTATCCCTGAGACAGACATCTGATCATTATAATTTTGTATTTGAAGACAGTTTTAGTCTCCTGCAGACACACATAAAATCTGCATCCGCTGCCCAGGATGGAGGACATAAAAGTTCTTTAAGAGGGTCGTAGACCTTCCTGGGATGGGATCCAGGCTGTCTGCAGCTTCAGCACGGGGTCTGGCTCTGCTCACACAGGTCTCGCCCTCACCTCTCCGTCTGCTCACTGGGCAGAATCCATCCCATCCCCGAACACCCATCCAGACTTATGTCTTGTAGGAGCACATGCAAGTCTTTCCTCCTCAACTATCTTAGCATTTTTCTGTCTGCCTTTTTTCCCCTCCACAGTTGATTTAATTCACTTGATGTTATATTGTGCTGTCTTGGCCCCTAGCTGCCTCTTGTATATATAACCATATATTGAATGGGCTGAACTCGATGGGGTACGAACAGGAAATGGCTTTATTTTTCTCCCTTCGATGCTTTCAATCATGCCCGGCTGGGTCTCCGTCCCCTCCCCTTGACAACATCGCAGGCATGTACAAGAGCTTCTCAACCATTTTCACGCACAGAACAAATGCTACTCTCAGATATTAACAAGGTCCAGTCCAGCCCGTGCACAGCCCGTCCTCTGCATCCAGTTTAAAGCATCTCCCTCCCTGCCTGGGGATGGGTTGCCCACTGTTATGAGTTGAATCGTGTCTCTGGAAAAAGATATATTGAAGTCCTGGGGCACTTGGGTGGCTCAGTCGGTTAAGCAACCGACTTCAGCTCAGGTCATGAGCTCACAGTTCATGAATTTGAGCCCCACATCGGGCTCTGTGCTGACAGTGTGGGGCCTGGAGCCTGCTTCAAGTTTTGTGTTTCCCTTTCTCTCTCTCTGCCCCTCCTCTGTTCCTGCTCGCACTCTCTCTCTCTCTCTCTCAAAGATAAATAAACATTAAAAACAAAATTTTTTAAAAAAGATGTGTTGAAGTCCTAATACCTACTCCTTGAGCGTGTGACCTTATCTGAAAATAGTCTTTATAGAAGCAAGTGAGTTACAGTGAAGTCATCAGGTGGGGCCCAATGCAGTATGACTGGTGTTCTTATAAAATGGGGCAAATTTGGACACAGAAGGACGTTCAGAGGGAAGAGGACACACAGGAGAAGCTGGTCGTGTGACCAGTGACTCATCTACCAGCCAAGGAAGGCCAGGGACCACCAGCCACCACCAGAAACTGGAAGAGGCCAGGAAAGGTCCTCCCTAGAGCAGTCAAAGGGAGCGTGTTCCCCTGCCCCCTGACACTCTGGTCTCAGACCTCTAGTGTCCAGAACTACAGGACAATAAGCTTCTGTTAGAAGCCACCCAGTTTGTGGGAGTCTGTTACAGCAGCCCTGGAAACCAGTACGACTGCCTGTCTACTTCTGTTTTCTCCAGGGCCCGGCAAAATGAGGGGGGTGGGGGGCAGAAGAGGGGGCCTGTGGTTTTTGATGAGCAGTGCTAGCTGAATTCTGTCTTTTTGTCCTGTTTTCAAGGCCTCCATCTTGCATCCCACTGCTGGGTATTTTGTGGGGCCACAGAGGTTCCCTCAATGGTCCTTTGTCACTCCAGATGTGGGTCCCCAAAACAGTGCTCGAACCTGCTTCCCTCCTATGGCCTCCTCTTGGCTCTGGAGAAGCTGATTCTCTGGCAGAATCTGCAGCTGCCCTTCGCCTTACCCTCCTCTGGTTCACCTCTCATTCTGAATTCCCTGAGCAGGACACTGTCTCAGAGATGCCCTCCACCCCAAAGCTGGGAGAGGTGTGTGATCAATAGAAATATCTGTGCCTGGGTGTGGGCTTGGGGTTTCTGCAGGGCAGCGGGCCTCTGACTGTGGAATGAGGCACTGGTGCCCCCTCCCTGCAGCCCCCCTAATCTCTTACAAGTCTCTGGAGTGCCTGCCAGTAGCTTGCAGAGGTGTGGAGAACAGAGAGGTCCCAGAACATAAAAGTCCGCTCGTTCATGGACACAAGGGCCCTGGCTTTGCTTTAAATGTGGGCTGAGGAATGAGAAGTAAAGAAAGTGCACACAGGTCACAGCACACCTGGGGAATGGATTCGGGCAGTCCCCATGTGGAGTATGGGGATATCTGTCGCTCACTGCCTCTGGCTTTGGAGTTTTGGCTAAAGGACTCCCATTTGCATCCTGTTACATAGAAGAACAGCCCTACCTGTGGGAGATTAGCTACTCCCTGTGAACCCCCTACCTTCCACCTTACTGACGGCCACTGGGAGAGAAGGAGGCAGCAGAGTGGAGTGGCTAGGAGTCCAGGCTCTGGAATCTTATGGGCACAAGTTCAAGGTCCTGCTCAGACCCTTCCTCACCTGTGGTTGTCAGGCAAGCAACCTACCCTGCCAAGCCTCTGCTTCCTCAGCTCTCAAGTACGAATGGAAGGCAATGAGCAGTTGCCTGCCGAGGAGTCAGGCACAGGGACCCCCAGCCACTGCCCTTACTGTTTGGGCTGGCTGTGGCCCACTGAGAACAGTGGAAATTTGGACCAGACTGTGGACTTTCTCCTCCAGCAAAGTGCGCGAATGCAAAGATTGTCATAAATGATTCCAGTTACAAATCTCGGGAGTTCAATGACTTCTGGCTGAATTACCTGGACTTACTTGGAATGTTTAGCAGAAGGGAACAACGGAAAGAGACCAAAAAGATACCTGCTGCCTCTTATGTCCTTTAGCCATCTGACATGGTGACTGACTGGCCTAGCACTTTGGAAAGCTCAAATCTAGATTCCTAGGGGCATTTTGAGCTCACATCACTATCCCATAATGCATTGGGCCAAATCCACCCTCACCCAGTACTTTTTCAATTAAAGTATTCTTGTGCATTTAGCAGTGAGCTATGGTGCAGTCCCAGTGATTCTTAAAATTGACTAATACGTGCATTTTAAAGGGAAAAAAATTACAGACCCCCGGTGTTGACTAAAATTATTTTGATCATATTGTTACTTAAATATATACAAACATAAAAGTAAGTATAAATTCCTTATGCTTTTAGCTCTTACACTGCTATAAAACCAAAACACAATTACACATTAAATGCAAACAAAACTGCAAAACCATTAAAATTCAAATTAATGGCATTAATTTAACGTGACAGATGATGTTTTGCTGAAAGTAAAATAACCAATGTTGAGTTTAATAATAGAAGGATGTGTTCCCATTTTAAGTTCTGTTTGTTATCAACTAGATTGTTTTGATGTTTGAACATGCCGGGCCATCGTTAGAGTTATTGTCAATATTATTAGTATTTTCATAGAAGAATTTTACTAATATTCTTATTTTTCAGGTGTAAAATGGACACATTTGTAACCACAAACCAAAGATTTTCATGGGCCAGTCAGTTTATTAGAGCCCTCAAATATAATAACTTAAAAAATATAAAAATACGTCCCATTGGGGCACCTGGGTGGCTCAGTGGGTTAAGCGTTTGACTTTGGCTCAAGTCATGATCTTGCAGTCTGTGAGTCTGAGCCCCGTGTTGGGCTCTGTGCTGATAGCTCAGAGCCTGGAGCCTGCTTCAGATTCTGTGTCTGCTTCTCTCTCTCTCCCCCTCCCCTACTCATGCTCTGTCTCTGTCTCAAAAATAAAGAAACATTTAAAAAATACATCCCATTTAGCAAGACAGTTTCCAGTTATGTGGCCTTATTGGTAGTGCTGTCAAGTGAGTTATTGCAAACCAAGATGCATTCCCCCCAGCACCCGAAGTGGCCACTACAGTCCTGGCCGCATGGGCATAGAGCCGGTTGCCGTGGACTGCCAGTGTCCTCTGTGCTGTTTGATGACTCAATCCTCCCTCTGCTCGTCTCTGTTTGAACAATTGCTAAACCGCTAAACCTGTGTTTGCACAGCAGCCCACGAAGTCTTCTGGCCTTCATTTTGCAAAAATGTGATAGTAAACCCAAATGTAAATGCAAGCTCTGAATTCCCGAGGCATTATTTGGCGATCACATGATCATCCACACACACAATCCCCATACGGTCTCACTAACGGTTTTCAATTTTTGAAATGAAAATATCAATTTAAAAAGTTTCCCATATTGCTCAGGGGACTCCGATGCTCCGTCTGTGGATTTCACTTTGAAATCCCTGGTATGTTAAAAATATGACTCTTTTCAACAGGTTGATGGGGGAACCTGAGACCCAGGTACACAACTCGTGGGTGAGGAGATGGGGTTACAAGGCTGGCTGGCTGACCCTACAGGCACCTCATAGCAATAATCACAGGATAGAGTCCCCTGAAGGACCCATGTCTTGTGACCTGCACCTCCCCTCCCCACCCCTTGCCCACACACATACCTGGGAACGAAGCACAGTCTTGGAGAAAATGGAAGAAACAACCTTGATTCATCTCTACCATGCCCCGATGACCCATATCAGCCCTCTGTTCATCTCTGTGCAATCCTTGTCTTCACTGAAATGACATGAGAGGCTTTCCAGGTAAACATCTTATATGAATCCTAACAACTGAGTTTTCGTGATGGGTGAATTCATGCCCATTTACCTGTTTGGTGAAAAGACAGATGTAAGTTGATAACTCAAATCATGCTTTATACACACACACATATATATGTATATATGTGTGTATATATACACACACAGGTATAGATGTATATATTTGTGTGTGTGTGTGTGTGTGCGCGCGCTTATGTACTGTTCTTGACTAAAGAGAATGAAATTTCCTGGGATTGAGACTGTGTTGGAAACATCAGGTTTGTGGTTGTCTTTTTGTAGCTGAGGCATAGCTCATTAGGAAAGGGTCTTCAGAGAACAACCGTCACCCTGGGACCTTGACCACTGACCTCTCCAATCACTAGTGCAGGGAGAATGTAGCTGGGGCTCCTCCCTTTGGAAGCTGTAAAGATTCCTCATCTTATCTCATAACCTCCCTGCAGACACATCACACTTGAGATCCTCCCTCTTTCGGACTTGATGTATGTCTGTGTGTGTCTACAGCCTTGACAAATAGAGTGATGTTCAGGCCTCTCTGGAATTTTTATTCCAGTGGGAAATTCCAGTTCAGACCTGTGGAACTACGGCCTTGGATTTGCTCTATTCAAGTTCAAGGGAGCAATCTTTAGGGAGGACGGTCTTTCACAATCCATCCCTCCTACCCATGGATCTTGAGTATTTAAAAGATTACTTCTTCTAGAGAGAGTTTAAGTGATAACTCATTCTTCCATTTTAGGAAACAAAGACATTTATATTTGACCATCAGAGATTCTAATTGGCTTGTGGCTCATGCTTATGAGATTTGATAGAATAGCAGCTAAAACAAAGACATTTGACATTTTAGTTACTCACACAGCCTTGCTCAGGGCACATGTATGATGATCATTAAGCTGTTTGAAATAATGATGTTTCAGCATTGGTGCACAGAACGCACTGGTGCCCACCAGTCCACATTGCATCCCAGGAGAACTCCAGAACAAGCAGGTGAATGCAAGGTGTGCTTGTTCAGGTGCAAGAAAACCCTTCTGGTGGCTAGGGCTCCAAAGGGGGAGTCATGTCTTTGCTTGATGGGCTTCTGGTCCATGAATCAAGCTAGTTATTTGGTCCAGTATAGTCTACTGGATGCTTTCATTGAAAATAACTGGCCCTTATGTGCAGATGAGAGGCAAAGGCTAAACAGTGATGCCCTAAGATGAAGGTCCAAGGATGTGGTTGTGTTCCAGGAGACTCCATCACACCTCATTCAATACCCAAGGTCCAGAGTATCTAGCCTGCCCAGGGTTCTTATCAGTTGCTCCTGGGGCACAGTGATAGGGACCTTGTGTCAATGGGCCATCTCCAGGGGTCTGAGTTCTCAAGGACAGCAGCCTGCTTCATCAGCATCCTGACCTGGCCCCAGCTTTCTTGTGTTGTGGTTTTGTTTGTTTGTTTGTTTGTTTGTTTTACATCTGTGTGCATCTCTACTCTGGGGCTGGCCAGGGTTCCCAGAATCCCAGCTTCCTGCCCTACTCTTTACCAAATACCTGGCTCCCTACTTCCCCTAGAAACTCCACCATGGCCAGGAGCAACCCTGGCCCAAGGTAGATGTTCAGTGAATATCTGTGAGCTGGCTCACTGAGCCCTCCCTGGCCCAGCTGCCCATCGCTCTGAGACTGTGGCCCTTTGGTCTCAGTGGAAGCCTTACTCTGTAGAGTTCTGGGCTGCAAAAGTCATCCTCTGTCTAGGGAAGGCCCTGTCTACCTTTTCCTGTCTTTATTTCTTTCTCCAACATGAGATTGTGCTGTCTCTGGAGGAAATCTGGAAGACTGGACAGACCTCCAGATGCAATTACTCACTTGGATTGGGTTTAGCAGATCCTTTTCCTGGCAATCTCAGCATAAGCCTCTCAGCCACAGGAGGGGCGCTCATCAGAAACGTAAATTCACTGTGGCCTCTAGGTCCTGGTTGGCCGTGTTACGAAGTCCATGGGTCAAGTGATACATCTTCTCAAGGCAAGAGGGAGCATGGACCTCTCCTGGAGAAGGAGGGGCTGCCTGTGGCTTGGGCCAGTTGTTCCTGGAGCAGAGTGGTGGGCACCTCTTATCTTTAGGCCCCCAGTGTCCTTGGGCCTTGAGCATCATGGCACCTGAGTTTTATTTTATTTATTTTTTTAAAAAAATTTAATGTTTTTTATTTATTTCTGAGAGAGAGAGAGAGAGAGAGAGAGAGATAGCATGAACAGGGGAGGGTCAGAGAGAGAGGGAGATACAGAATCTGAAACAGGCTTCAGGCTCTGAGCTAGCTGTTAGCAACAGAGCCTGATGTGGGGCTTGAAGCCATAAACTGTGAGATCATGACCTGAGCCGAAGTCGGATGCTTAACCGACTGAGCCACCCAGCTGCCCCATCATGACACCTGAAGTTTAAATAATAATGATGAAGCCAAGATGGTGGATTTTATCTTTAGTGATTATGCTTCTGAAGCCTTCATCCCGTGCAGGCTTCTGGTAGGAAGAAGGAGCTGTAGGCAGGAATCAGCTATGTGGGTTGCAGGATCTGGCTGGACTGTACCCTGGGGCTAGGGAGAAAAGTCCCATCACTTTTTCCAGGAGAATTTGTGGGTTGGTCTGGTTGGGGTGGATGATGCAGTTGGGTGCCGTAAGAGGCAGTCTCCGAGAAGTGGCTTGCTATGCAGGAGGCGGATAATGGTGTGCTTATGATAGGCACCCATGAAAGGGAGGAAAGGGAACAGGCCATGTCAGAGAAGTCGATGCAAGTCGACAGTCTTGGCTGACACTGGGGTCAGATGCCCACCAGAGTCACCTGCGTGGGCTCAATCAATCAGCCCTCTACCCCTTATCTCTGTCAGTCACTGGGCACAGCCATCCGGGAAGGGTGTGACCTTGGCCGAGGCAGCTCTCTAAAGGCAGCCCTGGGAGGGCTGACAGGGGAGGGCCGCATTCCCAGCAGCTGGGACAAAGAGTCTTTCCTTGAGGGGAGATGTAAGTGGTACGCCTCCATGTGTGACGAAGGCCATCGCGAGACTGGAAACCAGGTCCTGATTCTAAAATCAAAGTGAGCAGGGGTGGGGCTTGGTTTAAGGACAAACCAGATCCCCAGAAGAAAGTAGAGGGCCAGGAATAGGGTCAGCTCTCCAGGGAGGGCATGAAGTAGCAGGGACTAAGTGGGGTTCCAGGAAGGCTGGATGGGGTCTGGGGGTGGGGCGGGGGAGGGGCAAAGAGAACTCACCTTTATTGTGTTCTCTGTGTGGCAGCAGAGCAAGGAACAGGACAAAGGCTGGGCAGGGGGTTTCATTGTTGGGGGCACAGGAGGACTCCAGACCCTTCTCTCTGGGGGAGGATGGCATTGGGGGTGGCCCAGACTCTTCCCAGCTACTGGGGCATGACTGAGATTCATTGTATGGATTCAAATGAGATCAAGTGCATGAAGTGCGTAGTCCTCAGTATGTACATCGGTGCTGGTGGTCACAGTGGTCACTATTGCTCCGTCAGCAGACTGGCCCCAGCAGGGCAGGGACCGACTCCTCGTGGTTTACGAGCTAACTTTCTGAAGGCCCTGAATGTGCTCCCGAGACATCTGGGGGACCTTGCACCCTGCATGTGGAGTGGAGGTAGCTTGGGATCTTATTTCCAGTTCCAGAAGGCCCTCGACTCCCTCTTCCCTCCTCCCTTACTATGATCAAGCATTCACTCATTTGTTATTCAGCAACAATTATGTGCTGAGGACTGTCCTGTGCAAGGGTGAACAGCAGCGACGAAGTAGACCGCCTCTATAGGGCTTCTATCTGAGACAACCAACGGGAGAGAGACAACCAGCGAAGCCCACGGGATGTGAGCTGGTGCTGGATGCTGTGAAGGGAAAGCAAGCAGACAAGGGGAATAGAGGGTATCATGTGGGGGCCGGTCCGCAGCTGCATCCAGCATGATCGGAAACTGGAACAAGATGATGTGTGAATAGCACCCGAGGCAGGACGCTGCATACGTCTGAGAAAGAGCCTTCTAGACAGATGGAAGGGCCGGTGCACCAGCCCCGGCTTGGGAAGGCTTCTGGCACGTTCTTTGTCACGGAAGCAGGATGGGGAGTGAGCCAGGCAGAGGCAAATGGAGCTGGGGAGGCCCCTGGGGGTCTGAGTGGAGGAATCCCGCCATCTGACTTCTGCTCTAAAATGCTCCTTTGGCTCAGGGTGGGGGGTGGACCGAGGGCTGAAGGCGGGAGCGGAGAGACGAGGCAGGAGGCTGTCGCAGTAACCCCAGGAGAAGCATGGGATCGTGGGCACAGTAGCGGATGGAGGAGGACTCTGGGGCTCGGATCCCATAGGAGGGGCCACAGGGTGTGGGCTTTGAGCGAACCAGAGGAGTCAGGGTGGTTCTGGAGTCTTCTGAGGCCTTCTTTTGGACCTGTTAAATGTGAAGTGTCTGTTGAGGTGCAATCGCACCCCAGAACGTGGAGTTTGAGGGAGACGTCTGGGTTCGTGGAAAACAATAT
The DNA here is from genome assembly GCF_008692635.1 of Crocuta crocuta. NCBI lineage: Eukaryota > Metazoa > Chordata > Mammalia > Carnivora > Hyaenidae > Crocuta > Crocuta crocuta. The sequence continues at coordinate 1,486,104 of NW_027533256.1, forward strand.
CTGAGTCTTGCTAGTACCTACGGGGCTGGTGCTCTGTGAATGGAGCAGGTCCTCTGGGGCTGTGCTGTCCAGTGTGCTGGCCATGAGCCACAGTTGGCTACTGGGCGCCTAAAAGGTGGCCAGTGGAGATGGGCCAAGGGTCACACACACACCGGATTGTGAAGACCTAAAACAAAAAATGCAAAGTACCCCGCTGGTAATTTCCATACTGCTTATGTGTGGTCGTGACAATATTCGGGCTGTGTGGAATCAGAAGAAATCTGCTATTTTAAGTAATTTCACCTGTTTCTTTTGTGCAGCTACTGTACAATTTAAAGTCATGGCTGCAGCTCACATTAAACGGCCACCGGACTGCACCGACCCAGGCAGTGAAGAAGTCACAGCATCGAGCCCTTGAGGCATCGGACATCCAGAGGTCAGGGGGGCAGGCATGACACAGCAGAAGAGATGGAGAACCAGAAGCCAGACAGGAGTAGGGGAAGCGGGAGCGAGCAGCCATCTGACCAGGGGATGGCGTGTTTGAACAGGAGACCAGCTCTCCGTGTCAGATGGCTGTGTGTAGGATTTACGGAGAGGACCCGAAAGTGAGCACCGGTCACCGGTGACAACTCATGGAGCCGTGGAGGTGAGGGGGAGACATGCCCAGCTGCAGTGGCTTTAAGACAGAATGAGAGGAGAGCAAAGGCATAGAGATGCCTCTTGGTAGGACTTCTGCTCTAAATGGATGGCAGAGAAGTTGGGCTGATAGCTGGAGGGAGAGGTGAGGTAGAGAGGGTCTATTTTTAGCAGAATGTTGACAGTGAGCATCAGTGTAGCACTTTCTACTGGACAAACACTGTTCTAAGTGCCTCGTGTATATTAACTCACTTAATCCACCACCAGCACTATGAGGCATTACTAGTTCCTCTCATCAGTTTGCAGATGAGGCAACTGAGACAGAGAGAGGGTTAAGTAATTGCCCAAGGTCATGTGGCAGTTTAGTGGCACAGCAGGGGTTTGGACCTCTGAGGCTGACCTTTAACTGCCATGCTGTGTGTATCCTTATACTTGGCAGGAATTCAAGGAGAGAGAGGGAGACACAGGCAAGGGGCTGGAGAGGGTCCTTGAGAAAGACCAGACAGCTTGGGGTGGGCGAGTGCGAGTTGTCTATGGCTGGAAACATGGGCGCTTTACAGTGCAGGACACTATAGGCTGGGGTGCAAGTCCCCTGAACCCACCAGACCCTTCCCTAAGTGAGGAGGGGCGGGGCCTGATGCAGGTGTGCAGGGGAGACAGTCCAGGAGCCCACAGGAAAGCCTTGGGACACTGCCAGACTGCACCCGGCCCACTTAGACTCGAGGCCATGAGCTCAGGGTCTAGACTGCTTACTCCAGCCTCTCCTTCATGTTTAAAATAGGGTGTCCAAGCCAGTGCGGTGCCCCAAGGCTCACTGGTGGCCCTGGGGAGGCATCCCGAGGTGCATGCTGGCCACAGGGGGCGCCAGCCAGGCAGCGGAGTGCAGATGCAGGGCTGCGTTATGGGTGGA
>NW_027533256.1:1487706-1635573 GCF_008692635.1 Crocuta crocuta
GGGGTGTGTTGGGGGTGGGGGGGGGGGACCAGGGGAGGGACAGAGGGTCTGCAGCCAGCTGAGGATGCTTGCCGGGGAAGGGCCTGGCAACTGGGCCTCCTGACAGATTGAGGGCTGCTAGGGCCGGCTGGCTGCAGAGGGAGGCGGGGCGGGGGGGNAACATCAATGAGCAAGGCCTCCCTGGGCTTTGAAGGGGCCGCGGTGGGCCTTTGAATCGCTCCATCTGGGGTCAGGGTGCTGAGTGGCTGGGCCCCGGCGCTCACCAATAAACTGTGGGGGACGATCTTCAATTATGGAAGCGTAGCCAACCAAATCAGCTTTCAGATAAATTATTTATGCCCAGGCCTGCAAGGGAGGGAGCCAGGCTGTAGGGACAGCGTGTTCATTTTAATAAAAAGCCTGNCTGCTGTAAATAACACACAAGAAGGGCATTTTGTTTCTTTTTAGGCTGTCTTTTGTATCATGTTTTATACAACGGAAAAGAGCATAATACAACATCTATGAAATGTTAATGAGGGTTATTCGCTATTTACCTAGGTTGGGGGCTTGGAGAGAAGGCTGTGCTGGGCTGAGGGGAGGGGGTGGGGAAGATCAGATTCCATGCAAATGCAGACATCAGGGAGCCTGGAAGGCTTTGGAGCCAGAGCCGGACTGGACACGCTGTGTCTGGATGGAGGGAAAGAAAGCAACAAATACTATGGTTGGAATGGTGTTCTCCCTCTTGCCCAGAAGCAGGGCAGCGTGAGCCTGTATGGGAGGTAGGGGTCCCAGTGAGAATGCAGGTGGGGTGGCTGTGGAGTCCCTCCACCCTGAAACCTGGGGGAGTGGATAGCAAGCCAGGTGTGACATCTCTGGCCCCCATAGGTCATTCCCCTCTCCCTCAGCCATGCGAAAAGCAGGCAGACAAGAAGTGTGGAGGCTGATGCCCTGGGGGACTGGCTACCCTCTGGATGGCAACTGCAGGAACCACTTTCAGGATTGATGCATGCTTGGGTTTTGACGGTGCAGGTGACTCTGTCACTCTGGCAGTGTGCACCAGAGCACAGCTGTCCCCTAACTCAAGCAGCACTCCGGGGTGTCTGGCAGGCACCCTGAGAATGATCCCACAAGAGTGCTCAGAGCCTGTTCCTCCCACCTCAGCCCCACTGGGAGAAGGTACTAAGAAAAATCAGGCTGCATTAGCTGGGCTCGGATTTCAGGTTCCCAGGCCATTTCTTCGTCTGTGGTGCCCTTTTCCTTCCCTCTGTTTTCCTCCATAGTTCCTACTTCGTGGCCAGCGAGGCAATCAGGCAGTGCTTCTTGGAGGAGGTACAGGCTCCTCTGGGTTTTGAAGGATGGGCTGGATTTCCATAGGGAGGGGAGGAAGATGGAGTTAATTCCCGTGAGTGGCGGGGGCGATGTGTGTGAGTGAGACATGGACCCTTCTGGGTGGTGGGCTGATTTATGTCTTTTTGTAGCCTCCAGCAATCCTGGGCTTGCATCCTGTTGGTTTAGGAAGTCTCCTGGTCCCCGGAAGTCCTGGCTTGAGTGAGTCTCACTGGCTCACCAAGCCCATCTGCCCATCACAGAGGCGGGTGTAGGATGGTGTGGGAAGTGTGATGCGGTAACTGGCAGGGCCAGAGCTTGGGGCTTAGAATGCCCTGGAAGCACATGAACTGGGAGCAGAAGAAGGTGCGTTCCCAAAGAAAATTGGGGTTCTGTGACCAGGAGCAGGAAAAATGGATTCGGGGCAGGGAAAACAACAGATGTCCCTTCTGCAGCAAATGCTTTGGTCAAATAAAATCTTTCTGGGAAGCCAGACATGCAAACCAAATAACAAATGGGGCTGCTCTGGGGATGCCAGCTTGGAGGATGATATGTTCCGGGGAATCCTTACTCCCTGAACACAGCCTGTGCATTTTTAATGCCCCATTTTTGCAAACACCGAACTGCCATTTGGTGATATATGCCTTCCTTTTACTCACCTGTCCCAGCGCCATCAATTTAGTACTGATGTAAAGGCCACCTTCCCACATAGCCATTCCCGCTTTTTTCCTTCTCAGAGGACTCATAGCACAGTGTTTTCTGAAGGGTATGTCACAGACATTGTTCTTTTGAAATCCTCTGAAAAACTGCATGTTTGGAAAATATTACACATTTCCTCCCTTCCTCCCTTCCTCCCTTCCTCCCTTCCTTCCTTCCTTCCTTCCTTCCTTCCTTCCTTCCTTCCTTCCTTTCTTTCTTTCTTTCTTTCTTTCTTTCTTTCTTTCTTTCTTTCTTTCTTTCTTTCTTTCTTTCTTTCTTTCTTTCTTTCTTTCTTTCTTTCTTTCCTATTATCCTTCTTTTGGAGAACTGCGAAGCATATTTACCCTTTAAAGGCTCTGAAAAGTCCTGCAGGCACCTGTTCAGTTTTATTCAAATCAGGTCAGCCCACAGAAAATCTGCTTTTCTCTTCACCTAGCACCAGAGGATTGCATGTTTCCAAGGCACACACCCTGGAAGATGCTGCTGGGAGCATCGTGCAGAGCAATTGATTGGAAGGAGAGGAGGACACGAATGGGCTTGGCGGAGGCTGGCTCTGCTTACCATTATGGTTGTAACCATCACTTAACTTTGCTGGTCTTGGCACTCTCATCTGTAAAATGGGGCTATTGCTTCTCCCATCACTTAGTTCTCTGAGGGTGGGATGAGAATGCGTGTGCAAGCGGTTTGCACGTGTGAAGGACTACATAAGCACAGGCCACAGTTTTTGGTTATGCCTGAGTTCTGAGCGCTATTTTCCGGTTGGGGGAGGGCGAGGGAGGAGACAGGCAGAGAGACCCATCAGAGCTTGCCTGCCACAGCAGAAAGTGAAGACTGGAGAGAACAGATTCCAAGGGACGGGCTTGGCACTCTCTTGGTACCACACGGACTGGAGGTGCCTGTTACTGGTGCTGCCTTGGACGGGTGGAGTCGGTGGGAGGTGGGGACACACTGGAAAGCATGCCGGGGCCCCAGCCATGACTGCTGGCTCCAACAGTTGTCACTTTTTCTGTTGTGCCTCAGTTTCCTCATCTGTGAAATGGGTGAGGACCCTTATCCAGGTACCAGGAAGCTCGGGATTCCATGGCAGTATGATCTGTGCTGTTCAGATGAAGTGGCCAAAACCTCCCTTGCAAAGTGTAGGCACTTCTGTCAGGTGGGAAGAGCACGGGTATGCAGGTGACAGGCTTAGCCAGTGACCAGCCGTGAAACTTTAGGTTGTTTACTTACCCTCTCTGAACTTCATTTGTTCTCGCTGTTAAAATAGGTCACAGTACCTCCCTCTGAGCGGTCCCCGGTGGGTTGGAGGAGAGCCTATGGAGCCCCGGCCACATGCGGGCGTCCTTGCCTCGTGTGCCCCTGCACCGCTGACCCCGCCAGCAGGTCTGCTCTGAACCCGCTCTGCTCAGAGTGGGGGGAGGGGCACCCTGGGAAGATGTCATTGGTCACTAGTTCAGTCCAGGTCAAATCCTTCGACGACACACTCTGGTACGAAGCTAACCTGAGCCAAGAGCTTCCTGACTGGGGACCATAGCAGCGGCCCCTCAGCCGCACCCTCGATAAAACTGCAGCTGCAACCACACTGAGGCATTTCCTTCATCCCCTGCAGGCAGCAGCGGCGTCTGGCTCTACGGGGTCATAGAAGGCTGGGCAGGGAGTCAGGAGGGCTTGGACCTGTCCTGTCTGGGCCTCGGTTTCCCCATCTACAAACCTGGGGCATTGATCCTGATGATCCATTGCTTCCCCAGTTCTAGAATCTGATGTGGCTTCTAGGATTCCAAGAGAGCCGGGGAGGAGCAGTTTGATGGACACTGGGATTCCGATCCTGTCCTGTGACCTTGGCGGGTATTCGTTAATTCACTCTTGTGCTAGGTTCTGAGGCTAGTAAAGAGGTCAAGGAAGGATCCACTGTTCCTCCATCTAAATAACGCATGCCTGGGACAGGTGTGCCGGTGATGGCCCTGCAGCGTGAGAGCCCTGTCGGAGGGCACGGAAGAGCCGTGTGGGCACAGGAGGTGAGGCTGGTTCCCAGGGAGTCTGTGACAGGTCCCAGGTGAGCTGCGTCCTGCAGGAGGGGAAGGCACGGTGGGTGCCAGAGGGAGGTGCCTCAGGCAGAGGGCACAGTGTGTGCCAAGGCGTGGGGCTCTGGAAAGGCCGGACGTGTATCCTCACTTCTCTGCTCCTAGAAACTCCTTCCTGGCCCCACATCCTGTGGCTGAACCACCATGAATGAGACTTGGGGGGGCGGCGCTTCTCCCCACCCGTGCTGGCTCAGATGTGGGCTCTGGGCCCCAAGTGTCCGAGCATGAGTCCCAGTGCTGCCAGCTCCTAGCTGCATGGCCCCGAGCTGAGCCCTCACCTCATCTCACTGTGCCTTTGTTTCCCCACCTGTCCGTGGGGGTGGTAGCGTCCGGTTGACAGGAGCAAATGAGGGAACACCTATAGCCTGGCAGGTGGGGAGTGCTCTGTAGGCGCTGTCTCCTGCCCCCTCTCATTTTTTTTTCAATTAATGTTTATTTTTGAGAGAAAGAGACAGAGTGCCAGAAGGCAAGGGCAGAGAGAGAGGGAGCACAGAATCGGAAGCAGGCTCCAGGCTCTGAGATGTCAGCATAGAGCCTGATGTGGGGCTTGAACCCATGAACCCAGATCATGACCTGAACCGAAGTCGGATGCTTAACCAACTGAGCCACCCAGGTGCCCCACGTCTCATTTTAAAGATGAAGAAACATGAAGGCCGGAGGGAGTATGGAAGCTGTCTCAAGTTCTTCGGCCCATGTGACTGTAAGTCCAGCCTTTTCTTCCCCTCTTCTCTCTGTCCTTTCTCCCGGATCCTTTCCTTTCCCTCCCTCTCTGCCTTCTTTTCTTCCTCTCCTGTCTCCTTCCCTCCTTTCATCTCTCCCTCTTCCTGCCCCCCTTCCTTCCTCTCCCCTTCCCTCCCACCCCCACCACCTCCTCCNCCGACCAAGGCTGTCTCTGGGGGCCTGGGACCCTAAGTAAACAGCTGGATTCTGAGCCTCTTAGCCTGTGCTGGGCTCTGGGGGTGATCCTGGGCCTCCCCCTTTGTCCCTCTCTCCTCCCATCCCCCAACCTTCCTCCGTACTCTAAGCAGGAAAGCAGAACCTGGGATCTGTCTTCTAAGACAAGCAACTTCCAGGCGCCTCGCCCAGGGCGGACTGAGATCCGGCCCCTCCTGTCACTAAAATAAATGGCCCTCAAACAGCCATGAGTTGCCCTAGTGCCTTAGCAACTGAGAGCTTCGTGTCCACCCATCAGAAGCAAATCAGGGCCAATTTCTGAGCGGGGTAATGACAAGCCTCCCCTCCGTCCTCCACAGAGAGCAGAGAACAATAGCCCGCTCTGAACCTGAGAGCCAGACTTGGAGGCCTGCACTAATGAGCGTGCACTGCAGCGCTCGGAAAGCGGGCCGGGCTTCTCGGCAGGCAGAGCCAGATGATTGAAAGCCAAGCAGGGCTCCTGGCCCTCTCCCCCACCCCCACTGTGGTGTGTGTGTGTGTGTGTGTGTGTGTGTGTGTGTGTGTGTGTGATGTCTGCATCACCGCCCAGACCAATCCATCTCTTCATGCTGAATTTTTCTAAAGCCAAATTGGAAGAAATTGGAAGTCGTCTGCATGCTCTTCCCCCAGGGTTCTAAATGGGTGTCTCACAGTTCAGGGAACAAAATATGCTGCTTTCGTTTATAATAATAATAATAATTATTATTATTATTATCATTAGCTGTAATAGTAACAATAGCAACGATCCCGCACATGGGTCGGCAGAGTCACGGTGGGTGCGCAAGGTGCTTTTCCAGCTGTGATTTCATTCATGCCCCCAGCTGCAGTCTGAGGCCAGGTGCCCTGTGACCCCCAGCTGGGGCCGGGGGAGCGGGGTGGTCTCGGACTCCCAGGTTCTGCTTTTCCCATGTCCTGCAGGACGGATCACATTAGCAACACATGTTTTCAGCAGACATGGCCCAGCACCTGCTTGGGGATAGGCTCTGAGCATGTCCCCTGGGGAGGAGGGGACCTGTGCATTCACCGGGCTCCAGTCAAATGGCGGAGATGGGCTCTTTAGCCAGGAAATCTTAGCCCTGTGCAGCAGGGGCTGCTCATGGCCTCCGGAAAGCCCTCAGCTTAGAAGTTGAAGTCAGTTTGGAGAAGGTCTCAAATGCCGTGCTGATGGGTTTGGGTTTCCCCTAAGATATCAGAATTTTTTTCTACTGTACACTGAATTATGTGTATACAACCATATATAGCATAAGGATACAGTTCAGTGAATTTTCTCCAGTGGAATACACTCATGTTACCACTCCTCAGGCTAAGAAACCAAAGACCCCCCTGGGTGCCCCCCAACTCTGCTTTACGAGGGTAACCACTGTCTTGACCTCTTTTTTTTTTTTATTTTTAATGTTTATTTTTGAGGGAGAGAGAGAGACAGACAGAATATGAGTGGGGGAGGATCAGAGAAGGAGGGAGACACAGAATCTGAAGCAGGCTCCAGGCTCTGAGCTGTCAGCACAGAGCCCAAGGTGGGGCCCAAGCTCACAAACTGCAAGATCATGATCTGAGCCGAAGTTGGACACTTCACCTACTGAGCCACCCAGGCACTCCACCACTGTTTTGACTTCAAATAGCATAGGTTAGGGCTGCCTCTTTTTGTATTTTACAGGGGTGGGATCATGGACACTCTGTCGAGTTCTGTGCCTGCCTTCTTTCATTCAGTAGTATGCCCTTGGACTGTGATCCCGAAGGGAAGCGGGGGTCTCTCGTGAACCCTAAATCCTCATCCAGGTCTAGGCTTGTGCACTGTGTCTAGAAGGTGCTCAGTAAATGACCCCTGAGAAAACGAATTCAACAAGAATGGATGGAGTGTCCCCTCGCTGGCAGGCAGCATTTCCAGGTTTGGGGATTTGATAATCTCAGAGCAGACATGGCCCATGTTCTCCCGGGGCTCACCCGTTAGTCGGGGCAGTCAACCAAACACCAACCAAACAGCTAAATAGCCATGATGATTTGGCTTGTGAGAAGTGTTATGAAGACGACACAACAGACTGATATAATGGGAGCCACATCGGGACGTTCACTCTGAGATGTAAATGTTGACCTTAGAATTAAGGAACCTGGAACCAGATGTTCAAATGCCCCAGGGGAGAGAGTGTCCCCAGCCGAGAGGGTGGCAAGTGCACAGGGAATAAACTGTTCTCTTTGTGCGCATGGCTGCCATGCCAAGTCCAATCTACCTGAAGGAAGACGTTGGGTGGAGATGCTGGGCTCCGCAGACCCTTTTCAGCTCTCTGCCTTGTCTGTTGCCTGCACTGTGCTGATCATGAAAGATTCTGGAGCTTCAGGGTTCATGAGGGATGTCTATTCCTAGGCCTGCCCTGGATCATGGGCTTTGCGGTACAGAAGTCCACGGAACCCCTTAGACTTAGTGCCTGTCTGCCACCCCAGGCTTAGCTGCCGAGTCCAGACAACACTAAGCCCCTTACATGGGATTTGGGGCAGAAATCCCAATTTACACTGAAGGTAGCTGTTATGGGCAGGCTGGTGATCTCCAGGTATTAGGGGGGTGCACCCACTGCAGCTGAATTAGCATAAAAGGTATCTCGTGTTAGGAAGTCAGTAGCTCCTTCATTTGCATATTCAGATCAGGCTGGGGACCATAGAAGGACTGCCAGGGCCATGAAGAACCTTGGACATCCTTTCGTCCTGAGGGCAGGGCCCCACAGTGAGTTGGTGATGAGGCTATTACCAGAGCCCTTAATGTGATCACGTAGCATGTGATGGCACATTCACCCAGTTGCTCGGTCTGAAAATCCTAGGAGCTCTCTGTCTGTCTGTATATCAAACCCAACCAAACATAAGGCTGACAGGTCTTCTCCCTACACATATCTGCCTTTCGTCTCCTCCCCTCTGCCCGGTGCTACCTCTCAGCTGGCTCATTCCAAGAACTTCCTCACTGGTGTCCCTGGCCCTGGTTTTCCCCCACTTTCTACTCTCCCATGTCAGGCCACCGTGGTCTTTGCAATGTGAAGGTCAGATTATGTTGTTCCCTGTTAAAACCCTCCGGTGACTTTCCTTTGAACTTGGGAGGAAGTCCAGATTCCTAACCATGAGGCCTACCTCCCTGCTTTCCCACCACTCACCCACCATGCTGCTGTGTCTGCTCTGAAATGCTCAGCTTGTCCCTGTCCAAGTCTTTATGCCTGTTCTTCCCTCTGCTTTGGTCTCATCCCTACCAGATTGCATGGATGGTTCCTTTTGGCCATTTAGGAGAGGGTTGGTCAGCCTAATGGATGCTGGCTGTGTGTGTCTATTGAGTAAGGTTTGGAGGAGAGTATCCAGGGAAGGGAAAGGATGACACAGAAGTCACTTAATGAAAAGGAAGTGATGTGGCAAAGAGGAGGGGCTTTGGGAATGGAGGGAGCTGGTTCAAATTCCCCAGTCTGGTACTAAACAACTGCATGTGCTAGGCCAGATTACTTACTCCTCTGGGCCTTAGTTTCTTCTTCTAGAAAAATAAAAATTCCAATCCACATAGTCTTCAGGGCCATGGCAAAGGTGAGTAATGGCCCAGTTAAAGGCTCTGGTTCGGTGCCTGGCATAGGGCCGGTATTTAATAAATGGTAACATTATGATTTTAGATATAAATCAATTGTAAAAGAGAGACAGTAGCTAGGAATTGGAGGACTAGTGTTCATGCCACTCAATGGCTGTGTGACCTTAAGTAGCCAGCTGCCCCTCTCTGACTTGAGGCATCAATATCCCACAATTTGGGTGAGCCATTGCGTTTTCTCTCATCGAACCCTTCTGATGAGTGAGGCCAGGTGCAGCTCTAAATACTAGGAAGGACCTGTAGAGGATTAAGGGTAGGGTCCCAGACTTAGGTTGGGGGACCTGACACTTTTCAGTGGTGACAAGGTGCATATAAAAAGAGCTATTACTTTGGGGCCACCTGCTATGAAGCATGCAGGATACCAGGAATTTTATATACATGAAATCAAATCCTTCTGTCAATCTTCCTAATTAGATGTGCTCGCCCCTATCTTACCACTGAGGAAATGCCAAGAATTTGTTGATTTGCCAGAGGCCATTCAGATAGTAATTGGAAGGGTTGCCCTATGACTCTGAGATTTAAAGTCCACTTTCCTTTTCGGGAGCCACAGTATGGAAATGCTCTCCGAAGCTGTGCTTTCTAATAGAGTAGCCACTTGCCAGGTGTGGCCTGTTACATTTATATTAACTAAAATGAAATAAAATTAAAAATTCAGTTCCTTGGTCTCATCAGGCACATTTCAAGTCCTCAGCAGCCATAGGTAGCTAGTGGCTTCCATATTGGAAGGTACATATACCAGGTAATTCTATCATCGCAGAAAGTTCTTTTGGACTATGCCACCCCAAGTAGCAGCGTGCCTCATCTATGGGAAGTCATGACTTGGCTGGGAACATTAACAACACAGGTGATTGGACACAGTGGACACTGGTAATGGTGCTCAGGGACAGCACTCACCAAGGGGTGGGAAGTAGGGTTGCCTTTGGAGGTGCAGGCACGACTGCCTTTCCATCCTACTTCTTTCTCTGGTCTGCAATGCTCTTTGGAGCACTGGAGTAGCACATATGAAACCTCTTGCTTCTCTGAGTGTGGTTTGCTCACCAACAGCATCGACAAACCTGGGAGCTTATTATAAATGTTTATCTCAGGTCTTACCCCAGAACTGCTGAATGCAAATCTGCATTTTGGTGAGATACGCAGGTGATGCCTATGCGTATTACATTTGAGAAGCACCAGGCTATCCCATACTGTGCAACTTTTGCCATTGCATTCAACCTTAACCCTTCCAGAAGAGTCTTCTAAGCCCTACAAAATCCATGTGTTAGAGCCATCCAGTCTGTCATACAGCTTGGGTTATGGAAACATCTTCTTTACAGATGTAGCACAGATCAGTTTTTATTTCTTTTAGGTTGTACATCTCTAAGGTCAAAACTAGCAGGAACCTTAGAGATAATCTAGCCCCAACTGTTCATCTTGTAGATGGAGAAACTGAAGCCCAGGGGAAGAAAGCAGCTTATCCAAGATCATACAGTGTCAGAGCTTAACCAACATGACATGGCAGGGCATGCCAGCTAAATAGGGTACTCAGAAACAAGAAAAGCCCAACGCTATGGTACTTAGCAACAGGAAAAGCACAAAGATATAGTGGGATGGACCTGGAGCTGATGTTCCATCTTTGCCAAAGGTGATGAGTGTCTCTTATTACCCCAATCCTCTCCAAGGAACTGATATTGGTCACCATGGTTATTATTTATTGGGCATTCTGTGTTCTAGGTGCCTTTTTGATAGAGTTTGTATATGTTATTACATTGGGTCCTCACAGCAGTTCTATGATGTAGGTGCTACTACTATCTTCTCGTCAAACATGAGGATGCTGTGGCACAGAGAAGGTAAGGAGCTTGCCTGACATCACACAGACAGTAAACGGGGAAGCCAGGATTCAACCCCGTGTGTGCAGTCCCACCGCCCATCTCCCTTTTCCTATGCACACTGACTATGCAGAGAATTCTCACCTGAGGCGGCTTCCTGGATGGCTGAGGCTGTACAAGGCAAGAGAAAAGCTATTGTGAACACTCAGTCACCTATAGATACATTCCTATGATGGTTACTGTAGATCACTTCCCCAGGCATCCATCCCATTTGGAAGGGAAGACAGAATTGCAAAGTCACTCATTTTAGAACACACGATGACCACCATTAATTATACCGTATTGTCAGATGCAGACATGTTTGAAAAAATGAACTTAGGTAGCAGGAAGGACTGCTCAAGTTAGAATAAGATTCAAGATTCCCGAATTCAAGCAAATGGTATGGAACAGACAGTGTCTGCTGATCATTACTATAATTTCAGTGTGGCTGGAGAAGTATTCTCCATCAAGAGGGAATCGTATGGTGTATGCAGACTTTTACTTTTGCCCATTCTGGACTTCTTCTCTCTGTCTCTGTCTCTTTCTCTGTCTCTCTCTCTAGATATAGCTATATCATATAAAGGGTGACAGATATGGTATGCAAACATTAACTGTGTACTTATATGTATACTAATGTGCTAATAACATATATTCTAATTTTTCATTGACCAGAGTAATTCAAGTGGTCTCAAAGTATATACAGTTAAAAGTAGTCCCCTTTTTGTACCTGATTCCCAAGCCTTCTACCCCACAGGCAACTAGTCCCATAAACTTCTTGGATATACTTTCTTTCTTTCTTTTAAATTTTCTTAATGTTTATGTATCTTTGAGAGAGAGAGACAGAGTGCAAGAGGGGGAAGGACAGAGAGAGAGGGAGACACAGAATCTGAAGCAGGCTCCAGGCTCTGAGCTGTCAGTACAGAGCCTGATGTGGGGCTCGAAACCACAAGCTGTGAGATCATGACCTGAGCTGAAGTCAGACGCTTAACTGACTGAGCTACCCGGGCGCCCCTTGGATATACTTTCAAACATAATTTATACATCTGCTTACAAAAATAAATTGCACAACTTACTAAATGAATAATGTTCTTCTATCATCATTAACAATAACCAATAAGAAAGTAAGATATGAAATATTATAACTTTCACAACAACAACAAAAACTATAAGCTGTCTAGAATTTGACCTAAAAATATTGTGCAAAGGTTTTATGGAGAAAAAATTTAAAACTCTTTTGGAGTGTTTAAGCAAAAATATACACAATTATATCTGTAAACCATATTCATGGATTGGACAGCTTTATAACTATGACAATGGTTTAAATAATTCTATACATGCAATGCAACTTCTTTAACATTTTTTTAAATGTTTATTCACTTCTGAGAGAGAGAGAGACAGAATGTGAGTGAGGAAGGGGCAGAGAGAGAGGGAGACACAGAATCCAAAGCAGGCTCCAGGCTCTGAGCTGTCAGCACAGAGCCTGATGTGGGGCTTGAACCCACAAGTGGTGAGATCATGACATGAGCCAAAGTTGGTGGCTCAACTGACTGAGCCACCCAGGCACCCCTGCAGTTTAGCTTCTAATAAAAAATATACATCCCCAAAATATGTGGAATTGATAACCTTATTTAAAAACTCACATGTAAGAATATAGGCATACAAAGAACTAAGTCCATTTTGAACACTCAAAACAAAGAGGAGGAATTTACTCTGCCATAGACTGGGCTGGCATCTCCTGGTGCTGTAGTAATAAGGGAGACGATACGTTAGTGAATTAGAACACAGCTACAGAATGGAGCCAAGAGCCTAGTAACAGACTTGTGCACATGGACATGTTATCTGTTGAATCTCCCACCTACAAACAAGGTGGGAGATTTTTGTCTACTGGGTGATTGTGGGAAAAATTATTGACTATGTGTGGGAAAACAAAATCGGATCTCTATCTCACAGCATAAACAAAAGTGAGCTCAAAATGGATTAAAGACCTTAATATGAAAAATAAAATATAAGCGTATGGATGAAAATACAGGCAAACATCTTTATATATTTTGAGGTGGGGACGATGTCTTGAATAAGACCAGGAAAGCACAACAATAAGGAAGAAAATGCATGGGTGTAGCACAATCAAAATTGAGGCTTTCTATTCAATAAAGGTCACCACAGACAAAATTAACACCTGACAGGAAGTCAATATGAAGGATGTAAGAGGAAATCCTTGTATGTCACAGAGAAAAAGGCAGGAAATCCAAGAGGAAAAAATGGGCAAAGACTATGATTAGGCAATTCACAAAAGGAGAAACCCAGGGGATAAAGAAGTGTACATCATCCCTAACAGTGCAACACACATTTGAACAAGGTATGATTTTACCCACCTAAGCTAGCCGAAGACTCAGAAGATCTGTCTCTTTGTTAATGTGCCAGGTTTGACCAAAGAGGTCACTGGAGAGAGAGAGACCTCTGATCCACTCTTCTGAGAAATGAGAACGGAGAGCAGTGATTTCCCTGGTAATAGGGAAATTCAACGTTCAGATACTGCATGATCTCAAATCTTCTGAAGCTCTCCTTCTGGCCCCGGATGGCGTTCATTGCTGCTTGTTTGTTGGGGGGAGGGGAGCTATTTAGGGTTTCACCACCAGGGCAATGAATAAATTTACCAAGAAATGCTATGCAGCACTTGGAAAGAATGAACCAAATGTATAGCTCTGTAGTAACATGGATAGAGCTTTAGAAGATAGTATCAAATGAATAAAAATTAAAGAGGAATGAGATATCTAGCATGCTACCTTTTATGTAAAGTACACACAATCACAAGTTCACAACCTAAAGGATAGGAATACATCACATATTTTGGAAGCGTTCTTACTGTGGGAAGGGAATGAATGAGAGGGGAAACCATGGATGGAAAAATAAAACAAGAGAAGGGGCCAGGCTAATGGGGAGGCTCTGCCTTGGTGAGAAGTGTGGTAAACTCAGATCTCTGCCTCTGAGGAGCAAGCAATCAATCAATAGATGAATCATTTATTTTATTCTTTGATTACGTACACTTATATATGAGTTGAGTTGTACTTTGTTGTTACATTTCATAAGCAATGAAGCCTTCTTTAATTCTGAGTTTGCAGCGTTACTTTTTAATAGTTAAAACACTTTTTCTCTAGTTCTCTAATGTTTTCTTATGCCTTTGGAAGACTTCTCAGGCTCAAGGCACTGTGGATTTTTGGATGTCATAACTGTGTGCATAGCATTCAATGTTTTGGTTGTATCACAATATATTTCGTAGTCAAATTTTGAGGGGATATTTGGATTGCTGATAGCGTTCTTTTTTTCTTCGAACAATAGTGCATGAACATCCTTGTATATTCAGTTTGCACAATGTGTATCAGTAGGTTAAAATCCTAGAAGTAGCAATGCTAAAGTGATGTATATGTGTATATTTTATTTGAACAATTTGAGATTGTCAAATGACCCTTGCACCAATTTATACTCTCACCCTTGCCAATATAGTTTGTGCATTAGGGAACAACTTTATTTTTTTTCCTATGCTGATAGATGACAAATCTTATTCATTATTTTAAATTTCATTGGTTTTGCATAATTTTCTCATATGGTCATAAACCTGTCATTGGCAGTTGGTCTCTTTCTTATTAATTTATAAGTGTTTGTTATTTATTAGGAATATTCCATATGTTCTATAAATCTAAAGCCAGCTAGATACATCGCCATCTCTATCTTTTTCCACTGTATCTATATCTAGACCACTTATGTTTTGTATATAACTTTTACATACAGTTTTCACAGTTTTATTTTTCAGTTTAATCTATCTAGAATTTGCTTTGGGTTAAGAAGTAAAGTAGGGGGGGCACCTGGATGGCTCAGTGGGTTCAGAGTCAAGCTTCTGATTTTGGCTCAGGTCATGATCTCACACTTTGTGAGATCAGGTCCTGCACTGGGCTCTGTACTGATAGCACAGAGCCTGCTTGGGATTCTCTCTCTCTCTCTCTCTCTCTCTCTCTGCCCCCCCCCCCAACTTGTGCACATGCACTCTCTCTCTTTCAAAATAAATAAATAAACATAAAAAAAGAAAGAAAGAAGGTAGGGATTCAGAAACTTTATGTTTTCTTACATTTAGTCAATTGTCTTGTTGGCTAAATAAATAATTATTTATCAAATTATTTCCATTTTCCCACTGATTTAGAATGCCGCATTTACTATACATACTATATTACTACTTGAGGGCTTTCTAAAAATCATAATTTTAATTTTTTCCCCATTGATTTGTCTCTTTGTTAATGTGCCAATATCTAATACTTAATTATTCTAGATTTATGGGACAATTGTATGAGTTCCTTTCTGGCATTCTGATTTTCATATTTTTGTGCTTTTTCCTGCAAGTTTGTTTTTCCACATGTAGTTTTTAATCATATTTTCCAGCTCAAGAGACGTGAGGACATGCATGTAGGGGGATGGCCTGTCATGGGGAATCAGCCCAAGCTGGGCGAGGAAGGTGTCCATGCGGGGAGGAGGTGGTGGCTACAGTAAGAGATTGGTTACATGTAGCAGGATCTGTCAAAGACGCAAATATAAGGATACCGAAGGCCAGGTTTCCGACTGTTGGAGAAGAGAATTGCAAATATGGGCAGGGAAAACCTAGAAATCATGCTGTGGTGTTGGACTGGGATTAAAGGGATTGCTGCGAACCCATGGTTTGCTTGATCTGTACCTATAAACATATATGTACATGCATGTGTAGTATGCATATTCTAGCTCTGGTCCCTGAAACAGTTTGGGAGCAGCGATACTCCAGTAACAATGGGCACACCCACCTGTATTAGTTCCGTGTAACAAATTACCACACACGTAGGAGCTTTAAACAATACATCTTAGCTTACAGTTATGGAGATTGGGTCTGACATGGGTCTCCCAGGACTCAAGGCGAAGATGTTGGCAGGGCTAGAAGACATCGGTTCATTCTGGAGGCTCTAGTGATGATCCATTTCCTTGCTTTGCCCAGCTCTCAGAGGCTGCTCGTGTTCTTGGTATCAGTGCCAACAGTCTCACCACCTGACCTCTGCTTTCATCCTCACTTCTATTTCTCTGACTCTGAGTCTCCCTCTTTAGTTTAGAAGGATTCTTAAGATTACATTTAGGACCTGCCTGGTCCGCAGAGAAGTACAAATATATGTTTGCACGTATAGGAGGATTAGGAGGAGCTTAACTGAGGACCATGGGGGAGGAGAAGGGGGGAAATGGTGGGGGAGAGGGGGAGAGGCAAACCATGAGAGACTCTTGAATGCTGACAAAAACTGAGGACTGATGGATGTGGGGGGGGAGGGGGGAGATGGGCATGGAGGAGGGCACTAGTGGGGATGAGCACTGGGTGTTATATGGAAACCAACTGGACAATAAACTATTTGTTAAAAAAAAAAAAAAAAGGACCTGCCTGGTCCAGAATACCCACCCCCATCTCATTATCCTTAATCACTTCTGCAAAGCCCCTTTACCATGTAAGGTAGCGTATTTAATAGGTCCTGGTGATTAGGACAAGGATACCTTTGGGCATCAATATTCTGCCTATCACCCAATTCGATTCTCCACTAAAGGAATTAGGGGTCCTTACAGAAATGGCTGATTCCAGGACCAGAGTTTTTAAGAAAGGGTTCAAAGAAGGATGGGGAAGCCCATCATTCTAAAGGACAAGAAAGCCAGCTTAACGGGGACCTCAAAGGCCAAAATAAATGGTAATTACAGATTGTAACCCATTGAATAAAATGGGAATCCATGAATCCATACATATATAAATAAATTACTAAATGAATGCAAACTTTCATGAAGAATGGAATATTTATATAGATTCAAAGTACTTCCCCTCAAAATATGTATTAATTACAAAGAGGGAAGAAGTAGTTTTACTTTAGGGAAGCCTGGGGACACCACCTTAATCAAATGACTGAAGTGAATATCGTCAGTAATGGGACAAGTTGTGCCATGTAATAAGATGCAGCAAGCAAACAACATTGCTTCTGGAATATTCATAAGAAAGATGCCTCATCTAAATTTAATTATGAGGAACCAGCAGGCAAACCAAAAGTGAGAGATATTCTAAAAAAAAAAAAAGGTTTATAATCCTTTAGAGTTCAAGGTCATACAAGTTAAGGAAAAACTAAGAAACAGTGCCATAATGAAAGAGACTAACAAAGCATGGCAATTACTTTGACTATAAAGGATATTTTTTGGGACAAGCGGTAAGATTGAACGGGACCTGAGGATTAGGTGGTAATATTGTAAAACATTAATTTCCTGATTAGAGCTGCACTATTGTGGTTATTCTGAGAATACATTCAAAACACACTAAAGTATTCAAAGGTGACAGACAATTTATATTTGCAAAGTATTGGCAAATTATTTTGGCAGTTTATATTGGTGATTTATTTTTAAAAGGTTAAGATAAGAGTCCTTTGTAGGGTACTTTTAACTTTTTGAAAATTTGTAATTGTATCAAAAATAAATATCTATAAAGTAAAAGTCACATTGTCTAGTTGGGAAAAAATCATGGTCATTTTTCTTGGGTGTGTGTTAAATTTATAGATTATAGGGAGAATGACATGTTTAGAATACTACATTTATGATAAACTAAATGTGTATAACATTTCCATTTGTCAGATCTTCTTTTATGTCTTTTGCTATTTAAAAATGTTTTTAACATTTGATTTTTGGAGAGAGACAGTGTGCGATTGGGGGAGGGGCAGAGAGAGAAGGAGACACAGAACCTAAAGCAGGCTCCAGGCTCTTAGAGCTGTCAGCACAGAGCCTGACGTGGGACTCTAACTCACAAACCTTGAGATCATGACCTGAGCCAAAGTCAAACACTTAACCCACTGAGCCACCCAGGTGCCATGTCTTTTTGCTATTTTAAAAGCTTTCTTTATATGGATCTTCAACATTGCTTGTTATGTTTTTTTGCTTCATATGTTAATTTGTACTGTTTCACAAATGGGATCTGTATTTCATTATGCTTTCTAAGTGTTTGTTGACTATATATATGATGGCAGCTAATTCAGCATATTAACTTCAGAACGAGCCATTTTCCAGCTTCTTTTATTCTAAGAGTTTTTCAGTTCTTTTGAGATCTCCAGGTAAAGAATGATATTATCTATGAGAAGGCTAAGTTTTTTACCTCTTCTTTCCAATTTTTACATCTTACATACTTCTATAATAAAGTTTCAATACATAGTTCCTTCCGGAGAAAGATGAAGTAATATCATAACCCTGGGATTATTTACCTTCTTTACAATTTTACACATTTAGTATGGGCCTGAAGTTTGGCTCTTATATAGAGGAAGTGTCAAAATATTCCTATTTTATCTGGACTTATTATTTTTAACACTTGGATGCTATCTTTGTGGTAGTCTTTATTTTTCCCTCTATAAACATAAACGTGTTTTTTCTCTCCCTTAACTTATTTGTTATTGTGGCAAACTGGAACAATACTGGCATTCCTGCTATAATTATTGTTTTGCCACGTTGTCTTAGACTTCCGGCATGCTGCTAGATTTTATCTGAAAAAAGATATTAGTAATTTTACAACATAATTCATAAATAGGTTTGATCCAGTATTTTTGTTTGTTTGTTTTTGGTGCTACTTTGATTACATATTATTTTAATGGGTGAAGAATCTTGGAGCAGTTGAAGTAGCAGTGAGATCATCATCCAGGCAGGACAGAATAGCCCGTGGCCAGCTACAGTCTCATCCAGAACAACGCAAATGGCTGAAACATAGAGAAATCACTTATTCGAAGGTATGAGAGGACACAGAGACAACAGAACCCAGAGAAGGGATAATTCTGTCAAAGTGAGCTGACTCTCTTCAGCTCTTTCTACCGCAGGGGTGTTTGCTGGTCCTGGATATTGACAGGAGGCTGGTAATCTGGGCTTTTACAGGTAGCAGGATGCTGCCAAAAGCAAAGATACCAGGAGATCTTTGGGCAGAGACTTTGGAGGAGGTTGAGGCATCTGGCTCGTTTTTACTTCAGGGAACTTACTAATTCTGGAATTTAATGGAGAAGACAGCTTGGCACCTAGGTGGAAAGTTCTATAAAGCAGCAAAAGTTTCGTCAGTCTTGCAACACAAAGATGAGGCTGTGAGGCCCATCAGGCAGTTCCTGGCTGAGAATCATGGTGTGGTATAATACAAAATATATATTTGATCTTTGTCCCCAGTTCCTGGCACTGAGCTTTTAAAACCCTTGGAACTTCCTGAGAGATAATAATGGCTTTTGTATCCTAATGATATGACTGGTGGCTGAGGGCCCCTGAAAAGCTTCAGAACGTGGGCTGGTCAAGAAAGACTGAGTCTTTTTTTTATCTTTATTTTTTACTTTGGGAGACAGAGAGTGAGCAAGGGAGGGGCAGAGAGAGAGGGAGACACAGAATCTGAAGCAGGCTCCAGGCTCTGAGCTGTCAGCACAGAGCCCTACACGGGGCTCAAACCCGCGGACTGTGAGATCATGACCTGAGCCAAAGTTGGATGCTTAACCAACTGAGCCACCCAAGTGCCCCAAGAAAGACTTGATTGGAGGGCTAGAACTGTCAGCTCCACCCTCTTCCCCCTCTCCCCCTCTCCCCCTCTCCCCAACCAGATCTCCATCTGGGTGGGTGAACATATGGAGGTCCTCAGTGCTCCATAGCACTGCCCTCACCCCACAGTGTGCCCTGTGCCTCTCTTCCATTTGGCCATTCCTGAGATGTATCCTTTATCATAAATAGGAAAATGTAGGTCAAGTGTTTTCCTGAGTTCTGTGAGTCATTCTAGCAAATTATGGAACTTAAAGAGGGGGCTGTGGGAGTCCCCAAATGTAGAAACATTTGGTCAGAAGTACTGGGACTTGCCACTGGCATCTGAAGTGAGGGTATTTTGTAGAGGCTGAGCCCTTACAGTCTGGGATCTACACCAACTCCAGATAGTTAGTGTCAGAATTGAATTAAATCATTGGCTACTCAGTTAGTGTTGGAGAATCAGATCATCGGTGTTGGAAAAGACACCACATATTTGGTGTCAGTGAGAAAAACCTCTCCTACAGGGAAGTATTCCCAAGAAACAAGGGCAAAGTAGAGGCAGATGGTACCACACCAGAGCTGAAATCCAGAGCTGAAATTGGACTAAAATAAGGAATTAGTCACTATTCTATTGCTAATTGGAAGAAAGGGTGAAGTGTCTCAAGCAAAACTAATCTATCATGTGAGAAATAAAGAGGGTTTACCCCAGGGGAGTGTAGTGATTAAAAGGGGTACAAAATGACTCTTGATTTTGGGATTCTGAGTTCAAGCCCCACACGGGGTGTAGAAATTAATTAAAAATAAAATCTTAAAAAAACAAAAAAGGCACAAAATGAACTTTGGCGAGGGTGGTATATATGGTTGTATAATGTTTTTTTCAACTGGGTGCTAGTTACACAGATGAATTCAGTGTGAAAAATCAAGCTGGACAGGTACCATGTGTACCTTTTCTCATAAGTATAGAATTCCTCAAAAAAAAAAGTGCATATTAAAAAAATTCCTGAGTCCTAGTTCTGCCAAGATAATGTAGTTTCATTCCTCTCAGGTCCTTCCTCTTACGATTAAAAGATCATTGCCATAACACAGCAAGCGTGGAATTACTCTGGCAGGTGGAAAGGGGAAGGATCCATGGAACTTGAGGAACAATATGGCAGAGGGTTCCTTGGGTTTCCTTGTTGCTGCTTATATATCCCAGCCAGGGTGCCACAGGAGCCTCCAACCCTAAACCACCAATAGGCATAGACAAAAACAAAACAAAACAAAAAAAACACCTTAAAAAAAAAAACCCAAAGGCAATGGTTACCTCTACCCAAAGGACTTCATTGAAGCAGACAGCATTCTGATCCCCACTCTGGTGGTGCCAAACAGAGAGGTAACCTTCCATTTCTCCCCAGCAGATCCAGCTGGTACTCCTATTCCCCTGCTGGGATGGTGTTGACCAGCTAAATAGGGAGCTGGTTCTCCAGATCCTGACTGGTGGAAGCACTCAATGCTCCAATCCCTCACCATGAGAGTGTCAGTGAGGTCTCATGAGGAGCTGAGCCTCTACCTCTACTCAGCATCAAGATGGGGAATGAGCGGGGCGCCTGGGTGGCTCAGTCGGTTGGGCATCCGACTTCGGCTCAGGTCATGATCTCGCAGTTCGTGGGTTCGAGCCCCGCGTCGGGCTCTGTGCTGACACCTAGCTCGGAGCCTGGAGCCTGCTTCAGATTCTGTGTCTCCCTCTGTCTCTGACCCTCCCCTGCTCATGTTGTCTCTATCTCTCTCTCAGAAGTTTAAAAAAAAAAAACAAAAAACATTAAAGATGGGGAATGAGGAAGTGGTGGGCAGGGCCACTTGGTACCTCCATTTTCTCTCTCCCTTCCCCTGATGTTATGGCATCAGCAGGGCCCTGCGGGAGGGTAGCTAAGCTTCCTCCCCTAGCCTGCCACACCGACATGTCTGAGGCAGCTCTCCCTTTCCTGATCCTCGGAGGCCACAGGACCCAGCAGGAAGCTGAACACATACATGCCCACCCAGCCCTCTGCTGCACCTCAACAGGGGTGCTTGCTGAAAAGAAGAGTAATAGGATAAAAAGACTCATAACATAGTGTCCAAAATGTTCAGGATACAATAAAAGAAATCACTCATATTCCAATAACCAGAAAAAAACCACTCTGTGAATGAACAGGCAATCAATGCCGGGATGTGGGAATTATCCTACAAGGATTTTGGAGCAGCTGTTATAAAAACACTTAAACAGATGATTATGAATTCCCTTAAAGCAAATGAAAAAATAGAAAATCTTAGCAAAAAAATAGAACTTATATAAAAGAACTAAATGGAAACTACAAAAATGAAAAATACAACAATAAATAAAAACTCACAGGATGGGCTCAATAGTGGAATGGAAATCACAGAGGATAGAATCAGAGAACTTGAGAATAGTTCAATAGAATTTACCTAACCTGATCAATAGAGAGAACATAGGGGGAAAAAATGTAACAGAATCTCAGGAACTTGGATGACAATATCAGAAGAACTAATGTTTGTATCCTGGAGTTTTAGCAAAGAGAAAGAAGAGAGAGAGAGACAAGAAATGGAAAAAATTCAAAGAAGTAAAGGCTGAAAGCTTCCAAAATTTGGTGAAAAATGTAAACATTGGATGCGAGGAGCAGAGTGAATCCCAAACAAGAGAAGCCTGAAGAAGTGCATAACAAGATACATCATAACTAAACTTATGAAAACTAACGACAAAGAAAAAAAATCTCAAAAACATCCAGAAACATTTTTTTGTTTTTATAATGTTTATTTTTGAGAAGGAGAGACAGAGATAGAATGTGAGTGGGGAAAGGGCAGAGACAGAGGGAGACAGAGAATCCGAAGCAGCCTCCAGGTTCTGAGCTGTCAGCACAAAGCCTGATGAGGGGCTTGAACCCACGAACCATAAGATCATGACCCAGGTCAAAGTCGCACACTCAACCTACTGAGCTACCCAGGCACCCCCATAAAGAAAGAAAAATTCTGTAAGGGAACATGGATTTGAACAACAGAGAATTTCTCATCTGAAATCATGGAGGCCAGGAGGTACAACATTTTTCAGGTACTAAATGAGGACACTTGTGGAGATGAGCACTGGGTGTTATATGGAAACAAATTCGACAATAAACTATTTTAAAAAATAAAATAAAAACAGTGGAAAAGAGAAAAATAAATAAAAATAAATAAATGTGTAAAAAATAAGAGAAAAGAATTGTCGTCAGTAGTTTCTATATCTGGAGAAAGTATCCTTTAGGAATGAATGGGGGAAATAAAGAGATTCTCAGATGAAGGAAAACTACAAGAATTTTTGCTACAAGCCTACCCTTAAAGCATGGCTAAAAGAACTTTTCTAAACAGAATGGAAGTGAAAATAGAAGTCTTGGAACTTCAGAAAAGAAAAAAGAATATTGTGATTGGTAAAAATAGGAGTAAATATAATAGATGATCCTACTTCTCATGAGTTTCTTAACTCATATTTGATGTTTGAAACAAAAATTATAATGCCATCTGATGTGGTGCTCAATGTATGTAGAGGAAATATTTACAAAAATATATTTAAAAGTAAGGAAGGTAAATGGACCTAAATGGAGGTAAGTTTTCTAAATTTTATTCCAAGTAGTATAAGGTCAATAGAAATAGACTATGATAAGCTATGCATGTATATTTCAATACCTAGAGCAACCACTAAAATAACCATAAAAATGATATGATAAAGTAATCATGAATAGATCAAGATGGAATTTAAAAAATTTTAAATAATCTACAGGAAGGTAATAAAACAGAGACATGAGAAACTGAAGAAATAAAACAAATTTAATGAAATAGCCAACTTGGACTCTATTATATTAATAATTATCTTAAATATAAATGATCTAAATATACTGATTAAAGATAGAGATTGTAGAGTGGATTAAAAAAACATGATTGGGCACCTTGGTGGCTCAGCCAGATAAGCACCTAACTCTTGATTTTGTCTCAGGTCATGATCTCACGGGTTTGGGAGATTGGGCCTCTTGTCTGTCAGTGCAGAGCCTGCTTGAGATTCTTTCTCTCCTTCTCTCTCTGTCCCTCTCCATCTCATGCATGCTCTCTCTCTCTCTCAAAAGTAATAAATATTGAAAATAACATGGTTAAAAAACATGACCAAATAGGCTGAAAATAAAGAATTAAAAAGTTATAGCATAAAATAATGCAAACATTATTTAAAAAAAACAGTTCTGGCTATATTAGTATCAGATATAGTAGATTTTAGAGCAATGGAAATTTTTACAAAGAGAGACATTAAATAATGATAAAAGGATCAATCCACCAGTATAGTATAACAATCCTAAAGGTGTATACGCCAAACAAATGAGCCTCAAAATACAGGAGAAGCTGAGAGTTGAAAGGAGAAATAGACAAATCCACAATTATAGTTGGGACTCCAACAGCTTACTCTCAGAAACTTTTAGAACTAGTAGAAAGCAAATAAGCAAGAATATATAGGGAAGTCAACCACATGAACAATAGGATCCAAGTGACATAGATAGAATGTTCCACCCAACAACAGAAGAAAGCACAATTTTTTCAAGTATGCATGGAATTCACAAAGACACACCATATCCTAAAATTTCAGCATATTTAAAATAATTTAAATCGTAGAACATGATCTCTGAGTAGAAAAATGGAATCTTATTAGAAAGGAAAACCATTTCTTTACTACAAATTATTTGCAAACATTTACTTTTCTGGTGTAAGTCATTACAAAAATATTGCAAGAGAAACTTGCTTGACATAATGTAAAAGAATGGTAAGACCTATAAAAAAATAAATACATATTTCCACATAGAAGAAGAAAGATGCTTCTTTTGGTTTGCAATCAGTGATATAAATCATACCTAGTATGAATCTTGGAGTAGCGGTCACCCCTCTCTGTTTTGGGTCTCATTTTGGTCTCCAAGAGATGTAAAATAGAAGGAAAGGCCTTGAAGGATCCCAGTTCTGTTTTCTTCCAGGAACACATGGACCAACCTGATTTTAAGGCCTAACATATAACTACAGTAATCAAGACAGTAAGATATTGTTGGAGGAATGGACCTATAGATTAATGGAATAGAACAGAAAACCCAGAAATAGACACACAAATATGTACAACTGACTATTAATAAAGGTGCAGGAGCCATTTCAACAACAAAAAGAAGCTCACCCTAAATCTCACACCTTATACAAAACGTAAATAGGTTTAAAGTTAACTTAAATGTAAAATATAAACTATAAAAACTTACAGAAAAACATGAAGAAGATCTTCAGGATCTAGGTCTAGGCAAAGAGGTCCTAGACTTGACACCCAAGGCATGAGTCATAAAAAGAAAAATCAGTAAATCAAACCTTATCAAAATTAAAGTGTTTGCTTTGTGAAGGACCCCATGATGTATGTGAAAAGAAAAGCTAAACACCCAGAGAAAGTATCTTCAGATCCCTTCTCTGAGGACTCATTTCTAGAATATTTGAAGAATTCTTACACTCCGAATCTAATTAGAAAATGGGTAAAAGATATGAACAGACATTTCACTGGAGAGGAAGACAGATTGCAAATAAGTGTATGGGAAGATGTTCAACGTCACGGGCCGTTGGGGAATGCAAATGAGGTATCACTACACACCTATCAGAAAACTAAAATGAAACATGGTAATGACACCAAATACTTGTGAGGATGAGGAGGAAATGGATCACTCATCCATTGCTGCTGGGAAATGCTCACTCTGGAAAGCATCTTGACAATTTCTTATAAAACTAAACATCCAGTGACCATACACCAAGCAATTGTACTCTTGGGCATTTATTTCAGAGAAATAAAGACATATGGGTGCACAAGATCTGTACACAAATGTTCATAGCAGATTTCTTCATAACTGCCCAATACTGAAAGTAATCAAGATATTCTTTAATGTGTGAATGGATAAACAAGGTTTGGTATACCCATAAAATAGAATGCTACTTGGAAACATAAAGAAACAGGTAATTAATACATGTAACACTTTTGATCAATCTCCAGGGAACTATGCTGAGTAGAAAAAGACAATATGAAGGGTTATGGGGTAGTACCTGGGTGGCTCAGTCGGTTAAGTGTCCAACTCCTGATTTCGGCTCAAATCATAATCTCATGGTTTGTTGAGTTCGAGCTCCGCATCAAGCTCTGTGCTGACAGTGTGCAGCCTGCTTGGGAATCTCTCTCACTCTCTCTCAAAATAAATAAATAAATCTTAAAAAAGTTATATACTGCATGATTCCATTTATACAACATTCTTGACATGACAAAATTATAGAGATGGAAGACAACATGAAGGATCTTTCTGGTGATGGAAATGTTATGTATCTTGATTATATGTTCTGTATTGATTGTATCAATGTCAATATCCTGGTTGTGATCCCATACTATAATTTTGTAAGATGTTATCATTGGGGGAAACTGGGCAAGAGGCACATAGGATCTCTCTGTATTATTTCTTACAGCTTGTGATTCTACAATTATCTCATAAAAACTTAACCTAAAAATAAGTGATAACATAGACACTAAGACTGTGTTAAAAAGTGAAAAAAATATTCTTGGAAAACTTCTAGTACTTTGAAGAATGAAGTAATAGGTCTTTGACATTTAGACCAATTTATTCCTCTGATAATTGTTCTCATCATAGACTCTATGACTACATAAATTATATTTCATACAGCAAATTATTCGTTAACATGGCTTTTCAAATTTATTGACAAGATTGACTTATTAATCTCTGTTTTGTTTACTTTTCTGTGTATCTGTGATTGTGTCTCCATTTTCATTTCTACTTTGTGTATGTGTGATTTCACTCCTTTTTTCCTTTATTAATTTTGGCTAGCTTTTCTTTTTCAAGAAAACTAGGTTTTTGTTTTTTTTCTAAGGACCTGCTTTTGAATGTACTAATTCCTCTGTTTCTTATTTTATAATTGATTAATTTGTGCTTTTATCCTTACTAATTCCTTTCTTCTGCTTTCCTTAATGCCTAATATTTTGTTCTTTGTGTAACTTCTAAATTGAGTTATTTTCATTTGTTCTTATTTGGTAAAATAAGTCAAGGCTGTAAAGTTTCTTCTGGGCTCTGTTTTAGCTGTACCCATGGATTATCATTGGCTGTATGTCTATTATTACTCTTTCCTAGCTACTCATCATAACTGTTTCTGCTTGGACCACAGGTGTTCAGAAAAGGGTGAATCATGTCCTTGGTTTATAACACATTCTTAGTGGTCCATGCATAGCCCTCTACTTTCTGTATTTATCTGTTAGGTATTTGTTTCCTTTTACTAACAAAGATCTTTCAGCCTGTGACACAATGAAAAACTAGAACTTTTATAATAACTCATATCCAGGGGTGTCTGGATGGCTCAGTCACTTAAGTGTCCTATTCTTGATTTCAGCTCAGGTCATGATCTCACGGGGGTGTGAGTTGAACCTCTACAGAGGGCTCTGTGCTGACAGTGCGGAGCCTGCTTGGGATCCTCTCTCTCCCTGTCTTTGCCACCACCCTGTGTTCTCTCTTTCTCAAAAATAAATAAATAAACATTAAAAATAATGATAACTCATATCCACCTTTGGGCTCCTGTCACACTCATTCTCTTAACTTCCTTTCACATTGAGTACGCATCATTATAAATTCTGTGTGGCTGGTTTTTTGCTTCCTTGCTTGTTTTTGAAAACAGCTTTTTAAAAATGTAATTCACATACTATACAGTTCACCAATTTCGAGTGCACAGTTCAATGCTTTTTATATATTAGGAATTGTGCTATCATAATCAAAATTTTGGAGTATTTTTGTTAACCCAGAAGGAATACTCATGCCCGCCAGCAGCCACTCCCAGCTCTCCCCTCCTTCTGTGCTCTGGTAACAACTAATTGACTTCCTGCATTTAAGGATTTGCCTTTTTTGAACATTTCATGTATATGGAATCATACAGAAGGTGGCCTTTTATAACTGGCTTCTTTGACTCAGCATGTTTTCAAGGTTCAGCCCTAGTGTAGCATGTACCATACATACTTTATTTCTTTTTATGACCAGATAATATTCCACCGTATGGATATATGACCTTTGTTTGTTTATTCATGAGTTGATGGAAGTTTGAGTTGCTTCTATTATTTTACTATTATGAATAATGCTGTGATGGGTTCATTTTGCTTAGGTATATATCTAAGAGTAGAATTGTTGGTTCATAGAGCAGCACTATGTTCAAAATTTTAAGGAACTTCAAACCGTGTCCCAGAGTGGCAACACTGTTTCACATTCCCTCTAGTAATGTATGAAGGCTCTAATTCCTCCATATCTTCACCAACAGAGCAAAAGTCTCTTTATTGTAGCCATCTGAGTAGATATCAAGTATTTTACTGTGTGTTTCATTTGCATTTTCTTAACGACTAATGGTATTGAACATTTTTTCACTTGCTTATCTTCCGTCTGTTTGGACCTTTTGCTCATTTTTTAGTTGGGTTACTTAATTTATTATTATTATTTTTTTATTATTGACTTGTAAGAATTCAGCTTTTCTGGATACAAGTCCTTTATCAAGTATAGGATTTGAGAATATTTTCTCCTAATCTGTGGCTTGTCTTTCCACTTGCTTGATGTTATCATCTGCATCACAGCACACAGTAGCTTTTAATTTTGATAAATTCTATTTATCCGCTTTTTTCTTTTGTTGATTGAGCTTTTAGTATTCTACTTGAGAAATCATTGCCTAACCCAAAGTCATGACTTACTCTTATGCTTTATTCTAAGAGTTTAATAATTTTAGCTCTTACATTTACATCTGTGATCCATTCTGAGTTAATGTTTCTGTATGGTGTGAGGAAAGGACTTAATTTCATTATTTTGCATGTAAATATCTAGTTGTCTCAGGGCTAGTTGTTGAAAAGATTGTTTTCTTTCTACTTTATTGTCTTGGTACTCTTATTGAGAATCAGTTGTAAAGCTGATCCTAAAATTCATATGGAAATACAAAGGATTAAGAATAGTCAAAGCACGGAGGAACAAGGGGGAGAAGAAGGGCGGAAATGGTGGGGGAAAGGGAGAGAAGCAAACCATGAGAGACTCTTGAATGCTGACAAAAACTGAGGACTGATGGATGTGGGGGGAGGGGGGATGGGCATGGAGGAGGACACTTTGGGGATGAGCACTGAGTGTTATGTGGAAACTAATTTGACAATAAACTATTAAAAAAAAAAAAAAAAAAAGAATAGTCAAAACAATCTTGAACAATGGAATAGAATTGAGAGTCTAGAAATAAACAGTTAATTGAGATTACTTTAATTATTCTTAGTCTCTTGCCAAAAATGAAGTTGGGATTTTTGATAAAGATTGTGTTGATTCAGTAGATTGATTTGAGGAATATTGCTATCTTATCTGTATTAAGTCTTCCAATCCGTGAACATAGAATGTCTCTCCATTCATTTAGATCTTTACTTTCTTTCAACAATATTTTGAAGTCAGTGTACAAGTCTTACACTTCTTTTGTTTAATTTGTTCTTACACATTTTCTTCTTTTTGGTGCTATTGCAAATGGAATTGCTTTCCTAATTTCATTTTTGTATTGTTTATTGCTAGTTTATAGGAATATGAGTGATCTTTATATTGATTTGTATCTTGCAATGTTCATGAATCATGAATTCTTCCCTGAATTCAACTAGATTTTGAGTGAATTCTTTAGATTTTATATATACAAGATCATGTTATCTCCAAATATAGATCATTTTACTTCTTCCTTTCCAATACGAATGTCATTTATTTCTTTTTCTTGCTTAATTCCTCTAGCTGGGACTACCTGTACAATGTTGAGTTGAAGTGTTAAAAGCAGAATCCTTGTCTTGTTTTGATCTTAGGGGAAAGTATCTAATCTTTCACCTTAAATATAATTTTAGCTGTCTCACTACTATTTTCAGTATAGTTTGGTTGATCTACAGTTACACCTCTAACATTATACTGTTTGGCACTTGCTTAATAACTTTATTAAAAAAGGTATCAGACCATATATTATCTTCTGGTACTTACTTTTCTCACTCAATATGATATTTTGTAGACATGGCTATATTGTTGCATATGCTGTGATTTATTTATTTTGACTGTTATATAATATATAGATATATTCCATGGTGTAAATATGTTGCAATTTATTTAGCAATTATTTTATCTATGGACATTTTAATTGTCTCCATGGTTTTGCTATCATGCTTTCATGAATATACCTCAGGATACATTTTCACGAATTTCTCTTGGGAACATGCCTATGCATGGACTTGCTATGAGAATATTCAGTTTTATAAGATAATGCCGAGTTGTTTTCTAGTGTGACTCTACAAACTAAGATTTCCACTAGCAACACATAAATGTTTAGTTGATCCATATTCCCTCCATTCCCTTGCACTGATGGACTCTAGTTTCTGCCCCCAAATGAGTGTAAATTGGTGTCATATCTTGAGCTTAGTTTGTACTTCCCTGATGACTTAATGGAGCTAAACATTTTTCCATGGATGGGCTTCACTTAACATTGGGTTAGTGCTCCTCTGGAGGTGTTGATTTTCCTGCATTTTCAAAGTTCATATGTAAGGATCTAGGGAGCTCCCACTTGCACTGGAGGAGCCTGAAGGCAGAGGGAAATGTGCTTACCCGTGCTTTCTTTATCCAGATTCTGCCAGTTTGAAATCAGCCATAGAACTCTCTATTTGGTATGGCTGAATTCAACAGTAAGGCTGAGAAAATTTAAATTGAGGAATCAGAGGTATCTTCCATAAGCCTGTATTTGTTGTTTCACTCTTTGATCCCAAAATGAGAGTTTTAAAAATAAATAATAGATGAGTTTATCCCATTAGTATATTCAATGATATGATAGGATACATTTGGTTTCAGTTCTGTCATATTATTTTATATTATGCCTTCTGATTTTAATGCTCCCTTTAAAAGTCTTTTACTTCATTGCCTGTATTTTCACGGTTTGCTTTGTGTATAGGTTTTCTCTCCAATAATTTGGAAGGTTTATGGAGTACTTTTAGTCCCTTTAGTGGTTGCTTTGTAACTACATACACTATTCTTTTATGTCTTATTTCTTGAATTATAACTTATGAGATTTTCAAGGAAAAAAACAAGGAAATTATTTTTTTTTCTCTGCCTCACTTTCTCCCATGTCTTGTTTGGGTATATTATTATTAGTTCCTTTATAGTAAAAGCAATATTCTTCTACAATGATTGTGTGATTTGCTTTTGATGTGCTGATCCCCTTCTCCAAATGTGAGTATGTGTTTATATTTATGCTGCTTGGAGCTTAGGCTCCATTTTTGATACAAAAACTCATGTGTATCTCCAATTCTGGAGGACCATCAGTCTCCTTCCAGCCTCTTGACTTCTCATAGAACTCTTGTTGGATCTGGTAGGAGATCTTTGTCTTGGGCTCCACGTTCTTCACCTGCTCTGTGGTTTTTACTCCAAGTTCATCTCCAGAAGGTACTGTTTCCCATCTGGCAGATGTGGGTTTCATGGTCACCTCTGCCACTGGCCTAGGAATTTTCCGGGACCTTAGCAGGCTTATTGTATTGATTTTCCTTGGGTCTTGTAGCTGGTGAGAGGTACGACTTTAGGACTCTCTAGGGCATATGGAGTAGATTTAGAGTTCTGACTTCTTTTGGGAATCTCCTTTGTCACTCATGGTCCAGGGAAGTTGGCTCTTTTTTGTGAAAGGTGGGTGGTGGTTTTCTCATTTTCATTTTACTGAAGGGACAGCTTTCTCAGGTTCCTGGCTCTAAGCAGAAAGATCACTCCTAGCCTTTTTTGTGCACAGGGCCCATTGCCTCGCTCCCTTAGTCTACTTGAGTACTAAAACATAACATTTTGTCCCGTTCTTATACTCCTATGCCATTTGGCATTACCTCCTGCTTACTGCTCTGGCTCTGAATTTTTTATGTTTCTGGTATGGGAGAATTTTCCCTTCCTGCTTTTCAGTTCATCGATGTGGTTATAAATTTACCTGTTTGATGTTTTAGCCAAAATTTCTCTGTGTTTGGAGCGGGCATGACGGTTTTGTCCTCCATAAAGAGCAGAGGGGATGGGGATTCTGTATGGAGAGACTGGCACTTGGTCCTGGGAATAAATGCAAAAGTCCTGGAGGAGCCTGAGAAGGGAAGCCTGGGAAAAGACTCCCAATACAGGGGAGCCACATGGTACCACTGGGAGTTGAGCTGGGTGCGACTCATACACAAACCCAGGTGATGTGTCAGACTGGGCTGCGGTTACCATGAACTTTTAGCGGCTTCCCTGATAGGCCCAACTGCCTTCTTTGAGTGACAATTTGGGGAAATAAATGAAAAGTGTCAACCTTCCACATTAGGGACCATTCCAAAGGCAAAGACAAAAGTAGTGACATCAATCACAGGAAAGTGGAGCAAGAGGTGACCGTGAGTGCAGACTCCCAAGAACTTTCAAAAATCTTGAGGAAGATATTGAACCTCCTACAAGATATGAGGTAAAGTTTGAGTCAGTTTTATTTACAATTCGAGGGGTGACCCAGATAACCTCTAGGTTATGCGTAATTGCCACAATAGCCTTGTTTCCTCTACATGACAGTGCTGGAAACAAATACAATTGTCCTGTCTCCTGGAGCAGTGGTTCTCAACCAGAGGTGATTTGGACCACTAGGGAACATTTGCCAATGCATAGAAGCAATTTTTGATGGTCACAACCAGGGCATGGGAAGGCTGTTATTGGTGTCTACTGTGTAGAGGCCAGGGATGCGGCCAAACATCCTACTATAGACAGAATGGTATTCTGTGTCCAACTGTGAACTATCCAGCCCCAAATGTCGATAGTGCCAAGGTCAAGAAAGCCTCATCAAGGGCAGATAACTGAGGTCTAAAGAACTCAAAGAACCTGCACTACGTCAGCTCTGGAGAATCAGAAATCACAATGATAACTCACGTTAATTAACAGCTGTCTCTGTCTGCTGGAGCTGGCATAACAAAACACCCCAGACTGGTGGCTTAAACAACAGAAACTTGTTTTTTTCTCACAGTTCTGGAGGCTAGAAATCCAAGGTCAAGTGGCAAGCGCGGTCATTTTCTGGTGAGGACTTTTTTCCTGGCTTGCAGACAGCCACCTTCTTGCTGTTTCCTCACAGGCATCTGTGGATCTAGGTTTCGCACGGGGTCTGAAGGTCTCCCATGTACCTCTCCTCTCTTTACAAGTCTGTGGTTACGGTGGGTGGGCGGGGTGCACGGAGTGCTGGGGAAGCTCTGGTGTCTTCTCTTTTAAGGACGCTCATCTTCTTGGGTCATAGTCCCACTGTTAACAATCTTATTTTCTCCTAATTATCTCCTAAAGGCTCCATGTCCAAATATAGTCAACTTGGGGGTTAGTGCTTCAACATATGAATTTTGGGGGACACAGTTCAGTCCCTAGCAACTGCTCTCTCCGTGCCAGCCATTGTTCAAAGTGTCTTCTGGGGGCTGTTGTTGTCAGCTCATTACATAGATGTGGAAATTGAGACGTAGGAAAATGTCAGTGACTCACCCCTGCCACAAGGGTGCAGGGATATGGCCAGGAAGCACGCCCAGGTGGAATCCTCCAGAGCCTGTGCCCTCAACCACTGGGCTGCACTTCTCGGAAGGGCTTGGGTGTGGATCTAGGTTTCTCACGCCGTCCAAATCTCTCCTTAGGATGTGCCTCCCCTCTTTTTACAAGTCTGTAGCCTAAGACATCGGCTCAGGATAAATAAACGTTTATACCACAGCCTGAACATAGATCAAAGATATTTATTAACGTAACAAAAGAGATTAACTTTGTCTAGAGGAAGCCACCAAGAGGATGGGGGGCCGATATCATGTCTGGGCTCCCATGCCTCCATCCAGGCTCTGCCAAGCTAGGGCTCTGAGGCAGTGTGGTCTTGGAGGTGGTGCCTGGGACAGCAGCTTTCTGATCCCCAGGTCACATGGAGACAGTGCGGCTTGTTGAGATTGCAGCTGGGGCCTCCAGCTTTCTGATAAGCGTGGAAAGACCAGCTTCTTCAGTATGTGGTTTGCCTGTGGCATTCTGGGACTCATTTCTGGAAGCTGACCTTGCAGCAGTCTCCTCCAGCCCCGTCAGGGACATTGTAAGCACCTGACTTCCTGTGTTGAGTCATGTTTTGTTTGATGTGTCCGGAGTGGTGTCATCGATCTGCTGGTGTACATTGACCAACACCTGCTTGATGGAGGGTGCGTGGGGTGTGTGGGGAGCAGTTGGCAGAGATTCCTTTCCAGCCCAGGGATGGGGAACAGGCAGAGATCCTGGGGAGAGATTAGGAGTGGCACTAGTATATATCTCTTGAGAGCCCCGAGGAGGTGCAGAGAAAGATACTGAGCCACAAGGTAGAAGATCTGAGTCCCTAATTACACCTCTTCTCTTTGTCTGATGTGGCAGCTTTGGCGAGTTTGCTCTCCTTTCTTGGGCTCTGGCATGTCCATCGGTCCTGCTTTCCATTCAGGCATTCTGTGGCATCGGGCCTGGGATAACTACGAGAGCTTGTAGGGGATGGGAACGCAGGCTGGGATTTACGGCAGAGTCCTTTTTAAATGTCACCGTGCACAGCTTTCCCATTTACGAGGAGACTGACAGCCACAAGCAACCTAACAAGATTGCTGCTCTGCTCCTTCTCTTAGCAGACAGAGCATCTTGCGGGCTGGAAATCAAGAGGTGCCTCGGGGAAAGGAGGCAGGAGCAAACAGCACCATTTACCAACTAGTCACAGGTCTGGGCTCTGACAAGAAGCAATTATTCATGACAAGGCTTCTGAAGAAAGGGGCAGTTGGGCTCCAGGGGCCCCAGTAGAGCTCCGTCAGCTCCCTAGGAGAAGGGGACAGATTTCTATGGCGGCCCCTGCAGGCTGCATCCCCTTAGCTCTGAACCACTGTGGCTCTGAGCAAACAGAGGAGAGGGAGGCTGCTAGAAGTAGTAGAAAGATCTCATGGGGCTCCTGGGTGGCTGAGTTGGTTAAGCGTCTGACTTCGGTTCAGGTCATGATCTTGCGGCCAGTGACTCTGAGCTCCACATTGGGCTCTGTGCTGACAGCTTAGAGTCTGCAGCCTGTTTAAGATTCTGTGTCTCCCTCTCTCTCTGTCCCTCCCCCACTCTCACTCTGCCTCTCTCTCTCTCTCTCTCAAAAATAAATAAACATTAAAAGAATTAAAAAGAAAGATTTTAGGACAGGGGCAAGGAAACTGCCCCCAGTGCCTGCTCTGCAGCTAGCTTGCTGTGTGACTTTCGGCAGCCAATTCATCTCTCTGGGCTTCTGCTTCCTTTATAAAATAAGTAAATGGGTTTTCATCTGGTAAAGGGCAGGGACTTTAACCCTATATGCCCAGCATGTGGAACAGTGCCTGGCATATCACAGGGTCTGAGTCAATGTTATTAGTCAAAAGAATGCAATGAATCCTAGAGCAATGGCAAAACCTGGAAATGGTTTTAAGCGGAAAGGAAGGTCAAATTCTAGTGGTGCTTTAGATAACCACCCCGGCTGCCGTGAGGACGAGACCAGGGGAAAACAACAGTCAGGGAAACTAGTAAGGAGGCTACTGCAAGGAAATGATGAATGTAAAATCAGAGACGGATGAACTCAGTGCTACAGGAATTTTAAACTAAGTACAACTTAGGGTGTTATGCCCTGCAAACACTTGTGTGTATTTCTGTATACACGTGCATCATCTGATGCCATCTTTACAAAGGCCCCGGGGATGGGGACAGGGCAGGGATTGGTGCTCCACTTGTCCAGACACAGAAATTAAAATCCAGAGAGGTGAAGTGAGCCTCCCCGGGGCGGAGCTGGGGAACCACACACACAGGCCTGCAGTCAGAGCGCAAGAAGACACTCACCGCTGGTCACAAGGGAGGTTCAGATTAAAACCACAGTGAAATCCACCCAACAGTATGGCTGAGAATAAAAAGACTGATCACAACAAGCACTGGCAAGGAACGGGGAGGGATGGGAACACCACGCACTGCTGGTGGGGACTGAAGATGGCACAACAGCTTTGGAAAACAGCTTGGCGCTTTATACAGTGAAACAGCTGTTGACCATATTGTTGAGAAACTCCACTCCTAAGTGTTTACCCAAGAAAAATAAAAGTGTGTCCACAGAAAGTCATGTTCATGAATGTCCATAGCCACCTTATTTAAAAAAAAAAAAACAAACCAAAAACTATAAACAATCCAAGTGTCTGTTTACAGGTGAATAGATCAACAGACCATCAAAGAGAGAAAGCATCAAAGACAGATCACAAAAGCAGAGTCCTGAGCACGAGAAGCCAGATGCAGGAGGATAGAAACTACATCAGATGATTCCATTTGTAGGAAACCCTGAAAGTCTAATCCGAAGCAATAGAAAGAAAGCAGGACCTGGTTACCTGAAGCTAGAGGTGGAGAAAGAGGTGAGGGAGATGCGTTGCAAAGGGCACTGGGCAGCTCTTGAGGGAGACGGAAGGGGAGACGGAAGAGCTCTGAGGCCCGATTGCTGTGATGGTTGTGCCTCCCAGAGCCATCAGAGTATACCTTTGAGTGAGTGTGGTTTCTGATACAGGAAGTGTGACCCGATCCAGTTGACACAAGAAAGTAATGGATTCCTTCTCAGGGCTCTTGGGGTTCATCCTGGCTCCTGGAGCCGCAGAACCAGGGAGATTGTGGGGGCCTGTGGCCAGCTACCTAGCTGGAAGCCAGGGGCCCTGACCCAGAATACTTGCAGGACTCTCTGTGAGAGGATCACTGAGTCAGAGAGGCACTGAGGTCCTACCAGGCGCTACCTTCCTAGCCTGTCCCTGTACGAACTTCCATGTCCACCCGTCCACCTGGGTGAAGAGAACGTGGACAAAGGAGCAGCGTTTGTGTCACCTGCTCAGAGACAGCGCTTTGGCTCCAGGCTCTGACGTGACCACGTGTCTCTTGTGTAACCCAGGGCTCTTAGCTGTGGCTGGCCCTTGCCCCAGCAGGCCCCAGTGATGCAGAAGCAGGCATCCATGGCTTCTGGAGGTCTGAGGCCCAGGCAAAGGGCTGCCTTGGGGTCTCTTTCTCTGCAGAACTCTGAAAGTGTACCTGCAAGGCTCTCCTTGTACCACGGTGGGGAGCGGTCTATGGGATTCTGGGCATCCTTTCTTCTTTCCTTCCTCAAGCAAATGTCCCGCAAGAAGTTAGAGTTCCTAACGTCTGTACTGAGCAGTATTTGGTATCCGGGGAAGCACTCTATGGGAAGGAAAAACCAGGATGAGAGAGGAGAGAGACATAGCACTCATGGGGGGTGGGGGGTGAGATCCTTGGGAGGTAGGAAGGGCTCAGTTATGGCTGGTACGATGGTCCAAAGGGGAGGCCAGGGACTATGGATAGGCTGTCTGGAACTTGCTGGGCCTCTCTTGAAACTCTGCTTTGCTTCCTCTGACTCTCACCTGGACGACAAACATGTTCCCTATTCTGGGATCCATGGTTGGTCAGATCTGGCTCCAGCTGCCCTTCCAGTCGCCCTTGTTTACGTTGACCTTGCTCTTTCCTGCCTCCACGCCTTCGCTCATGCTGTCCCTTCCATCTGGAATGCCCTTCCCTCACGTCTTGATGTGGCCTATTCTAATTTGCATTCTAGTCTCAACTCCGCAGACTACCGAAGAGCCTTCCTTGACCCTCCCAGCAGAAGTAATTGTTCTCTCCTCTGAGCTCAGAGAATACTTGGCTTGTTGCGCTGTTTATTTCTGGGTTTGTTTTCATGACCAGCTCCCTTCCAAGCTGGGATCTTCCCAAGGGCAGAGTCCGTGTCTTTGTAAGCTCCCATTCTTGTGCCTGATGTGGCCCAGGAACCCAGGAAATGCTTGTTGAGGGAAGGAGTGACCTTGGTCTGTACTTGGGCATCTCTGTGGATGCTGGCATGCTGGGCAGACAGGTTCTGTCTGTGTATGGGCAGCTGAACCCTGACATTTGGGGCAGGACCCTGGGGCTCGGTCCCGTAAGCCAGGATGGGCAGCCAAAAAGGGGCAGGCTTGGAAGCCGGAACAGGCTGCTAAGCTCATGATATTTACCGGGCTGACAGTTTCCCAGCTGAAGCAGCCTGGAGACAGGGAATAGCTGGAGAAAGTGGGTCATCTTGACTCTGATTCAAGGCACCAGGGAGAGCCCTGGGGTTTAGCCATGGCAGTGATGGAGACTGATCCTGTCATTTGCTTGGATCCAAATGAAAGGGATTAGTGACTGCACCAATATACTAATTTTCCACACAGCACAGGGCAAGGAGAGCCAGTGGAGATTTTGAAAAGCTGTGTGTGCGTGCAAGTGTGCATGCATGCGTGTATATGTGGGCGTGCAACTGTGTATGTGTGTGTGCATATATGCATGTTTGTATGTACAAATATATAACCACTATCTATCCCCACATCATGTGGCGATGTTCAAGTGCAAATATCTACACGTGTCTGACAGGATGGAGAAAAGGCATAAACCTTATAGCTTGGAGCCTGTGGTTTGGGTCTCCATATTCAGTAGGACCTCTGCCCTCTTTGAGCCTCAGTTTCCTCATTTGGGATGCAGGTGTGGTGACTGGCCTCAGAGACCAAAGTGTCAATGAGAGTGACGGTGAAGAGGGCTTGCTGGAGGCATGAAGGCTGATCTTTGGACAGAGCTTGTCTCCTGTGATTGGATTTCCCAGCCCCGCCCCCTTCCCCTGCCGGGTGCATGGATGACATTCAGATCACCAGCTGCTGCTCAGGATCCACCTGCCGGCCAAACACCTCCAGTACCCCCGGAAGTCAGGAGCAGCCGTCCCACTGAAGTGGACAGTTGCACATATACATCTCAGTGCTGAGCCTTGACTCAGCTTTAGTATGTTCTGTGACCATCAGTGAGCACTTTCCTCCACCTTGTCCTCAGTTTCCCCACTTGCATAATGAATGACAGCTTTGGATGTTTATTCAGTCTTCATGTCTCAGAGCACTTTTGGCCCTGGGAGGGAGAGAAACACTGTGTGTGTGACTGGCAGGGCGGGCTGATGACCCTGATGTGGGCGTGAAGCCAGACGACCACAGGCACCATTTTTATTTCAATCTTCACTGATAGTCTGTCCCTCGGCCTCATAGCTGCTGCCTCTGCCCAATTATAGAAGAAACCACATTAAAATAAGGTTCTTCTCTTAGCTTAGCAACTAAGCCCCAGTGTGTGGTCCACCACCACCTCCCTTATGAGTGCAACTGGCTAATGATGACATCCTTTCCCATCCCTGAGAGCCAAGCAGATGCCCCCCGCCCCCCCTTGGCTGACAGCAATGCAACATGGCCTCTCTCTCTCATTTCCCCTTCTCCACAGAAGNACCCCCCCCTTGGCTGACAGCAATGCAACATGGCCTCTCTCTCTCATTTCCCCTTCTCCACAGAAGGCAAGGCAGAGGAAAGGATGGCATTCCCAATCTCTCAGAAGGACAAGGGTCTCCCCACCACAGTCCTGTGGCTCACAGCATTCGAGGGTCGCCCACTGCCTCTGACTCGGGAAACTTGAATGCGTGACATGACTTTACCCCCTTCCCAGCCTGGACCCTACTGCGTCCCTGCACTCCCCCTGTTCTGAGGCTGGAGCAAGCCTGCTGCTCCCTAGATGCACCTTCTAGAATGCCGTCCCTTCTTCTGAGCCTGGAAAACCGTCAGTCATTCTAGGCTCAGCTCCGACGTCCCCTGTTCGGTGAGCACTGCTTTGTTGGGCCCACAGTCTGGGCCCTCCCCTTTGGGTGCCCCTTGGCTACAGGGTGCTTGGGATTGCGTAGCAGCCTGTATAATCCCCTCCCCACGTGCACATGGAGCTCTGCCCGAGCAAGGTCACTGCCTCATTCCTCCTGGCCCCCAGCCCCAGCCCAGGCTCTGGATCTAAGGGAAGATCCGAAACACATTTGCTGACCCCGGGGATTCTTGTGGTGTCAGTGCGAACTGACTGCTGGCCTTCCCTCATGCTGGGAGCACAGAACAGGGCCCCGGCTTTATTCTGAGAGGACCACGGTCCTGTAAGTCCATCCCGCTCGCAGAGCCCCAACTCCCCGCCTCTGAGCCCTGAATGGGATGGAATGCGATCCTGCTCAGCTTTGTCCGGGATTCCTCCTGGGCCCTGCCTCTTCTCCTCTACCCTGCCCTTCACTTAGGGGGCATAGAGAGGCAGAGAGAGGGCAGGAAACACGGAGAGGAAGAGAAACACACACAAAAGAGAGCTGTAGGCTGAGGCTGAGACAGATGCATGCGGGACACAAAGAGGGAGAGAAGGAACAGCAGAGGGGGGGAGGCGGAGGCCAGGCGGAGGCAGCCGGGGGGAGGGGAGCGAAACGCAAGCTGGAGATGGCAGACCTCCCCAGGTCAGAGCGGCCTCGCAGCTGCAGACGGGAGCCTGCCAGCCTGGCAGCGAGGCCCTGGCCCCCGTGTAGGGCCCAGCACGGGGCGGTGGCAGCTGGGCTGGGCATTTGGCTGTCTCTGCTGAGCCCAGGCAGAGACAGCCCCTGTGCCTGACCTGAGCCCAGCTGCTCGAGCTCTCTGGCTTTTTTATTTTTATTTATTTATTTTTTGCCTGTAGCCGCCAGGCCCCTTGCTGCTCTGAGACCGGTAGCCTGGGGTGCGGGTGGCAGAGCCTGCCCTCCTTGGTCATCGCTGCCAGGGAGGGAGGCAACCCCTCATCTTCTACCAGTGGGGCCCATCCAGAAACCCATTCCATTTGGCTTGGGGCTGAGACATGTGGTTTTCGTGACAGTGGATCTCCTTCCTAATTAGGGACTTACTGAGGCGTGTGTTGAAATCAACGGCATTTCCTGAGCTCCACGAAGAAGATGCGCACCACACATCAGGCAGAGCTTTTCTGGGTTTGAGGAACCTCCCCGATGCTATTTGTCCAGTGCACTTTCCATAACCTTCCTGCCCATCAGGAGTCAGTGCAGCAGAAAGTGGGGCCCCGGGAGGGTAAGTGTCAGGGCCAGGACCTGAATCTGATTTGCAGGTGCTATGCTCCGGCTGGCCCCTCGATACCGTGGTCCTGTCCTGGCTGACTGGCTGAGGGGGAGGGGGGAAACTGTCGGTGGGCTACGGAGCCAGGCTGGACAGTGTCTCCAGTAAGGTGCAATGTCAGGATGCAATGTCAGGAGTCCTTTTGGCCTGTTTTGCAGAGCCGGATACATTTAGGGATGCAGGGTGAGTCAGCCCATATAATTTTTTTTAATGTTTTATTTATTTCTAGGAGAGAGAGAGAGAGACAGTGTGAGCAGGGGAGGGTCAGAGAGAGAGGGAGTCACAGACTGAAACAGGCTCCAGGCTCTGAGCTGGCAGTCAGCACAGAGCCCAACGCGGGGCCCGAACCCACGAACCGCGAGATCATGACCTAAGCGAAAGTCGGACGCTTAACCAACTAAGCCACCCAGGCGCCCCAGCCCATATAATTTTTAAAGCGATGAAGACCTTTTAGATTTGTCGCCTTACAGGCATGCTCATTCTTTGTTCTTTACTGCACTTAAGAGGGATCAGAGCCCAGACACTTGCTGGGTGGCTGGGGAAAGATAGAGGAGCCCGGGGACCTAAAACCCAGTCAGAAGTAATTGACATGTAATGAGATGGGGGGAACATTCCCTCACATTCCTCTTGAGGCAAAAGCTAAGATTCCCATGGGCTCCCTGTAGAGGTAGAAGGACTGAACAGGAGGTGCAGGGTGGAGTTTTATGTAGCGGGTAGGGGATGGGGGGAGAGCAGGCACAGGGGCCCCGGCCTGTGATACGAGCCACCTGCCCCACGACACCCTCATCAAAGTCACCAACTTATGACATGTTGGTTGTGTATGAACTGCGGGCACCAGGTTGGTTTGCAGATGTTTGTATGAAGCCACTGGGAGAGGGAACAAGCCAAGGGCAGGGACCTGTAGGCTCAAAGCCTGTGGGATTGAGGGGCTCCGGCCAAGTGTGCTTAGATATTCAGGGCCCGGAGGACTTTGTTGGCATCTGGTTTATGAATGTGCAAAAAATATGGCTCAGGATGCAGAGCTGAAGGCTGGGGGGATGGGGGGAGGGAATGTATCGGTTGAGGAATCAGGACCCAAGAGATTCTGCCAGGCTGAAACCAGACTAAGATTATTGGCACAGGCGATTCCTGGTCAGGATGGCTGACGAGGCTGACGTGAGATGATCCCCATCTTTCAAGACACTTGATGAAGAAGAAGGGGAAGGAGTCACAGAATGACAGAGATAATGGGGGCACCTGAGCAGACATGTGCTAGATGGGGACTGGAGTGGAGATAGTCTCAGGCCCTGGACCCGGGCTCCCTGGGGAGAGCCGGCAGCCAGGAAGGAATGAGGTCATCTGTGTTTGGGAGCCAGAATCTCGCTGCCTATAGGAGGTGGATGACTGGCCCAATTACGCGCCCCTCTCTGAATCCACATGCCAGCCACTGCCTCGTCAGGGGAAGGGCATTTTTTTCATGCCCCTTAGCTTTGGGCTCAGCTGTGCAGCTTGCTTTGGCCAATGTACCAGATGCCTGAATAAAGATCCAGAAAGACGGTGACAGGCTGCAGTGAGGCTAAATCTAATAGGATGAAGTTTAATTGGGACCGGCGACTTCTGGCCAACATGGCTGACAAA
Organism: Crocuta crocuta; assembly: GCF_008692635.1. Taxonomy (NCBI): domain Eukaryota; kingdom Metazoa; phylum Chordata; class Mammalia; order Carnivora; family Hyaenidae; genus Crocuta; species Crocuta crocuta. The sequence continues at coordinate 1,529,365 of NW_027533256.1, forward strand.
GCTGATGTGCGATGGAAAGTGACAGCAATGGCAGCCTGTGCCTGGGTCTCTATTTTTGCTCGGTCTCTCTCTGCCCATGTCCTGAAAGGTACATGCTCTGGCTGTCTAAGGAGGAGGAGGGACAAGGAGCAGAGATACCCAAGTTGACCACAGGTAGGAGAAGCAGCCATCCCCGTATCCCCTGGACTGTGAGGTTTGCTGGGACATGAGACTTGCAGTGCTAAGATAAAGAACGTCGTGGGAAAATCAGGACAAGCTGGTTACCTGATCCACACACCTGTAAACAGAAGTGTGGCCAACTCAAGTCTACCTGAAGAAAGCCATCATGTCACGGCAGCCTAGATTAGGCAACACACGGACAGATAGAGCAGTCCCAGCTGATCCACAGATGTGTCATTGACATGAGTGCTTCTTATTGCATTGTTTCTGATTTTGTGGTTGTTTGTTATACAGCAATATTATGGCAGTAGCTTACAGATACATTGCCATGAGTTCAGAGTTGCTGTGAGAAATGAGTTGTCCACACCAATGAACACTGGAGTCTCAAGTTGACACCCCTCTTAAGAAAAAAAATCCACTTTTTAATAGACGTGTTAAACCACTGGCTCTCTATCTCAGTTGCATATTAGAATTGCGTGAGGAACATAATAAACAAAACCAGACAACCACAACACTCCTCAGATAGTCTATTGACTTCTGGGATAGGATCTTGACATCAGAGTTTTTACAAAATCCACCAGGTGATCCTAACATGCAGGCAGATTTAAAAATTGGGTGGAATACATAGTAGACCAGATGCCACTGAAAGAACAAAGATGTTTAATTAGGCTCAGCATTAAGGTTCCTCACCTGAATTGACATATGTCAACTTCTTTCCACCCAGGATGCAGCTTGGGAGCAGTTTCTTGAAGGAGACGCAGGGGTCTAAGTGGACCCAGGATCCTTTGTGTTTTCAGGGTCCTGCAGCTGTAAAGAAGCCTCAGAAGGAGAAAGATGAGAGTCCTGTCCTGCACACTTGAATTCTGGGTCCTCAGCTCTGAGAGGTATGTGGACAGTGTGAGGTGTGTATAAGCCAGAACCTCCCAAAGTTAAACTAACCCCGGAAGCACCTGAGGATCTCGTTAAAATGTAAGTTCTAACTTAGTAGGTCTGGAGTGGGACTGATACTTGGCACCGAGCTCCTGGGGAATGTCCATGCTCCTGGAGCACACTTTGAGCTACCCCAGGGCTGGAGGAGAGGCACTGGGACACCCAGTTCCATGATAGCCTTGAACTGTTCATAACAGAGAGAAGATTCACAAGAGCCTCATCATTCTAGAAGGGCTGCCATAGGATGGAGGTTCAGCATGGTCCCACAGGGTAGATCTGGAGCAGAGGGAGACATCTCATCAGATACCGACACAAATCCAAGATGGAGTGACAGCATGGGAGGGAGTGTGCCGCCCACATCAGCGGGACTCAGGCCAGGAGCCAGGTGACCTCTTGGAGAGAGGGCTGTGAAGAGTGGCCCAGTGGTGGCCATCCAGCCACAGCCTTCAGGTTCCCTTCTGACCTCAGACTCTTCCATGTTTGGGTTCTATCAAGGCTGCCCTGAGGTGAGGGTCTGCGTGGAGACTGATGGGAGGTGAGGGCAGTGGGCCTGCCATGCATCCTCCTGGGCACACGGAAAGCTCACGCCCTGCTGTGTACCCAGGTGGGCACAGCCATGCAGGTAGCCCCTCCGGATTCTCTCTCTGTCTTAGAGAAGCATGTGATCTCAGAGAACAGACATCCCCGACGGGTGGGGGCTGTGTCCTAGGCCAGACTACCTAGCTGTGGCCAGCAGACCTCAGATTCCAGAAGACTCACATTTGATGATGTTTGTGTCCAGTGTCTAACCTGATAGTAAGATTCTGTCTCACGGCGGTTCCTGCCTTGCTGCACCCCTGGGCAAGCCCCATCTTTAGTCTGGTCCTCAGATGTCTACTCTGCACGATGCCATTGATGTGGGTGGCTCCTCCAGCTCTGATTTGCTCCAACCCTGTGGACACTTCTGCCCGTTTTAGCTTCCAGGTCCTACCAGAGTAATGAAAGCCTGTATGATTCTGGAAGGAAGCACGATGTTAGAGTGACCTTTTACTGCATCTCCCTGGAAAGGATTTAAGGCTCTGGAACTGAGGGAGCAGGTAGCCTGTGCTGAGACCCTCTGCCGTCCTGGGCTGGGAGTCAAACTCAGCACCTCAGGCCCAGAGGAGGAGGAAGATCCACCTGTAGCTCCAGACAGCACCCTCCCTCCCTGGCTTCTCCTGCTGCTGCCGCCCTGGTCTGGGTCAAGACTCAGATCTCAGCAGTGTGGGTTGGAAGAGAGGGGGGCCAGCTGAGGTAGGAGAAGGTGCAGGGCATTCAAAACCCAAACCCTGTGTCCCAAATGCAGACAATGACCATGGCCCCATGCTGATCTGGGGGCAGGGGGTTTTGGATGGTGTGTCTATCAGGATACTCTGAGTTACAGTGAGCTAGCCGGTCTCGATGGCCTCAAGATTTATTTCTGGCTCACATGACAGGCCCAGTGGGGGCTGGTGAAGGGGTGTGCTCCACAGACTCTTAGAGTCCCCGGCTGGTGGAGACCCATCATCTAGTGAGGCTCCTCAGGACAGGTGGCCTCAGTGCCCACCAACAGAAGGCAGATGCTGTGCTCAAAGCAAGACTGTTCCTACATGTCCTATAGTAAAGGTGACAAGGGTCACCTCTGCTTGCTTCCAGCTGGCCAATAGTTACTAACCACAGGGACAGGAATGCCCTCCTTGTCTCTGTAAGCGGGAAGAAAACCAGGTTTAGTACCACTGAGAGATTCCCACAATGGCCGCCGCGAATGGAGGTTTATGGCCAGACAGTGTGAAGCATGTTCTACGTGAACAATTTCATTCACTTCTCAGATGGAGATTATGGTCCTTATACCCAGTTCCCAGACAGGCAGTCCGAGGCACAGAAAAGTGAAGTGATGTCTCGATATCTCATAGCCAGGATATACCAGAGATGAGATGTGAACTTCCTTCTGGTTGAGCCCGAGTTCTTGAACATTCACTTCCCAGTTAGATAGGGGAGGCATTGGGTTCCTCAAAGTTTGTGATAGTTCCTGACCCCGCAAGAGGGGATGGCAGAGACACAGCCGCTCATTCAGGTGGGGCTCAAGGTGGGCCCTTGTTCCCTAGCCCAGAGATACGGAATGTAGAGAAGTCCCACTGCTTATGGGTAGGGCTGACTCAGGGTCTAAGGTCAGACTCCGAAGCCCCCGCTTATTCCTGCCAGGCTGTCAGGTTTGAGGTCCAGGCCTCCTGGGACAGAGCTGGATGCACTTCCGGCCCTGGTCGTAGCTGGCCCAGGGACAGGGGCCTGGTGGGACCTCTGGCTGGGACGGGCTGGCAGCAAGCCAGGAAGCTCATAGGTCAGCATGGCAGGAAACCTCTAGGTGGAGGCTTGGAGAATCCTGGGTCCAGTGGGGAAGGCTTCCATCGTCCCCTTCCCTGGCCCGTCACATCTGGGCACTTCAGTCACCTGGAGGCCCCCTGAGGCTTCCTGGACCAGGCGCCCAACCTCTTCTGGTGTTTTCTTCTGGCGTTCCACAGCTGAGCCCAATGGAAAAACAAGGTGAGGCCAGTTCCTGCATTTTGGAGCTTTCCTATCAAAATAAAAGGAGCTGGATAGAGTGAATGCCATTAAAGCCCAGGCAGAGATTGAGAAAACTGTGCCTTTTATGGCTGCAGCTATGAAAAGTCCACTTAGGAACACAATGACTGGCTGCGCCTTGCACACCGGCCTTCCGACCTCGCCTCAGTGTGTGTTACAGTTTTAGGGGGCTCCTGACAACTTTATGCACGCCGTTTGGCGAGCACCCATCTATCTGCACGGATCTTGGAGTGTATCAGGGGGTCATTTCCAAAGGCCAGTCATATTTCATGGTTTGCGTGGACTTTGCCATATTGGAAACTGCCGGCTGTGGAGGACCATTAAAAACAAATGTTCTGTGTTTTCAGTTTCTCTCACCTGCCAAGAGGTTTCCTTGATGGCGCTGGCCCAGGAAACCATGGCAGATGAAGATTAGATTAGAATAAATTGATTTAGAAGTGACACCGGGCTCCTCAGGAGAGGCTTAAATATTTCATACGTGTGTATGACATAGATTTCAGCTGGGCCCTGCAGGAAGCGGGAGGGAAATGGAAATCTTATATCTGCGTTCGGTGCAGCCTTGGGATGTGGCAGATGGAAGCCAGAGGACTTGGGCTGGTCTTACGTGCTGCTGCATGACCCCCTCTGCCTCAACCTCCTTAGCTGTAAAATGGGAACAGAGTATATTTATGTCTAACCTCCTAGAATTTTTTTCCTCCAGATTCCTAGGAGTTCTGGGCAGTGTCTGGGTGTTGAGGGCAGAGTGGGGTCTAAGTGGGTACTGAAGCTGCCTGGGATTCATAAACCAGCTTCTCTGAGGTCTGATTTCTCCAAGCCGCAAGCACCATCAGGACGAAGTCTTGCTTCTCTTTCTACCCCACCTCCTCCAGCCCCTTATGGGACTTCTGTGTGGCACTTTCTTCCCTTCCAGCTGCTCTGGTTCTTCTCCAAGTACCCATATTCCTGGACCACAAAGGTTGGGGGATTGATTCAGGGCCTGCACCCCCAAGGCCTATCAGCACCCCAACAATCTTCCAGTGAAGTTACTTACCTGGGAAAGTCAGAGGGATTAGCATGGTGAGCTTGGAAACCACAGGTTCCCTGGGGCTGTACCTTGGCCTTGATTTGCACTGGTGACCTTAGGACAAGGTGATATCAAAAGGGATTGGGGGCTGTCACCAGTTCCTACAATAACTGGGTAGAATCTCATCTGAAGGAGGTGGGGGGTGAATGTCTTCCCGGAGCCAGTGACAGCTCCCTGGAGCTGAGGCAGTGAAGGGCAGGGAGGGGCTCTGGCGGCGTGTGGAGCCAGCAAGGCTTCTTGGCAAAAAGGGCAGGTGAGGGTAAGAGTTCTGGCCTCCGTTTGACCTGTGTGTCCAGTTCACAGGGAGGACACTCCAGGGAAAAGAAGGACCTGGCTCTTTCTTTCTTCCTTCCTTCCTCCCTCCCTCCTTTCTCTTTCTTTCTTTCTTTCTTTCTTTCTTTCTTTCTTTCTTTCTTTCTTTCTTTCTTTCTTTCTTTCTTTCTTTCTTTCTTTCTTTCTCTTTTTAAATGTTTATTTATTTTGAGGCAGAGAGAGAGAGAAAGTGAGAGTGACCAGAGTAGGGGCAGAGAGAGAGGGAGAGAGAGAATCCCAAGCAGGCTCCCACACCCTCAGTGCAGAGCCCTGCATGGGGCCTGAGCCTATGAACCTTGAGATCATGACCTGAGCCAAAACAAACAGTTGGACACTCAGCTGTGTGAGCCATCCAGGTGCCCCAAGGACATGGTTTCTTATTGCCTTGGAGGAAAAATCGTCTTCATGAGCAAGTTTCTTACAGTGTGTGAAATCTCTTTGGGAGGGCTTGCCCCTTAAGGGACAAGAATTGTTGTTTTATTTTTAAATTTAATTGAATTTTTTAAAATGTTTGTTTTATTTTTGAGAGAGAGAAAGAGGAAGAGAGAGAATCTTAAGCATATCTGCTGTGGAATTGGACACAGGGTTTGATCTCACAACCCTGGGATCATGACCTGAGCCGAAACGAAGAGTCAGACACGCAACTGATAGAACTACCCAGGTGCCCACAGAGAGAATTTTAATATGGTATTTGAATTTCTGGCAAATGAAGTAATCTGAAGTGACAGAAAGTAACCCTTGGGACATCCATGGAGCCACAGAACTTTCTGGACTTTTGGCAGTGGCCCCAATCTTGCTGCAGATTGGCCTGGGCAGGTCTTCACCACTATAGTCTGATTCCTCTCAGCCCTTCCTTCCCACCTCCCAGGAGGCAGGTGGCATTGTGGCAACTCCCCCAGCACACACAGGTCCGGAAAGCCCCGTGCCAAGAGCTCAAGGCCAAGCTCAAGGCCAGCAGGATGGCACTTTGCTCATTATTCGAAGACACAACCACAGGCGTGGGGAGTTGTCACCCTGCACTAGGTGGAAGCTGGAGCGGAGCCAGGCTTTCACCTTCCCCACAGATCTTGAGCACATACACTGGGCCAGGCAGTCCTGGGCACCGAATAGGCAGCGGGGAGCAAGATGGGGCTTTCACCCTGGGGTCGGGGAAGAGGAGAGAGGAAAACAGGGGAAGAAATGAAGGTTCCGGAAGTGCTACAGAGGAAGGTAAATAGGGCATTGAGGTGGACAGAGGGGAGTGGAAGGAACCCTTTGAGGAAGTAAGTGGAACAGAGCAGGGAAGGGGGAGATACAGGAAGGCTGGTAAGGAGGCTCGTCCCTGTCCAGTGGCCCGGGCCAGGAGGTGACAGTGGAGACAGGGAACTCGTTTCAGAATCATAACTGACAAGACCATTGATGGATGGATCGACAGCAGGTGTGGGGAAGGGCGAGTGTGAAGTCAGGAAAAGATNATTTCAGGTACCGGAAGTGCTACAGAGGAGGTAAATAGGGCATTGAGGTGGACAGAGGGGAGTGGAAGGAACCCTTTGAGGAAGTAAGTGGAACAGAGCAGGGAAGGGGGAGATACAGGAAGGCTGGTAAGGAGGCTCGTCCCTGTCCAGTGGCCCGGGCCAGGAGGTGACAGTGGAGACAGGGAACTCGTTTCAGAATCATAACTGACAAGACCATTGATGGATGGATCGACAGCAGGTGTGGGGAAGGGTGAGTGTGAAGTCAGGAAAAGATCTCACTGAGTTTATGTATGTACTTACTCCATGCTTTTCCCATCGATGATTTGCAACTTCTTACAAAAGCACACAGTAACATCAGTAAAATCAAATATTTTATTTCAAGAACCAGAACAAAGTGGGGGGAAGCACACTAATAGCTTCACCCCAGGGACCAACAGAGTTATCATATTTGAGCTTCAAATTTAACTCAGTTTCTTAGTAGATAGAGAAAAAAGGAAATCACATACGATAAAGATAATATTTGTGATTTTTTTTTTTAAGAATAGAAAACCCAAACATGCTAAGATTCTCTCAGCACTGGAGTCGAAACAATTTTTCCCAGGGGTACTTTTTACATCAGCCTCTGCCTGCAGAGCGGGGTGGTGCTTTAAATGTGGCATCTGCACCAAGAAATTGTACCTGACTTTCCTAAGAGACGTTGGCTGAAAACCAAGGGCATACCATTAAAAGGCAGCAGAGTAGAGAAAGCATTATGGGAGCCTTCTAATAGTTCATGGAAGATGGGACGTTAAACTGTGCTTAGAAACCAGAGGGGAAAAACATAACAAAATAAAGAAGAGCTAAAAAAGTAGCAAGACTGGGAAATGGAAACTGTAGTCCTGGGTGAGTCAAAAAGTCGCGTGCATTTTTCTTACATTTGCTTTTCACGTTTTACGTGCAGTTTGTTTTTCTGATATGCATGTCAGAGACAAAATTAAAATATACTTAAAAGAATAAGTAAAATAAAAAGTCTTTCCTCAGAGATAACCACTATTAAATATTTAATGTACTCCTTGTCCGTCTAATGTTTCCACACACACACCCACACGCACGGCACGTGCGCACACACCAGACATTTGTGATAAATTTATGTCACATTTCCTCTTTTCTTGGATGTACATTTTTCATCTTTAATGTTTCTGAAGCCAGTGTATTTCTTAGAGTTGCTTTACTATTTCCTTTTTGTGGAAATATTATTATGTCAGTGGTGCATCTTAAAATCACTGCCATTATAGAGGACATACTATTTATAGGCACAGTATTAGGGCTCATTGTGCATGTATAAAGTGGTCTCCATGGGGCGCCTGGGTGGCTCGGTTGGTTAAGCGTCCGGCTTCGGCTCAGGTCATGATCTCACGGTTCGTGGGGGCGAGCCCCACGTCGGGCTCCGTGCTGTCAGCTAGCTCAGAGCCTGGAGCTTGCTTCAGTTTCTGTGTCTCCCTTTCTCTCTGACCCTCCCCTACTCATGCTGTCTCTCTCTCTCTCAGAAATATATAAAGCATTAAAAAATAAAAATAAATAAATAAAGTGGTCTCCTGCTCCTTTCATTAAATGTTTCCTCATGAATATTACCACGCACCTTGAAATACGCTCTGAACATATGGGTTTTACTGAGTACATAATATTCCATATTAAGGATGTCCCCAAATGGACTCGATCCCTTCCTTGCAGAAGAACACAATTTCTCAACCACACACCAGTGAGAGAAATTACTCGCATAACTTTCAGTGAAACTATGCAGCAGATCAACTCTGAAACAAGGAGCGTCTATGTGCCCTGGTGGCCATTTGAGGCAGCAGTGGACCAATGACCAAGATCTAAGTTCTTGTCACTTCCGCTGCTCCAGAAGTGCCCTGGGGCGGGGCGGGGGAGGGGGGGGCTGTTTAATCCTGCCGAGCGTGTTTCCTTCTCAGTAAGATAAGAAGCCTTGCTGAAGTTCTTTCTTTTTTCAAAAACTTGAATGTATATTTATTTTTTAGAGAAAGAGAGAGAGACAGGCAGATAGATGTGAGTGGGGGAGGAGCAGAGAGAGAAGGAGACAGAGAATCTGAAGCAGGTTCCAGCCTCTGAGCTGTCAGCACGGAGCCCAAGGCAGAGCTCGAACCTACCAACTCTGAGATCATGACCTGAGCTGAAGTCGGACCAACTGAGCTACCCTGAAGTTCTTTCCACCTAAAATGGGCTGATAGCTAAGTCTTGGTTTCCTAACCAGGTCACAGGGAAGAGGTGAATTCAGTGGATCTATGTCGATATAACCCCATGTCCCAAGGAATCCTGTATAACCTGGCTGACCTCCTTAAGAGCCCACACCACCCTGGCACTTGGATCCCACCTTCTCCTTGCAGAACTCCAATAGCTGTGACACAGCTTCACCCTTGTCCCTATGTGTGGGATTTGGCACCTCAGGCCAGATGGGATTTCTTGGTCAGAATATCCTCCGTGGAAAATCAGAGCCTGAGAAGGGACAGAGCAGCCACTGCCTGCTGGGACTCCTGTGTGGTACCGGGGTAGAGCTGTGGGCAGGCTGCCAAACCCCAGTGGGATTTCCATCTCAGAACCGGAGGTGGGAAGGGATTAGGAGGTCAGAGATGTTGCATTACTTAACTTTCTGCTTTTTATAAAATAAGCAGTCCTCAAATCTTTGTTGAATGATGGGTGACTGAAAATGGTGCGTGTGGCTGCCAAGAAAAGTAAGCATGGAAAGGCAAGGACTTCAAAGGCTGTTGGGGGAAAATGTGCTCTGGGCGGGTCTGTTTGTCTTTCTGATCCTGTGATTCTATAAAGTGAGTACCGGAGGCAGGAGGGAAGAGGAAGCAGTTTCATCTCAGAATTCTTGCCATCTGGTACCTGGGGTTCTTGGGGAAGTCAGTTCACCCTCCCTCCTTGGCCCCCCATCCCCGGACTCATCCATCCATTCAACAGATGCATTTACTCAGCTGCAGATGTTTTCAGAGCACCACTGTGAGCCAGGCACAGTTCCGGGCTCTCGAAGTCACCAGAGAACCAGAGTTGAAAGTCCCTGTCTTGTGGTGTGAGAGAAAGAGAGGACTTAAGGACCAAGCTTCCTTATCTGGAAATAGAATTGTGGGTTGGAGGCCTCCCAGGCGGGTTCACCGTGGGGGCAAGCTCGCAGAGATGAGGTACGGTGTGGATTTCCTTTCTACACACCTACCGCCCCTCAAGATGGTAACCTCCTATGACAAGTCACTCAAGTGAATATTAATGAGCCATGTGTGCTCGGTCTCTGTTCCCTTGGATCGTATTTGTATATATTTTTTCCATTAAATTTTTTAAATGATTATTTTTGAGAGAGAGACAGAGACAGAGAGAGACAGAGCGTGAGCAGGGGAGGGGCAGAGAGAGAGGGAGACACAGAATCTGAAGCAGGCTCCAGGCTCTGAGCTGTCAGCCTAGAGCCTGATGCGGGGCTCAAACTCATGGACCATGAGATCATGACCTGACCTTCAGTCAGATGCTCAACCGACTGAGCCACCCAGGTGCCCCTCAAAGTGAGCATTTTTGAAGGCACATGACTGGGAGAACAGGCCATGTGAGAAGGCCATGGCGCCATCTTCCATCCACTGGTGGTGTGATTTTTCAACACATCCCCGTCCCTTGGGATGCAGGCTTTCTCACCTCCAGGAACTGAGGGCTAGGCTGGCTCTCAAGGGGAGCAAATTCAAGGATTCTAGAACAAGTGCCTTTTGTCTCAGCCTGCTGAACCCCTAGTTAGATCTCTTCACACCTCATATGTTTGTAACCATTCAAGAAAGACTACCCTTTCCCCTACACCAAATAGGAAGAACACGATTTATTATTAGTAGTAATGGTAACACTAACACGTTAGCTCTACTTACATGGTTCTTGGGTTTACAAGAAGTGTTGCCACCCCTCCACCAAGTCTCACTGAGCTTTACAGACACCCTTGGGGCGGGGGAACGGGGTGTGTTATATCCAGTTTACAAGTGAGGGATTTCAAGATTTGAGGGATTAAGTGGCATGTTTAAGGTTACGCAGGTAGTAAATGGTAAAGCGAGGACTCTAATCCCTGACCTTGAATATCAGTTCTGATCTGTTGTCTCACCTTGCAGCCAAGGTTGTGTTAGCTAACATGTACTTAACATTAGGTCAGAGGTTGCTATGAGCAAGGCCCTGGAAGATGCTAGTTGGGGATAGAGGAAGCAGGGTTCTGGACAGGGGTACTTAGGAAAGCCCAGGCTGTCATACTGGGGTGAGTGGAGGAACCTTCTTTCTCTCTGAGAATCACTGTCACCTGCTGCCCTTTCCAGTTGTCCTGGTGGACTTCTGCGAGACATTTGACAGCACCTTTCACAGTCACTGGACGGACAAGATGGAGGAAAGGGTCCAATCCTAGTTAAATAAGTACCACATTGAGCAACTCTGACTGCTGCTTGATGGGCTAGCAGCACTGTGGAAGAAGGTGTCCATTGGCCAGCCATTGGGCTCCATCCTTAGCCGTGTCCTGGGAATGTGGATGATCATGGTGCAGAAGGCAGGTTGACTGATGTCATTCACAGATGACACTACACTGGAAGAAGCTGAGGGCTGTTTTGCATGACAGGGCTAAAATCTAAATGATTGAGTGATGGACTGATTCCACCAGAATAGATGCCGAGTTCTGCTCAGGGATCCCCAAAACTTATCCACATGTAGGAAGGAGGCTATGGGTATGTGAGTTTACAGCATCACTGGTGGAGGGAGCAAAGGAGCACTTCAAGTTTCAATTTGCAGTTCGCCACGAGTGACTTGTGAAACTCAGGAAAAGCTGACGTGGATTAGCAGCATGGATTGCATTAACAGAGGTAGATGTGGTGTCAGAGGGAGGTGATGGTGTTAGTTTATCTCGCATATTCATAGAGGTGGGATTACTGAGTTAAAGATTATGACTATGTGTATAGTTCGTATGTGTTACCAGATTGATTTCCAGCTGGTGTGGACCCATTCACGTGCCCCCCAGTGATATGCAGAGTGTCCCTCCCACTGCACTCACACCAGCATTCAGTAGTATTCTTTTAAAACACGAGTAAAGATGTGTCATATGGTAATTTGCATTTGCTTATTAACAGTAAAGATACATGTCATTTTTAGTGTAGTGACTACGTGTGGTTCATTTAGGAGCTCTTGGGTTCGTGTTGTTTTCCGCCTTTCTTTTGTGGGTTTCACCTTTTTCTTCAATGATTCGAATGAGCTCCTTACTTCTCATATATGAGCTCTTTTCTATCACGCTTGTTATAAATGTTTTAAAGGAACATATTTTCTGCAGCTTCTCCTTTTCTCTCTCTGGATGCAGGTTCCTGAATGCCTTAGTCTCAACTTGCATGAAATGTCCCGTGAAAGGCCTGGAGAGTCTTCCAGGCCATATGGTCGCAGCTCTGATGCTCCCTCACATGTCAGAACCGATGTGGCTCATTCTCCCCTGCCTTTGCCGCCATATGCGCATGTCCCTAATCTGCCGGGCAGATCGGCAGCTGGGGGGAGGATGTGCCTGTGCTGGCAGAGGCCTGCCTGGCAAATCCTGGCATCCTGGAGCGGAGGAAGATGGCAATGGAGACCCCCTTTCTAAAAATGCATCCTTTCGCTCTGAAAGAAAGTCATGAATTAGGTTTTTCTGTTTGTTTTTGTTTTAGGGTTTTTTGTTTTGTTTTTGTTTTTGTTTTTGGAAATTTGGTGCATTGAAATGGACCTCTAAGTCAAGCTGAGATTCTCTTTATTTCCCACATGGGCATGTGGAGCAAGATGGAAGGGTCCTGGGACTACAGCTAAGGTGCCATGCAGCGGGGAGCTCTGGTTCAAATGCCCCGTCTGCCACTTCCTCCCTGTGTCACGTGGTCAGGCCGTCTCACCTGCTCTTCCATTTCTTTCTTTGGCTGCTGTCCTTCGATGCCAGGGAGCTGGGCTCTGGTCACTGTGCTTCAATATTGCCCTCCTAGGGGAGGTCTGATGATTTCTCAACTCCCGTACTCCTCAGGTGCCTTAAAGGACAGGCTTGATGTCTCCCTGCAGGCGAGCCAGTTTCTTAAGCAGATTTTCCCTGTCATCGCTACTTGTCAGAGCGATGGTAATGCTGGCCACGTCTGCAATTCCAGAGCCTATAGTGACCAGGCAGGAATGGCCTCTCCTCGGTTCCCCACGTACCTCTACCCAGCTCTCTAGATAAGGGGTCAGCAAATCTGGCTTCCATGAGTGTATAGTAAATAACATATTGGTACCAGGCACGCTTATTCATTTATGCACCACCCAGGGTTGTTTTTATGCTAGGTCAGCAGAGCTGAGGAGCTGCTGAGGAGATCTTGTGGCCAGCAAAGCCCGAAGCCTTTGCTATCTGGTCCTTCACAGAAAACCTTGGGGCACCTAGGTGGCTCAGTCGGTTGAGTGAACGACTTTAGCTCAGGTTAGCATCTTGCCAATCCCAAATTTGATCCCCACATTGGGCTCTGTGCTGAGAGCTTAGAGCTTGGAGCCTGTTTCAGATTCTGTGTCTCCCCCTCTCTTTGCCCCTCCCCTGCTTGCACTTCTGTCTCTCTCAAATATAAATAAACATTAAAAAAAAAAAAAAAGAAAAGCTTGCCAACCTCTGTGTGTTGATGGTTACAAAGTCTGGTGCAGGGGAAAGTGTCACTAGCTCATGGCAAAGCAGGAAAAACAAGGATCAGAAGGAAAGCTTTTAAAAAAGCTATTTTTCAATTTGGAGCCTGTCCTTTATACCAACATCATGTCCTTTTTTGTGTTAAAATGTCTTGACAAAATAATAGCAAAGGTAGACTTGTAGTTCTTTTTTTAATGTCCTCACTTGACCAAATATCAACTTGGCCACCCTATTTGAGTTTCCAAAATAGTTTGAAAATTTTGTCCTTCTGTGAAATCCTCAAATGAGGAACCAATAACTTTCTTACCTTGGATGACTCTCTGGATGCCTTCCACATCAACCTGCCCTTTTTTTCTTTTTTTTTTTTTACCACTCATAACCATATGTTTTTTGCCAGCAACATCTTCATTCATTCATTCATTCATTCATTCATTCATTCATTTACTTATGGGAAGACATGTATTAAAGACTTTGTGTTAGATCAGAGGTTCTCAGACTTTCTGATCTTAGGATTCATTTTCATTCCCCAAAATGATTGAGGCCAAAGAGCTTTTGCTTAAATAAACCACATCCATTAATATGAAAACAATTAGTGAGAAGAATATCATTGATGCCTTTGCACATCTCTTTGCTTTCTGCCTTAATAGGAGACAGATGGGTTCTTATAGGTGTCTCTGCACTCAGTCTGTTGTGATCTATTATTTTGATTGAAGTATATGAAGAAAGTCTTATCTCACTCAGATTTGTAGGTGGAAAAAGAGAAGAGCATTGCCTCTTCAGATAATTGTAGCTATTCTTCTTTTATACTACACCAAAACTCAACAAGTCCTAGTCTCTTAAAATTTAGCAGTGATGTGGAATCTGAAACTGTATCAGTGATCTTTTGGTATCTACTACATTAAAATCCATTGGTCTCTCTCATTTAAACAAATATTGACCCACACCTGATTCTGGAGTATGGTGCATTGGTCATTTTGAAAATACTGATGCACTGAGTTATACAAACCTTTTGAAATGTTGATCTATTTAAATACACAACATCCAAAAATCACATTAATTTATATCACCACTGCCCTTGTCAGAAAGTTCTTTAAGGGGCACCTGGGTGGCTCAATTGATTAAGCATCCAACTCAGCTCAGGTCATGATCTCAGTTTGTGAGTTTGAGCCCTGCATCAGACTCTGTGCTGACAACTCAGAGCCTGGAGCTCACTTCGGATTCTGTGTCTCCATCTCTCTGCCCCTCTCCCACTCATGCTCTGTCTCTGTCTCTCTCTCTCTCAGAAACAAATAAACATTAAAAATTTTTTAATAAAAAAAAAAAGAAACTCATTTAAGTACTGGAAAACTCTTAAGCGCATAGTGGTGGATACCCAGTGTCTAAAGTCCTGTTTCTCTTTCTTGAAAGCCTGGATCTTAGCTTTGGCAGCCACACCATCAGTTGTTTTTCTTGAAGTGACAGGCTTGCTCTATTCATTTTCAAGAAAATGTCCACCAGATAGCCTCATCTGAATAACCTTTTCTATCCACCATGCTTGCAAGTAGATATGATACTCCATGAATAAAAAAGGCTATTTCAGCTCAACACTCAATCAGATGGTGCTTTTCTTTGAGACAGCCATTGTACTTCTGTACACAGCAGACGTGCTTTATAAAGCCTTTCCATTTTGTCAGACAAAATACGAAAAAGATGCATGTTCAAGAATTAAGCTTTAATTAAATTAATAGTTTATAGTGCTTCATCAAGGACATTCTTCATCTATATCTATATCTATATGTATCTATAAAGATATAGATATAGATATATATAAAGAGAGAGAGAGAGAGACAGCATGTCAATAGGAGAGGGGGTGGGAAGGGGTAGAGGGAGAGAGAAAATCTTAAGCAGGCTCCATGCCCAGCATAGAGCTCACTAGGGGCTCGATCTCATGACCCTGAGATCATGACCTGAGCCAAAATCAAGAGTCTAAGCCACTCAGGCCCCTCAAGGACATTCTTAAGTACAACTTTTTCTCCCCTTTAGTTGTAAGTGCATCAGAATAAAATGACAGTTAGTCTCGTTTGGTGCCACAGCCTGACTTGTGGTAAGGCTCTGGCAGTGCTACCTACCATGGACTTTTGTAAGATCAGTGTAGGTCATAACTCTGTCACCCTGAAAGGGTCTTGAAGACCCCCAGCGGCTGACAGACCACATTTTGAGAACCACTATGTTAGATGCAGAGAAAGATTCATAGATAAATAAGATCCAGTTCTTGACATCAAGTTACTCATCATCTAACGATAGAGGTTAACACTCTGGCAACTAAAATCCAAGATGGAATATGACAAATGCTAAAATGTATTAATTTACTTTTATTATGGGAGAGTGTACATAACATAATGTTTACCATTTGAACCATTTTTTTTTTTTTTACAAATAGTTTACTGTTAAGTTGGTTTCCATATAACACCCAGTATTCATCCTCACAGGTGCCCTCCTCCATGCCCATTACCCCCCTCCCCCCAACACCCATCAGTCCTCAGTTTGTTCTCAGCATTCAAGAGTCTCTCATGGTTTACCTCTCTCCCTCTCCCCCACTATTTCCCCCCTTCTTCTCCCCCACAGTCCTCCGTTAAGTTCCTCCTAATCCTCCTATATGTGCAAACATATGGTATTTGTCCTTCTCTGCCTGACTTATTTCACTCAGCATAACACCCTCAAGGTCCATCCATGTTGCTACACATGGCCAGATTTCATTTTTTAATGTTTATTCATATTTAAGAAAGATGGAGAGAAAGAAAGAGAGAGCACGAGTAGAGGAAAGGCAGAGAGAGAGGGAGATACAGAATCCCAAGTAAGCTCCAAGCTCTGAGTTGTCAGCACAGAGCCTGATGTGGGGCTCGAACCCATGAATCATGAGATCATGACCTGAGCTGAGGCTGGATGCTTAACCAACTGAGCTACCTACATGCCCCTGAACCACTTTTAAGTGGTCAGTAGCATTAAGTATATTCACAGTGTTGTAGAAATGTCTCCACCATCCATCTCCAGGACCTTTCATTTTTCCAAATTGAAAGTCTACTCATTAAACAGCAGCTCCTCATTTCCCCTACCTACACCTCAGTGTGCTTTCTGCCTCTATGGATTTGACTACCCTGTGAATTTGATACCTCTCATATCTGGGATCATGTGATACATGGCCTTTTGTGACAGGTGTCCTTCTCTTAGAATGTTTTGAGGGTCAACCATGCTGTAGCACCCGCCAGAATTTCTTTCTTTTTAGGGCTGAATAATATTCCACTGTATGGATATACCACATCTTGTTTTTTGTTTTTTTTTAATAGTTTATTGTCAAATTAGTTTCCACATAACACTCAGTGCTCATCCCCACAAGTGTCCTCCTCCATGCCCATCCCCCCTCCCCCCACATCCATCAGTCCTCAGTTTTTGTCAGCATTCAAGAGTCTCTCATGGTTTGCCTCTCTCCCTTTCCCCCACCATTTCCGCCCTTCTTCTCCCCCTTGTTCCTCCGTCAAGTTCCTCCTAATCCTCCTATACGTGCAAACATATGATATTTGTCCTTCTCTGCCTGACTTATTTCGCTCAGCATAACACCCTCAAGGTCCATCCATGTTGCTACACATGGCCAGATTTCATTGTTTCTCATTGCCATGTAGTATTCCATGGTATAGATAAACCACATCTTCTTGATCCATTCATCTGTTGATGGACACTTAGGCTCTTTCCATGTTTTAGCTATTGTGGAGAGTGCTGCTATGAACATTGGGGTACATGTACCACATCTTGTTTTTATCTGTTCATCCATTGACTGGACACTTGGGTGGCTTCCATCTTTGGGTCATTGTGGACGAAGATGTGAAATTTTGCAAAGTGTGGTCTTGTTTCTCATCAGTTCCTGATTATCTTTCTTTTTTTGGTCCCAAGATACTGGCTGACTCCAGGTAGGGGTTTCTTCGAGAACAGTCCGCTCTACTCTCCATCCAAATGGCCCACCTTGGTCAAGAATACGAGCATCATCTTTCTAAAACACCCTGCTTGGGCCTGACCCTCAGACCCCCTCCTGCCCCCGACCTGTGTTTTACTTGTTCAGCCTACATACCCTATACTCCAGCCTAGATGTTCAGCAAATAGCTGCTCTCTGTTCCTTTCATTTCAACAAGTCTTTATTGATCACGCATTATTTGCTCATCAAACAGATTTGCCTTTTCCGACACTTACAGTCCTGGGCTCGGCTGCACGTCTGCCTGTTAAATCTGTATTTGCACATGGTGCAGTTGGCAGCTAAGCTCAGTAAAGACAAAGAGGTCTGCATGTTGGATGGAGGTGTCTGGGACGGGTTTCTGAAGCACAGGGATTTTGTTAGACTAGCCGCGTGCTGCCTTACCTAACGAAGCCTCCCTAACACCATATTTATAAACCATTTAGATATTTTATTACTAGATTTACAATTTCACTCAACATTTGGGCTGTTGTGCCGCAGCAGCCAATAAATCGAGTGCTAAATGAGAAATGGGTAAATTGGACCTTCACTGAGGAGAGACGTACATCATGTGAAACACAGAGGAAAAGAAATGGCTTCACCTTCTGTCCTCCTTGTATTTCTCAGAAAGGGAGCTTAAAACTGGCACTCACCTTTTGCTTTTGAGATGGCCCTCGATGCAGTGTCACTCGTTGTTACTTTCTGGTCTCAGTGCTTGACCTTCGGGTTGGAAAAGTCCCTCCTGTTTTCACCGGGGGAAGAAAAGCTCTTGAGACCCCCCGATAATGGTAGAACTGAAATGTCTGTCTCATGTGTCACAGTTTAAAAAGGCCTTCCATTGGGGCACCTAGGTGGTTCCAGCAGTTAAACGCTGACTCTCGATTTCGGCTCAGGTCACAATCTTCTAGTTGTGGGTTTGAACCCTGCCTCAGGCTCTGTGCTGACTGTGTGGAGCCTGCTTGGGATTCTCTGTTCCCCTCTCTCTCTGCCCCTCCCCAGCTCACTCTCTATCTCTCTCTCAGAATAAATATTTTTTAAAAAATAAAAATAAAATATAAAGGGCTTCCAAACAGGTTATTTCCTATCATCCTCACAGCAGAGCTGCCCATCATGATGTACTACATGCCCCGTGTTCCATACAGTTCCTGGCAGCAAGGTGGACCTCTCCGACAAGGTGGCTGTTAGGGAGATATCATCATCTTTGTTAGCAGATGGAGGGCCCAGAGAGGTCAAGCTAATTAACCAAAGTCACACGGCTTGTGAAGAATTGCTTCTTGCAATGTAAATTCATCTCTTGGTGGCCATTCCTAGTGTTCTTTTCTCTGTAAGCACATTGCCATGTAATCCTACCTTCCCCTAGACCTGCCCAGATACCTAAATAATCTGATGCTCTAACTGCTTCCCTTCTCCTGGTTTAGAGGAACTTAATACCCATAAGAGGTCATGGGAGGAAGAGGGAGAGGGTAGGACAGCAAAAATGAATCGAGCATTTTCTAGATGTCATACAATATGTTTTGTAATGCCTAGAACTAACTTCGTGTGAATATTATCTCACTGTTTCATAAACAAAGAGAACAAGGCTTGGAAAGGTTAGAAAACTTGTTGAAGTCATAGAGCCAGTGAGAGAAGGAGCTGGGGTTCTAAACTGGATGTGCTTAGAATTCGTGTCCTGTCTGTCATAGCCTGCAACTACTGTACTGTGAGCTTGGGCTACCACAAAGTAGGGGCAAGGAAAGGATGGCTCCTTAGCCCTTCTGGTCCCATGGCCTTGCATCGGATTCAATGGATATGGAGGGTTCTAAGAACCTTCATGCATCTCAGGCATCTGGGGGGCTCAGTCGGTTGAGCATCCAACTCTTGATTTCAGCTCAGGTCATGATCTCACGGTTTGTGAGATCGAGCCCCTCATCAGTCTCCATGTTTGATGTGGAGCCTGCTTCAGATTCTCTCTCCCCCTCACTCTGCCCCCCTCCCTGTCTTTCTTAAAAAAAAAAAGAAACTTCATGCATTTTGTGAAATTATGTGTCTGTGTGAGTGTGGCCAAAGGCATACTCTTTGGGGTGGGTTCAGATTAATACAACTTTAAGACTCACTGATCAATTCCAATACCAGTTTGTAGACAGGGTAAGTGACACCAAGGAGGGAAAAGATGTTCCTAATCTTCATCTGTTGGCAAAGCTGGGTCCTGTCTCCAGCCCCCTGGCTCCCAGGGTACACTACATAGCGTCCCCCCACACCGTGCAACCCAGGCTGTTCCTCCAGCACTGGCAAAGCCCAGGAGTCAAGAGCCAGCAGTACCTATTTGGAACTGCACTGGCCAGGCTGTCCTTGATGGACCTATACCTAAGTGGTCTCTGAAAGCCCCAAAGTGAGCAAAACCTGACCGAGGAGGGAGGAAAGAAATGTCAGTTCGTTGGTGTTTTATCAAAGCTCAAAGAAGTTTCCATTTGAAGTGTGAGAAAGGGTCGGAGCTTGGCTTTGTCTGAAAGGGCAGCTTCTGAGCCTTCATATCTCAGAGGTTTATAATTTCACCTTGTTTCACCTCCCACCCCAGCCAAGCTGGTCATTATAGCAGAAAGAGCACTTGATAGAAGAAAGACAGGTTTGTCTCCACAAGAACAATTTCTCTGTTGTCTGTAGAATGCCACCCAATATGATAAGTGAAATGTCGATACTTCAGACAGACTCCACTGGTCTGCACGTTTATTCACTTTCTTTGCTTATCACCAAGTTTACCCAGCTGGCCAAGAAGCAAGTTTTAACTTCTTTGTCAAAGAGAGACCTGCTGTGAGGTGGTAATGGGTCTCCCAACGTCATGTGGGTTCAACAATTTAGATTTCTTCAAGCTTCTTCCCACGGGGGTGGGGACCTGGGAGGGAGATGGCATGAGGTGGGGGTGGGGGGCTCTGACAGCTCAGGGCAAAGTGCAGGAGGGGTCGGGATGAGGGGTCTCAGACCTTCTGACTTCTGACTTAATGTCCCATGAACAATACAGGCTCAACCACCAATCTGTTCATGGCCACTGGGTCTCGATCACTAAATCAGTATATAGTGTTGGTTTTACCTTCTAGGGACAAATTTGTTGCATTTGAAGACATGTGTCATAAATAGGGGGCTACAACTGGTATCTGGTGGGTAGAGGCCAAAGATGCTGATAAATATCCTACGATGGTCAGTCAGGACAGTCCTCACAACAAAGAATTATCTAGTCAAGGGTATCAGTAGCGCTGAGGTTGGGAAGCCCAGTGTAGAGGCTGAGGCTGCATCAGGGCATCAGCACGCCCCACCATTCACTGGTAATCTGCCACGCTGGCTACAAATGAGATGCCTCCAGTAAAGAACTATCTAGTCCAAAATGTCCATAGTGTGGAGGCTGAGAAAGCCTGATTTCAGGTTCTTGCTTTCTAAGCTACAGAAACCAGCCCAGCCAACCTAAGTGTTAAAGGAACTTGGAAGGCAATAGGGTAGCAGACAGAAGGGAGAAAGGCACTGATGCACCAGGTCCTAGAAGGAGCAGGAATTGGAGGCTATCCAGTGTGGAGCATGTAGCACCTAAGGGTGGTCGCCTGGAAGTGCCACTGCAGGGTCACCGGGTCCTGTCCTTTCGTCATTAGTAGGAAGAGGCACATCCCTAGGCAAGAGGGGCTAACTGGCTGCCCTGGTGCTGGGCCCACACTGGTCAGAGGCTGGAAGACTCCAGACCTGCATGTGAGGGGCAGGGGACTACTGTCAGGAAAACTGAGGCATCCAGAGCAGAAGGGGGCTCTGTGCTGGGTGGGCGGAGCTGACAGATGCCCGTCACAGCAATCACAGGCTGCTGATGGCAGTGGAAGAAATGCCTTGGGCTCTGTCCCACAGGACTCACTCAGAAGAGCCAGGCACAGCTGCCATTGTCATGGGCACTTGGGGAACTGAGGTAGAGACACTCAAAGCCGCAAAGCACACTGGGATCAATCTGGAAAAGAATATATAGGTGTCTGGTAGGGAGGCCTCTGATTTCCTTCCCCTCCACCCCCCCAACAGGCACTGTGTTTTCCATTTCATGTATTGATTTGACAAACATTTCCTGGGTACCTACTGTGTCCGGGCACTCTGCCAGGTGTGGGCCTCGCCCGGGAAGAGCTTCTAGTCTGATGCCAGCGGGAGAGCCGTGGGAGCCAGGGACCGGGAGAGGAGGGAAAAGTGGACAGAGGTAAAAGCTCTGGTTCCGGCCAAAGGGAGTGGACTAGGCGGCAAGTAAGTCAGCTAGTGACGGAATATTGAGATTCCGCTCATGCCAAGTGCCTCTCTATCAGTAGCAACGGAGGAGGACAGGCCAGGAACAGCCAGGAAGAAACCACTGACTTTGGCGAAAGACATCTTGGTGTCCCCGGAGCAGTATTCTGGGAGGGGGAGTGCTGTCCTCCTGTTGCCCATGCATCCCGGTGACGTGTGGGAATGCCGCCTATCCCGTGAACCTCCTCGGGTCCCCTGAGAGGCCACCACGGCTTTGGCACAAGAGACCCTGCATCTGTTTCTTTTATTTGTTCTGTTAAAGAAAAAGGCCCATTGAGGGTGCATGGGGGGATCCAATCCACCGGTCACAGGGCAATTATTTCTTATGAGCCTTGAATACCTTCCTGATTGTATAAGGTTTTATTGTATTTTTACACGGAGGGCAGACTTGGGGAGTCGGTTTGGCAGCCGAAAGAGGGAGGGGAAAAGAGCTTTAGGGATCATTCTGGGAGTGAAAAGTTCACCTGGAGATAGAGCTTCAGAGATGTTAGCAGGATTCCAGGGACCCCACCAGAATCCCTGTGGGCACTTAACCCTCTGCGGGAAGTCACGAAGAAAGAGCTTTCCCCCTTTCTCCTAACAGTGAGGCCATGCCCCCTCCACATAGCTCAACTGGATTCCAGGAGACCTGAGAGAAAAGGGGAATCTGTTTCCAAAATGCCGAGCTGTCCCTTCGGCCTCGAGGTCTCCTGCCGCTCCCCCTACCCCCCAAGACCTAGGGACCCTGGGGCAGCCAAGGACAACAGCACTGGGTGCCAACACCCCCTGTCCTCCCTCTGTGAAGAGCAGGGGCCTGGCCAGACCAGTGCCGACTGCCTCGGTCCTCCCAGGTTGGAAAGACCATGACTCCGTGGCCTTATGAACTGACTGCCATGCCCTTTCCCGGAAGCATTGCTGAATGCGACAGAACGCTTCATTCCTGCCTTGTGTCTGAGTGCACATACTTGAATTCCACCCATCCTTCAGATGTCAGCTTTGCTGGGGCCCATGAGGCCCATAATCACCACCACTAACTCCTCCTCCCTCACCTCCACAATTTATTGAGTGCCAACTGTGTGCCAGGTGATAGTCTAAGTACTTTAAAGGCATCTTCTCAATTCATCCCCATAAACATCTTATTATCACCTGCGCTCTACAGAGAAAACTTCTAGGGCTCAGAGACATTTTAAAACTCCTCCAGGGTCACACTGGTAGCAACTCACAGAGGCAAGCCCCAGGCCCGGGTGAGAGTGGGGTAGTGGTCCCTGAGCCTCCAGGCTCTCCTCCGTGACCTCTCCCGACACTGAGTCATACTTCCCATCACTTCTCTGGACTCATCACTCGCTCGTACTGCTAGCGGCCACATTGCACTGTGGGCAGACTGCTTGGCCCTGGTGGACGGTGCATGAGAATTCCAGCATCTTCTTCTAGCTCTAGGGTAGCTTATTGTGGCCTTGAGCAAATTATGCTCCACTTCAGCTTTCTGAACTGGAAAACGGAAATAAAAATCCTTACCTTGCAGGGTTGCTGTGAGGCTCAATGACCTACCACATTTCGAAGTTCTCGATAAAAAGAGTGAAAGTGTTGTTATTTTTATTCTGTCCAATGCCTCTAAGTAGGGTCACACGCACCTTGGAGGCAGGCTCTGTGCACATACCTCATTATTCCCAGAGTTTCTAGCCAGTGTTGAATATATAACTGATACTGAAAATGAAGTGGCTGACCTCATAAGAGAACCTCACTCATGAATGTGCTTTCTCTATAATATAGCCAAATTGTCCCCCCGCAGGGCCTATGCCATTCTGCCCCCCAGCAGCAGTGACTGAGCACACCTATTTCCGCACACTTTCACCAATACGGTATATTAGCCATTGTTTGGATTTTTGCCAATCTGGTAGCTAACAATGAGTATCCCAACATAATTGAAATTTGCATTTATCTTATTGTGAACTAGGTTAAGCACAGTTTCCTACTTTAAGAGCCATTTGTATATCCTTCTATATAAATGGTGGTAGATAGTATTGAGTTCATTGCCTTGTTTCCTCACTGATTTATGGGGCATATATTTGGAAGTTTGAGGCAATATAATTTGCAAATACTTTTTCCCAGTGTGTCATTTGTTTTTAACTTTGCTTATGGTGTAACTCATTTTTAATACAAAAGCAAAGAGGAGCCAGAACTTTAGGAGTCCATGTGAGCTGGAAACATACTTCCCCTATCATGGATCCTCAAGAGTACATGTTGTGTGCTGGGAGGAATACAGAGATGCAGGATCAATGAGGTCAAAGTTTAAGATACAGATGGATAGATAGACGGATAGTAATTTACACCATAACTTTGTAGTAAAACAAATACAGATGTGATATGGTAGAGAATCCAAGATTTGTATGAGTTTTTAAAGTCAAGCATTGGAATATCAAGAAAATTTCCCACTTGTATCTGGCTGCTCTGGGCTCTGCCTCTGGGCACCCTGGGAAGGGTTCCTCAAGAAGAAGTTTAGGAAACATTGCTCTCAGGGGAGTTAGCAAACCCTCATTCTTGTCTCAGCACTGCCACTGGTCGACAGTGTGACTTGGCTGCCTCCCAGGGCCATCGTAACCTTCAGATCTGCCAGAACATAAACTCCAGGAGGGCAGGGTTACTCTGTGCTGATGAATCTTCAGCACCTATGACAAATACCTGGTACATAAGAGGGGTCTGGTACATGTTCTATGCCGGTAGAGCGACATGCTCAACATTTACTCTGTCCCTCACTTTCCCCAGAGACCTAACTAGGGACCTGCTCTCCGTAGGACTCTGGGATACAGGATTACTGAGGTGGGCCCTTGCCTCCCCCCGTCCATCAGAGGCAGAAATGGACACCCTGGCGCAATGCTGTGGAAGGAACGTTGCTTTTGGCTCTGTGTTCCTCCTTGCTCCATTCTTGCCTGGCTATGGTAGAACGTCAAGGCCAAGAATAAAAACTTTGTGTGGTTCTCCCAAGACCCCCTTATCCACTGCTCTGCCGTCTCTAAACACTACTGCACCCCTTGGGGATCCCTTGGGTGGTCCAGGCCCCATGGGACTGTTAGCAAAGGCGGTCCTTCCACGTCATGGTGGTCCGGGCCCCTCTCCCACACCCTGCTCCAAAGAAACATGATCTGGGCTGTTTATGGGGTGTGGGCCCTGATATGTGGGTGGCAGGCTGCAGAGCCATAGGCAGCCAGTAAAGTCTTAGACGTAGGCCTGTTTTCCACGACAGCTGCCACATCAAAGGGCCAAACTCCCTACAAACTTTGCCTTAATTAAAAAGTTACGGTAATCCTCAGGATGGAGGCAGGTCAGACACCCCTGGAGACAAAAGTTCTCTCTGTGGCCGCAGACCAGGCCTTTCCTCCCACCCCAGGTGCTATTAAAAGCGGACAGACAACTCTGTAGGTATCACGGGCCCCGGGTGAAATAGGAACGGAAATGCCTCCCCCACCCCGGACCCCCCAGCCCGCACTCATAATTTGCTGCGGAGGGATCTAGGGCCAAGCATTTGAAAAGGGGCTCTGGCTCCTTGGACAGGTTTCTCTTTTTCACATGCTCCCAAATTCTTTGGGGTCTTTCACAGCTGTGTGTTCAAATACCTCAAGGCCACGGGGCCGCGTGTTACAGAACTGAGAGTGCCGGAGCCCCCAAGCCCTCGTCTCTCCCTGGAGCCGGCAAGGTAATGAATAACCTTGTCTTGTTGATGGGCAAACCGAGCCCTGGCAATGGGAAGGAGGGTTGCGTGCAGCCCCCCAGCATACTGGGGACAGGGCCCAGGCCCGCACCAGGGCCTGAGGAGGGCACCCTGTTCATGATCCCAACCAGATCGGCCCACAGTGAAGAAAGTCACAGAGAGAGCAGTACCTACCCACATTTCCTAGACCCTTTCTAGGTGGGCAGGGTCCTGTGACTGGCCTATGAAAGTCCCCTGGTATGACATGTGTCCCTTCCTGGCTGCCCCTGGGAAAGGCCTATAAAGGAGAGTAGTCTTTCTCTCCCACTGCTGGGTGGTAAGAGTAACCCACAGGGTGGAGGCTTCACGAGGACCATCATAAACTGGCTCTTGCAAATGGTACCCTCCATCTGGCTACACGCACACACACACACACACACACACACACACTCACATGCTCAGGGCTCTTAGTGTGCAAGAGAAATACATTGTCGCTGTGTTGATCCACAAAGATTTTCTTCTGTGGCATACCTCACCCTAACCTAACCTGACCTCACCTGACCTACCCAACGCGCTGAATTAGCTCAATGAGCCCACGCTATTTACCAATCCCCTATTCCTGAGGGTCCCAGAGACCACCCAGGAGAAAAGTTACATCAAGGAAGATTTCAGCTCAAACACAAGACAATACTTTTTCACTCGCGGCTCTCAGTTCTGACAGAGGGCAGACACCCTCTCCCTTGCTGTGCCAGCTACCAGTTTGTCGCCTCTCCGCACCAAACGGAGCTGGACTCTTTCAACAGATACTTGAATTTTCTTTTCAATTTAAAGTTTTAGGGAGCACTGGGGTGGCTCAGTCAGTTGAGCTTCCGACTTCAGCTCAGGTCATGATCTCATGGTTTGTGGGTTCAAGCCCCGTGTCAGGCTCTGTGCCCACAGCTCAGAGCCTGGAGCCTGTCTTCAGATTCTGTGTCTCCCTCTCTCTCTGCCCCTCTCCCACTCACGCTCTGTCTCTGTCTTCTCTGTCTCTGTCTCTCTGTTTCTCAAAAGTACATAAACATTAAAATTTTTTAATTTTAAATTTAAAGTTTATTCTTTTAAATTGGGGTAAAATTCACACCTTATAATACTTGCCACCTTAACCACCTGCTGGTGTACGATTCAATGGCATCAGTATATTCATACCATCCATCTCCAAGAGCTTTTCCTTTGCAAAACTGAAACTCTCAGATGATACTTTTTAACAGAGTCAATGGAAAGCGAGCTGGGCTGCTTCAGGGCAGAGTGTGATCTCTGCTATTGCACTAATTTGTAGCCGAGGCTAGATGGTCTCTGGCAGAAGGATGTGGAGCCGAAACCACTGGAGTGGAGTGAAGAGTCACCTGCTCATTCTCAGGGACCCCTCTCCCTGCACCTTTGTGCAAAGTGCAAACAGGCTCCCAGGGGAGGGGGACGCTGGTGGTGATGAATCTTCCAAAAGTTCTTGGTGGCAGGGAATAAATTTTTTTTAAACAAGCCTCAGAAGATGGACTAACAAGTTGAAAAAAGCTGAGGCAGAATGTCCGCTGCACGTGCCCCTCGCCCAGGCATCCTTGTGCTGTGCGGAAACCATGTAGCTGTACAGAGCTGCCCCCCTTGTTGGATGCCACCGATCACCTTATGTGTGCCATCCCATTCTTGTATTTTCTGCGGTGATCTGGTGGGCTGTTATTATCCCTATTTAACAAAATGAGAAAACTTAGGCTAAAAAAAATTAAGTAAGTTGCCTCAAGTCATACAGCTAATGAGCAGCAGAGTTGTGGTTCAAATCCAGTCTATTTACTTCCAGGTCCAGTGCTCTTTCTACCTACCGGAAGCTGTCCCCCATTCAATCCCGGAGTCTATGTCCAGCATCACACCACGTGCAAAGCCAAGGACTCAGACCAGCAGCATTGGACTCCTGGGGCATAGGCTCCCTGCTTCTGTACTAGCAAGAAATTTCCACGGATGCCATAAAGAGGGACTATTCACATTGCGCTCAGTCTTGTTTTAATGAAAATATTTAAGGTAGTGTCAAAACACAGTGTTTTATTTTATCTACAAAGACATTCATAAGGGCTGAAGGATGCCATGAAATATTTGCTTCTATAACCAACCAGCATTCTTCTATTTCAATCCCGGACTCTGTCTGAGGATCTGGGATCTGAATGTCAAGCACAGCATATGTAATCTTCTCAAATACGCTCGTTAGGAAAAAAACAAAGGAAAAACAGAGCAATTTCCTTTTTCATCTCCCACGCAGGTGATTATATTGTAGGACCGTATGGAGGGAGAAGCGATTTTTTTTCTTGGATAATGGAATTAAATGGGCGCCTCCCGATTTATTCCTAAAAACGCGGAGAAGCAGTGTTTATGTTCCTGAAACATGAAATCAGTAGAAACGCCACTAGGTAAAGAAAGGGAAATTAGAAAGAAAATCACCAATCATCTGATTATACGACAACCCATGAACATTCACATACTTGATTGTCCTCTGCGAGTCTGTAAAAAAAATGATTATTAAAAAAACAAAAAAGGCGCTGGGTTCAGCGTGTGTTTTGTGGAGGATGGGCTACGGTGGCTGGAGAGGAAAGTGCCCTGGAACAAAGGGCGACCCTCGTATTTGTGCAAGGTCTTCGGAGCTCACAAAGCGTTTTCACACATGTGCTCTCTATCCTCCTTGCTGTGGTTTGGCTGGGCCCCCAAGCTCCTCACACCCTCCCCGCACCTGCTCCAGGCTTCACGTACTCGGAAGGGCACACTGGTTGTCCCATGCCCTGGCCCTGGCATGTCTGCGCGTAGGCCACGTCTGCGTATCAAGCGACCCTGATGTTCCTCAGCCCCGCTGCTGGGCCACCTCCAGTTTTGTCTCCTTGGCTTCCTCCCCTTGTGCTTTAGGATTTCCTTCAGTTCGTGAGCCACGCCCTGGCCCGAGTGCTCCTGGCCTTGGGGACTGCCCCTCTTCCCGGTCTTCTGGTGTCCTCTGTTACCTCTCAGTGCACTCGGTGGCTCTCTTCTTGCAGGGGGTCTGATGACAGACCTTGCTCCTCTCTATAGTGAGGGGTTCCTGTGAGCTGGAAGGGTCTCCCCAGGCAGACGCTGGAACCCAGCACCGAACATGGCTCAGAGTCTGCACCCAAGAAATACTGGGTGAGTGAATCCGAGGAGGGTGGTGTCAGTGTGCCTATTGTACAGACAAAGAAACTGAGGGTCACAGAAGCTAGGTGATGTGTTCTTTGTCCCCAGTGAGTTAGAGGTGGTATCTGCTGCCATTCCCACTTACTGTGGAGCTTGAGTCCTTCATGGACAGGGAGACTGGGGTGTGTTTGAGGCCATGCCCTTTGGGGCTCAGGCTTTCTCTCTTGGAAGCAGAGCCTTAGGGTTAGGAAGATGTGTGATATGTGCCACCACCGGGTGGTTCTCTGCACGGGGCAGGTATGGGAGAGTTGGTACTAAGGTTTGGGAGAAAGAGTCTCCACTTTGATTGACCTCAGAGTGAACGGATTGACCACAGCCAGGTTGGGACCCCAAACTGAAGGAACAAAGTTGGGTCAACTCCTTCAATTAAGGTGTCCTTACATATTCTCAATGATACGGGCACTTTCTGTCTCCTATTTAAAATAGAAGGTTGAAAGGGAAGATGAAATTATGAAAAGAGATAAAATGAAAGCAAAAAGAAGGTAATATTTAAAAAGGACCTGCATGAAAGAGGAAGAGCTATCTGTGGGGGTCAAAGGAATTACACGAGGGGCAAAAACACAACCCTAATTATAGCTGCCAGAGTCTGCAAGCCAATGTGTGTGTCAGCAGCAAGGTGAGCCTTCTCCCCACCTAGGCACCCCCACAAAAGGCAAAGAACACCATTCATTTAACACACTTCTCCAGAATGCCTACTATGTACATGTCCCCGAGGTCGTGAGGACTCTTGCAGTCCTAGAACCAGTGATAACAAATGTAATAATGAAATACTGGGACAATTTTCAATGCATGCTGGGAGCCCAGAAGGACTGATCATCTGCCTGCAGGAAGTGGGGACAGAGCCAAAGAGACACGCGAGTAAGCAAGCCAAGATGGGTTAAGGGGATGGGGAGAGAGGTGGAGGCAAAAGTCTCTGGCAGAAGCAGCTGTACAGAGAATCAGCAGCAAATAAGCTCGCGTCGGGGAGGAGAGCCACATGAATAGGATGGTGATGGTGTGCAGTCCTGGTCATTGAACATCTAGTATGTGGGCCCTGGACTAACTGCACTATGCCTCCTATTAACAGACTTATTCATCACAATTCTTTGAGGTAAGCACTGTTATTAGCACACGTTAGGGGAAGATCGGGTCACTGAGGTTACATAACTGGACCAAGGTCACAAGGTTGGTGTGCACTCAGACCCAGGTCTCTCTCTAAACCCATGCTCTAGACATTAAAATGTCTTTCAAGGTATATTAGTTATCTATTGCCGTGTAACAAATTTCTCCCAAGCTTTCTGAGGGTCACGAGTCTGGAGGTGGCTTCACAGGGCAGATCTGGGTCAGGTTCTTTCACGATGTTGTGGTCACAACGTCAGCTCAGTCACATGGCTGTTGGCAGAAGGCTTTGGTTCCTTATGATGTGGGCTCTCCACGGGGATGCTTATGATGGAATGGCTTGTTTCCCCAGAACAGTTGATCCAAGGTAGAGAGAGCATGACAAGGCACAAGTGTCTTTTATAGCCTGTCTTGAAAGTGACATACCATCCTTCCCATTGGATGAGATTGCTCACACAGCCCAGCCCTCTGTTAGTATGTAGAGGGGACCGTGCATAGGTGTAAATACCATGAAGCAGGGATCTGAGAAGTCATCTTGGAGGCTGCCTACTACACATGGCACCCAAAATCATTGGGACTTTTTGTCTCTTTTGTCCCAGAAGGGAATGGGCAAGGGGGGTGGGGTGGGGACCTGATGCATGGATTTCTTTAGTAGGAATGTCAGAGGCAGAGCTTATTATAACCTGTATGTAGGGAGGCCCAGTTTGACCCCCAGTGAGAAGCTGAGCTCTTCCCTTCCAAACAACACCGACACACATTCCTTTCCTCTGGCCCTTTCCTCTGCTCCAGGGCTCCCTGGGTCTGCAAGCAGTTTGTCAAAAGGTTGCTGCGCACAATAGGTGCTGTCTACCATGCTGGCAGAGTTGCACCGAGCTGCAGCCACAGCTCTAGGGTCCCTGGGTGAGGCAGTCATGCTCTGAGTGCCCTCCACCCCATGTGCCCGTGTCCTCAGGCTAGCTCATATTCTGTCCCCTCTGCAATCATCACCTCGGCACATCCCCGTCCCCACTTCCTGCAGACCCGCGGCACTCCAGGCAGGCAGGAACAGACACTCTGAAAGCCTTGGCTTCTCTTTTTGAGAATTTCCATCAGCACACAACAATAAACAGAGCTCATGGGGCCCTTGATGTCTCAGGGATGCATTTTAATTACTGCTTCTTTCTGAGAAGACAGACTGGCCCTGCTTCCTGATAGATACCCACACTTATGCGAACAGAGCTGAACTTGGGGTCTTGGGGCCAGAGCATCCCAGAGTGGGATTGATCAGTGTGCGATGAGCACTTCATTAGAGGGGCACCCTTTTTCCAGAGAAGCAAGCCTGGCTCCCAGAGCCCAGACAGGGACTCCTCTGAAGACAGGGATCAACATTTCCCACCCATTCAGGGTGATCTTTCTAGAACCCACTTTTGAGCACACCACTCCTTGCTCAAAACTCTTTTTATACTTCCTTGTCTTCATGATCGAGTTCAGACTCCTCAGCCTGACTCACAAGCACTGGCCACAGTCTGGCCTCTGCCAGCTCCTCTACCTTCCCTGATGCTTCCCCTCCCCTCGCCTCTAGCCCTGCTGTCTTTAATTTCTGCTGCAGTCAGATTCAACTATTTGTAGTCGGTGAATGATTGATGCCGTCTTTTACCTCTTGTCTGCCTCGAATGCCCTCCTCTTCCTAAATAGCATCTATTCCTGCTTCAGAATTAACCTTCACCCCCCACCATCACCTGGGCAATCTTCCATTAACCACCCCCAAGCTCAATTACATTTTCCCTTTCTTCCTTCCACAGCGGGGAGATCATGGTGGTGCTATGCCTTGACTCTGGGCTGCTTCCTGGGTGTTCCAAGGCTGTGCCCCCACTTTTGGTGAGTGCCCTTATTCAGGAGAGCTGGCTTGTGAAGCTTAATCACATGGAATGTTACCGGGGGAAAGAGGACAGACCTCTGCAGCTCAAGTGACACAGTATGCGCCTTCTGTCCTACCTTCATCACTGTGGTCTGTGGGAGCACATGGCGATGGCTCCTGAAACCCTTGCTGAGAAACAGAGGGGGTCGGGCCAGTCGGAGACCCTGCCCTTTGTCAGCACAGGACCCTGAGGTTGGGCTGATGCTTGGCCGCCTCTTCAGTGGTTAAGGCTCCTTACTGTTCCCAGCGAGGACTGTGGTGTTCAGCCAGTAACATTCACCCACGGAGCATCAGTGCACTGACTGGCCAGGTGGAGGTGGCATCCTAGTAGGCTGGTGTGAGGGCCACGTGAGATAACACATGGAAGACTAATGCAGCCTTAACTCCATCCTTCCTGGCATTCAGAATGTGCTAAATGCCACGAGGCATAAACAGGAAGCCAACACAGCCTGCCCTCAAGAGCTTCCAGTCTAGTGTAAGAAGTGACATGTGGGCATGAAACCTTCGGACTCAACGTGTTCAGTGACCAGTTCTGCAGGGAGGTGCGGGCCATGGCTCTAGGAGATTTTTCTGGGGAGTGGACTTACCGAAAACTTCCAACCCGAGGGGATTTGGGTCTTGAAGGGCTCTTGCAGGCGTGGGGCAGAGTGCCAGGATCCCGCCCCCTTGTCGTGATCTGGAACCCTGTTCTGGGGAGATGAGCATTCAGGTGCCAGGGCTGCCCGGCGGGGGTGGAGTGGGCTGGCAGGAACAGCCGGTGACTCGTGGGGACAACTGCATTCTCCGAGTCTTTTTTGCCAGAATCTGAGGAGGCCTGTTTACATGGGTCCCCCTGCGGTCTCTGCTGCTTAATATGCCTTTTGAAAATGGTGCTCAGTGGGATGTGTGCACATTTATAATTACAAAGATGGGGCTGGTTTTTCACGATCTGTGCCTGCTAATTTCTTAGTCGCAGGAAGGGAAATAGCAAAAAGTCCAAAAGACTCCTTGTCGAGTGGGTTCCCTGATGGCCCTGCAGTGCTTCCCATCTACAAAGTGCTTGTATTCCTCCCTGTGAGGGAGGCAGACCTGCTACTATGAGCCCAGAGGGGAAACCAAGACGCAAAGAGGAGAAATGACTTGCCCAAAGTCACATGGGTGAGTAAGCAGGGCAGATATGGCTGCCTTCTCTCCCGGTGCCCTTTCACGTCAAGCTGTGGCCTAGAAAGAAGGAGGGATGAGGCAAGGAATTCCCAGAACCAAGTCTGCTTCCCCTATGAGGTGGGCGTCCTACCACAAGAAATGGCTTGTTGAGAGCCACTGGGTGAAAACCCACATTCAGGGAAAGCCTTCCCAGTAACCGAGACCCAGCCAGAGGCTTCCAGGAGCAGAGCCACACATGGAATGAGGGCGGGCTAAGATTTCAGCCAGCCCTTTGAAACTGAGCCTGCAGTTGAAGTCAGGTCAACACATTCACAGGCGTTTTGGGCCCTATCGACGTCTGGGGTGGGGAACCCACCCGAAAGCTGTTGAAATGCAGGGGCCAGCATTGGTTTTGCAGAACAGTGGCTCTTTGAGTGGAAGGTGTTCGAGAGTTAAGTTTCCCCAGTGTTCCCAGGACTCAGACTTAAGGCCAAGGGGGGCTGGGGCCCCCAGTGCCTGATGGAGCCACTGATAGGTCCCTGCTGGCTAAAAGTGATGACATTGGCAAGAAACTGATCTTTCTGGGGAGCAGAAACTCAAGAGCACTCAAGTGCAGAACAGAAGGCAAGTTGTGTTACCTTCCACAAAGCCCCAGCTTTCAGGCCTGGGGGAGGGGGAAAGGACCACTGGTGTTGGGTATCAGGA
Organism: Crocuta crocuta; assembly: GCF_008692635.1. Lineage (NCBI taxonomy): Eukaryota > Metazoa > Chordata > Mammalia > Carnivora > Hyaenidae > Crocuta > Crocuta crocuta. Next base: position 1,562,462 of record NW_027533256.1, read on the forward strand.
GTCCCCCACCAGCCCGGACCCTGAAGGAGCAGGCCTCTGTAGTGAGACCTCTTATCTTGTCTTCTACGCTCCTTCTTCACACAGGATCGGAACATGCTCAGGCTGGAGGCAGAGACCGTGTAATCCCCTTCCTCCCTCCACTTCACGGACAGGGAGCGTAAGTCCCGGCAGCACCAGGTCACTTGTCTCTGGGCAATAGAAAGCATCAGACATGAGGCTCAGAACCAGGTCCCAAGATTCCCCACCATTCCTCTGGGCCAAGAAGAGAGAGAAATCAAAGCCCCAGAGCCCTTTGTCACCATGTCGCACCCGGGCCACAGCCACAGCGCACCTACATCTGGCTTCCTTCACACTCCTTTTGTGAGCCCACGGAGCCCCGTTCCCGGCTGTAAGCCGATGCTCACACACAAATGTCTGGCTAGAGCATGTTTCAGCTGCAGGCGCTGTTTATTTAAAAGCTAGGTCAGTATGTGAGAAGCAGACCCTGCTTGGCGTGGCTCCCGTCGTGCAAATCAGCCACACATTCACCCCGCTAGTCAACGCCTGGTTGATTCTGGAGATTGAGGGCTTCCGGTGCAAATGTCAAGTGTGTATGGTTGTACGGTCTGAGACAGTTCCGGGGGACAGCTGCTGACCTGCATCTGAAAGTCAGGTCGGGTCCTACAAGGCTGGCATGGATATAGGAAGTGGCCATCCGGAAGCAGGGCGGTCCTCAGGAGGATTGTGAGTTGGATTAGAGATGGGCACGGAGCTGCCAAGACTATGAGGAGTACTTTGTCCATGTTTGCGTGCACGGGGGTCTGCCTAGGAAGTCCCTAGCTTCCGTGAGACACTCGTTTCTAAGTACTGGAAAGTTTAAGAAGCCATGATGTGGCCATTGAAAGGCATTTCCCAGCCCCATCTGCAACCTCCTCAGGCGTCTAATGGCGTCCTGGTTACATAGAGCCCAGTCTAAGCTGGAACATCCTCTTCTGACTTTAAATCCTTATGTGTTGAAAGTCTTGGTCTTGGCTGGGTGGCCCTGGCTGCTGAAAATGCTGCATCGTTTTTCTAGCAACTGTTCTTTCTGTAGGAGAGTCACTCTGGGGGTAGGAGTTTCCGGGAGAGAGTGTGTAAACTCTCTGTAGTATAAAGAAGGCTTTCGTCTTACTTAAGAGCAACTTGAAAAACGATCCCCCATTGCGGAGAGCCATGACACTTCATGTGTAACATACACAAACGTCCCCTGGCAACTATAGTCTGGGGAACCCAACATGACCTGAGCCATAAGTGTGCAGAGAGGTGCTAGGACTAGGAATTTCTTGACCTCTTTCCAATCCTCCTTCAGTTAAGAAAGGACATAGGCTTAAAAATAAAATAATAATTAGGTTGGAATCATTGAATACCAGCTCTAAGAACTTTAATTTTTTCAGCTGTGAAATGAAACTTGAATGAACATGTATTTAGCAGCCTAGCGAGGTCTTAACTACAGAGGTACTATCACAGCCAACCCTTTGGTCCTCAGTCAAATGTCCACAAAGCATCCCGGGGAAGTGAGTCTTGAGAACAAAATCTCTTCGTATTCTTGCGGGATGGTCATGACTTGGGAATGGTATCACAGAATTGGTCACATAAGTAAAATATGAAAACTTCCCATTTTATGGCATATGTTTTGTTGCTACTTCACCAATTGGAGACAATGGCCCCAAATGCAATCCCTTTAAGTAAATGTCTTCCCCGGTGATCAGGGTCCAGGTGTTTTTCTACAGCACTTGGCTGCAAAGAGCCTTAGACTCATGAGGGATCAGTACTTGGGAGTGCCCATAAGACCACCCAGTCAAATCTTGCCATTTCGTTGCCAGGGTTTCTGAGGTCCAGAGGAAAAAAAAGACTCAAGCAGTTGATCTGTGTCCATTTAAGTCTCCTTTACAGAAAGGAGACAAGGGGTGGAGAGAAAAGTTTCCAGCTATCACAGTCACTGGGGTTTGAAGTCTTCAGAAGGTGGGAGGCAGGCTTTGTTTGTTTGTTTATGCTTGCTGGTCTGAGTAACCCGTTGAACACATCTGTCTTCAGAGAGTGGGGAGTGCAATAGGTGAGCGGGGAGGCCTTCTCCTGCCCTGGCTTCCCTGCAGTCCTTGAAACCCTGCTTTAGTGGAATGAACTGAGTTGGCTCACTGACATGCAGAAGAGCTGTGGCCAGAACAAGAGGTTTCGGGTGTGCAGAGGGACTGAACTACATGACCTCCAAGGGCCCTTCGGCTAGAGGCACTCTGATGTCAGGAGTCTTAGATTTCAGGGCTACTGGAGTTCCACTGAGGTTGCGGGTGGCCTCTGGGAAAGAGTCCCCGAGCTCTTTGGGGCTCATAATATGGTCCATGGACACTCAGCATCGACATCACCCGGTAGCTTGTTGGACACATGGAACCTTGGCACCGCCCAGTCCTCCTGAATCAGAATCTACATTGTTACAAGCTCCCCAGTGATTCCTATGTGCATTAAGTTTGAGAAGCAGTGGTTTAGGAAATAGTCTCTAGAAAAAAAATAAAGGATGTAATGGAGAAAAGACTGTGAGTAGAGCTATGAGGATGGGGCGGTAATCCCATCTCCAGAACAAATTTGCCTGAGTGGCCTTGGGAAAACCACGGCCATGTTCAGAACAGCAGCTCTCTCATCTGAAAACGAGGGGGTTGGACTGGATGATCTTTATTCTCTAGCCTCGCAGGCATCTCTGATATGAGATGGGAGGGGGAGCCCCACTCAGCTGAAGATCAGAGAGCTTCTTGCTGTGTAAAACACTCCCTAATCAGCCTTATGTCAAGTCCCCCGCCCCCCGACTAACGACAGTGACAAGTCCCAAGAGTGCACCTTGTCAGGCTGTGAATAAAGTTCAGGCAGCTTGGTTAATTACCCTGACACTGACTAGAGTTAGCTACCCAGCATCTCGGGAACTTGTCTTAATGATTATAGGAACAAACACACCATGGCTTCCGGCACAGCCACCACCTCTGCAGCCTACGGCTTTGTTTCAGAGCCTCGGATTCCAGCAGCAAGTCCCCAAGGGCATTACGAGTCCAGGTAAGTCCCCCTTGCCCATTGCACACGAGTGTGAGCTCATTTTCCAATTGTGTCATTAGCGAAGCCTTGTAACCATAACAGACAACTTGGTTACTCTCTGTCATGCCTCCACTTGGAGCCTGTTCCAAGTTCTCCACTGCTGACAAGAGAGAGCTGTGCGGGATGTGTTCCTCATAATTCTCCAGTCACGTCTCCATTAGCATCTACGTCAAACCCTCTGCCCTGAACCCAGAGGTCTCTACTTGGTTCCCTGTACCTTCTTGTTTCTATCAACAGATGAAAACATGTACTTTCTTCTATTTGCACACACTGCTTCTGCTCAGAACACTCTTCTCTGCTCTTGACTGTAATCCTTACTCATTCTTGAGATTTTACTGTCTATATCATCTCCCCCCAGAAAGATGCAGTGTCTCCCATGCTTGTGTCCCCACATATCATGTCCCCATGTTCAGGCTGAGTGCCTACATTTCCAGAGTCCTGTGCTATGTCAGTTATATTGGACATCACACTGAATTTGAAGTTTCCCTAGAAAACAGTGAGGTCTGCACTGTCCGAGACCATGCCTGACAGCTTAACATCTAAGCTCCATTGTTTTCTGTATCGTTGGCAGCTGGATTGAGAGCCTCCTGTACATCACCCAACACACAACAGACCCTCAGTAAATGCCCTTTGAAGGAATGCTGAAATGAATTCCCCATGCTTAAGATGGTGTCTGGTGTATGATAAATAACCAATGTTGGTTTAAAGTGAATGCAAGAATGAACTGAGATGTGTCTGTTTTCAGCATAGAGCTTGGAGAGTCAAAGCTCATTAGAACAGACTGCTCGATAGGCTGAAGCCCAAAGGTGCCTACAGCTCAAATCAGCTCTCGAGAGGTGTGACACCAGACAGGAGGTGAGACTCGCCTTGTGGTTGTGGGACCTTAAGTGATAGGTGCAGAGGGGGAGCGGGGGCTTCTATAAGAAGATTGCGTTGAATGAATGGCCATGGGGAAGTGTGAGGCCCCTGCTCTCTCTGCCAGCATGCACAGCTTTTCTTGTCTGTGGACTCTAGAAGGCTGCTCCCAAGCCCAGCCTTTTATCTGGACCAAGAGGTAGAGGCAAAGAAGGGTTCTCTCGACAGGCCCTTTAGAGAGGAGAAGACGTTTTCAATGTTTACAACCAGCAAATAATATGTAACTGAGATCAGAACCCACACCCCTGTGGGCCTTAAACCTAGGGGTCTTCTGAGCATCTGAAAAAATCTAGGGATATTTTTTTAAGCAAAGCCTATTTAAATACATCTATTTCTTTACTTGTGGTGGCAGCACAAGTGGGATAAAAGTCCAATGTCCACATGCAAAAATAATTCGGGGAGCCTTCTGGAAAGCTCTCCTTTTTTCTAAGCCACTTTGGTTTAGGTTGCTCAGCTGTTCTCTCAAGGTCCAGGATTGGAGAGGAAAGGTTCTATTTTGTTTACTTTTAAAGGAAGATGGCTCAGTGCTCCTGCGTGGCTCAGTCAGTGAAGTGTCTGACTTCAGCTCAGGTTGTGATCCCATGGCTTGTGAGTGTGAGCCCCTCATTGGGCTCTCTGCTGTCAGCACAGAGCCTGCTTCAGATCTTCTGTCCCATGCTCTCTCTCTATCAGAAATAAATATACAAAAGAAATTAAAAATAAAAATTAAAGAAAGTATCCCTTTCTCCCTCCCTTCTTTTTTCCTAGCAATCCCTTAGCCTAACCAAGTCACTTCCCAGGGAGCTGTGTTAAAAGGTTCCTTCTCACAAGACCCAGAGCACAGAGCTGAAAGACAAGAAGGATGATGATTAAGAATCCAGGTTTGGAAGTCAAACACATGTGGGCTTAAAGTCAGCTCTACCACTGATGAGCCCTGTGACTTCTCCACGTAACTGAATGTCTTTGAGCCTCTATTTTCTTATCTATACATCAGGAATAACAGTAGCATTTATCGTGTGGTCATTTCATGACATGGTGAGATAAGTACAAACAAGGTATTTAGCATGGGATGACAAACCCCATCCACAACGTCAAAATTAGAAAGTTCGGAAAACTGAAAGCATTTTTCATAACTCATTTGGCAGCAAAATCTGATCTTACTTGAACTCACTTGGCAACAAAGTCTGACTTGAACTCACATAGAATTATTCAGAGTTGCTTTTGTGACTATTCATGTGTTTTGCTGCAGAAATATTGATGTGTTTGATTATAGGGTAATACCTCAGTTTCCACAAGGAGTGCTAGGTAAATTAAGCCACATGCTGTATGTACCATAATACCTTTCTGAAGTCTAGAATGGTTTGATTTCCAAAATATTCATGGCTCCAAAGATTCCTGTAGAGTACCTGGCCATGTTCACTGCTCAGTACCTGAGAATTATCATCAGCTCTACCTCAGGGGTTTTCCCAAGGACACACAGAGACTTGTTTGCATGTGAGACTGTTCTCATGTGTTATTTACTCCACAGCCATGACCTTGATGAAAAATATCTCATTGACATTCAACATGAACTTCCTCCAATAGAAATCCATTTCTTTACATATTTCTAGCTTTTTGGTCATTGACTGACCACTTGTCAAGATGAAAGTTGAAAATCCAGGGTGAACATTGAGAGCGAGAAGGACTCATAAACCAGAACCAAAGAAGAGCAAGACATAGAATCATGGAGGAGAACGTGTGACCCATAGGGCAATGATACTAGATCTACACCCAGAGTCAGTTCTGGAAGTTAAATAGACACATGGGAAGTTTTAGTTGTACAGAAAGGGCAGAGTAAGGAATCAGATTCCCAACATCCCCCTCTTTCTTATCAAAAGAATGTGGGAAAGTTTTGTAATAAAAGACACAAATCTAATTGAGTTAACATGGGATTAAAAGATCAAATTTATATACATAAAGCAAGGGGAAGGGATAAGTTAAAGAAGTATGCTCCATTTGAGTCAGAAGTCTAGCTCTGAGTTTCCTGGCAGCTAAGGAAAAAAGGAAAACACGATGGTTTCATATTCTTACAGTATGTGCTTTGAGTACCTATTGCTGCTTAACAAACTGTCTCAAAAGTTAGTGGCTTGAAATAATTATTTTCTTTTGCTCAAGATTTTATGGATTAGGGATTTGGAGAGAGCTGGTTGGGCAGTTTATCTCCGGTGTGCTTGGCACTAGCTGGGGTGGCTGGCGCTGCAGAAATGATTTCCGAGAATGGCCACTACAGTCATATCTGGTGCATCACTGCTCTTGGCTTCTCTCCCTGTGCAGCATCTCATCCCCCAGGGCCTCTTCCAGGGCTTGGATTTCTTACTGCATGATGGTCTTACAATATCTGCACGTTTTACATAGCAAGTGGTTTCTCAGAGATAGGAGTAAATGCTGTAAGACAAGTTAAGGTCCATGCTCAGAACTGGCACAGCATCAATTCCACCAGATTCTCTTGATCAAAGCAGTTCAAGTGCCTGCCCACATTGAAGGCACTGGAGAAATAGACTCCCACTCCTGATTGAGATGGAGGAGAAGGTCACCTTGCAGAAGAGCATGTGGAATGAGGGGTATTGTTGTGATCATCTCTGGAAAAACAATCTGCTACAACAGGATAAAAGGAAGCCTATACGTTTGTCAGGAGGAATGATATTTTTCGAGCCCTGAACCTGTAAGATGAATTATGTGGCATCTTTTCTAGAGAACAGTTGTTGCACGTTGACTGAAACAGACAGTGTTATAAAAGCCAGTTTGAAGAAGATGCAGAAAGAGCTCAGGGTTTTATATGCTCCTCCTCCTCCTCCTCCTCCTTCTCCTTCTTTCTCCTTCTCCTTCTCCTTCTCCTTCTTCTTCTTCTTCTCCTTCTCCTTCTCCTTCTCCTTCTCCTTCTCCTTCTTCTTCTTCTTCTTCTTCTTCTTCTTCTTCTTCTTCTTCTTCTCCTTCTTCTTTCTTTTTTTTATTTAAGTAATCTCTACACCCACTATGGGACTCAAACTCACAACCCCGAGATCAAGGGTTACATGCTCTTCTTCTTTAAAAAAATGTTTTTTTAACATTTATTCATTTTTTGAGAGACAGATAGAGACAGAGCACAAGTAGGGGAGGGTCAAACACACACACACACACACACACACACACACACACACACACAGAATCCAAAGCAGGCTCCAGGCTCTGAACTGTCAGCACAGAGCCCAACATGGGTCTCAAACTCACGAACTGCGAGATGATGACCTGAGCCAAGGTCGGGTGCTGAACTGACAGCCACCCAGGAGCCCCAAGAGTCATACGCTCTTCTGACTGAGCCAGCCAGGCACCCCTATAGTTCCTAATTCTGAAAGCTGAAAACTATGTCCAGGAGCTCTGGTCCCCGAAATTTGCAATAGTTCTTGGAATCAAATTTTGCCCTTCAACGGACTGATGATCATATAATGTAGCAGCATCATGTACTGTGGGAGCCATTTAGCCAGGCACCTGGTCCCTTACCTCCTGTCACCCAGGCCTGCAAGAAAGGCAAAACACATAGCAATAGCAAGTGTTAAGTGTGGGCCTGAATTTTTCAGATGTGATTAGAGAACTGCCTACATTAAATTCGTGTTAGACATGAGATGTTTAGACACCTAGACACGGGTGTTTATTAAAAATCCAGAAGCTAGGCCCCGTCTTTCCCTGCAGAGACCTAGGGAGCTGATTTGAACATGTTCCTCAGGTGACTCTGAGCATGCTAACATTGAGAGCTCCGCACAGGAGTCCACTGTGAGGGTTTAGAGCAAGATCACTACCAGCAGCCAATACTAATTGAGGACTTCCCCTGCTCAGGGACTGTTCTAGGTGTTTCACATTACATTAGCGAATCTTTACAACAGCTCAGTGAATTATTTTTCTCCATTTTTCAGATAAGAAATTGGAGACTTCAGGTTTCTGAACCTGTCCAAAGTCACACAGTTTCTAATGGCTGCTGCCTGGTCTGGTTCCAAAGGGGTCTGGTTCCAAAGGGGTCTGATTCCAAAGCCCTTGTTGATGGGTTCTGTGAGTCCAGGTGACCAGAGGACACTTCTAGAACCCTCTATCCCATGCCAGATGCTATTAACTCCCTGGGGCTTAAGACTGTCTCCCAGACGTGTATCCTGGCACTTGTAAAGCAAAGGTGGAAAAATTCAACACCACGAGTTTTGTTAGCGTACTCTCTTCAGAATGCAGCAGGGAGAGCGGCCACAGGTCTCATATTTTGGTGCTTATATCTGCTTCGTGTTTGACCCCTGAACGAGGGGTTTCACTTCATGTAGCCACAGTCTGCTGGTCTGTGAAAGGGTAATTGCATTGGGCCACGTCTAGATCTTCTAACACCTCAAAGTTTGTGCTGGGCCCTGGATGGTCTGAGGTGTTGGCCCCATGCCTCATATTGCTTGTGGATTCACTGATTCACTTCTTGTTTCATTCATTCAATCCCCCTAGCAAATGACTTCTCTGGGTCTGCCACTACACTCAATTCTCAGAGGGTGAAATGTTTCAAGTACCCACTGAATCACTTCAATGCTGATTTTGCCCATTTCATTTCACTGCTCAGCCCCCAGAGGAGTCATCTATTGTGCATTTTGTGTGCCCCCCCCCCACACCTCAGGACCATTCTCTTATTTGCAGGGAAACTGAGTCATCTCTGACCCCTGTGCTTTTTGATGTTAATGGACCACCATTCCCTGAACTTTGACCCTGGGGCAAACCTTCAACTTCAGTCCCACTTCAAGCCGGTAGCCCAGCCGCTTTCCTTTCACAGCTGAAGTAACAAAGATTAAAGATGACAGGGATTTCCGGAGAGTGAGTCTTTGGTCCCCGTGACACTCTTGTGGTGAGACCTGCCAAAGCCCAGCAGAAGAAAGGCGGGGAGAAGCTCTGGAGGCTGAGGAACCCTCTCGTTGGATGCCCCAGCAGCAGATTTTCCTCAATAAAGTGCAGAAGCCCAGTCCGGTGCAAGTAGAGTGCAAGGCTGGGGGCTGGGGCAGGGGAGTGCCTTCACCCCTGCGGAGGGGACTAGAAGGCTACCACTCAGTCCCCCTACAGGTGGGGAAACTAAAGGTCCAGACGAAGGGAGCTCTTTGTCCAGGGCTGTAGCAAGTTTATCGGCAAGAGGGAAGGCTGGGGGAACGGTGCAGGGAAGGAAAACTGAAATAAAGCCCCACAAAAGGGAACACGGCGCTGCATTCCACCGGGGAGCTATTGTCTGAAGGGGGGTGGGGTGGGCTCCAGCCTGGCCTCTTCCTTAGTCCTGAGAATCATTCCTGGGGCAAGGGTCTGCTCGCTGGGCCTCCTCCCGGGAGCGGCCCCTCCCCTGCTTCACAGTAGTTCTCGGTTTCTGGGGTTGCCAACTACAGCCTTGGGAGCTTTGCCCTGGCCTCTGTCCGCCTGCTGTTGTGGGGAGCAGGGGAACCATAGACATGTTCCTGGGGGGTCCTAGGTGGATAGGTGGCTTTGAGTTTACATCAGCAGGAGAGGAGACAGCCAAGTCAAAAGGCGAGCTCCCTCCCCTCCCGAGCCCTGTGCGCTGTGCCCCGCCCAGTGTCCTTCCCAGTTTCGGGCCTTCTGGGGAGTGCTTAGCGAGTGTCTGAGCTTCCAGACCAAGGCCTGCTGTTCTTGGCTGGAGGTGAGATGTTTTCAGCCTGGAATGCTCCGTGCAGACGTGCAGACATCTCCGCAGGGGTGGACGAGGGGTGGGTGAGGCCAGACCTCTCCGCTCATCAGCATTCAGAGCATGACTTCTCCACTCTGCCCCCTCGGTGACTTTACATGTTCGAGGACAGCTTTCAGAATGCCTCCTGACTTGCTCCTTGCACTTGGGAACGGGTGGGGGGAGCGGTGCGGGAGGCTATATGTGGAATTTGTTGAGATCAGGCAGAAGGAGGCAAAGACACCCTCCTCTGATGCATGACATGTGAGAACGTTCTTTTGACAGAAGCAGCTCCTAGTAATAGTAACAGCTCCCGGGCCTCCGACAGGCCCCAGCCCAGAACCTTCAGCACCCTGCCAAGTTCAGCAGCAGCCCTCAGCAGGAGGGGGTGGAGAGTAGGGAGGCAGAGGCTGCCTGTGGAGAGGCAGAGTTAGAGGGGGCAGAGAGTGAGAGACAGGGGTGGGGGGGGGGNTGAGGCGCGAGGAGAGGAAGTCCAAGGGGGTGATGGATGAAGGCAGGTGGAGACGGGCACACAGAGATTGGCCCCTGGCCTCCGGCATCGTGCACACACCCCCTTAGCCCTCTCTGGGTCTCGGGGGTAGCTCCTGGCTGGGAAGGTCAGTGGCTAACCCAGCCCAGAGGAGGGAGAGACGTGCCACATGCCAGGTCACCTGCCGCGATACATTTTTGAACCTCTGGAGCCCACAGAGTTTTTCAGATCCCTTGGTCTGTAGCTCAGGAAGGTCACCTTCTCCCTGATCTCAAGATCTGGGGGTTCTGGGTTGTGCTATTTATTTCAAAAAGAAAATCTTGTTAAAAATCAAATGTAGCTTTTTCCCTTTTAAAAATAACTTTTTCCCACCCCCGCTACTTCACTACAAAAGAAAACAATGCAAGCTCATCATGGAGAACTTGGAAAATATAAAAAGATACAAGATAAAATGAAACATGAATTATAATCACATCACCTCATGATAACCACCGCTAGCAATTGGATGGTTTTCTTTTCAGTTTTTGTCAGTGCATGGAGCTGTATAATTAGCAGTAATAGACTGCAAGCATTTTATTAAATAGTATTTGATATCACCATCTTTTTAGTCCATGGGTGGGGCTTTCTGTATTGAAGTAATCTACACTAGAATATTTAGTTTGCATCTAACTTTGCTACCATCAATAGTATTTTAACAGATATTGTTTTGTCTACATGTTTGCCCAAGTTTTCAATTGTTTATTCAGGGTATATACACACACATATATGTGTCTATCAGTCTCTCTCTACATATACATACATATATATATGCATATATAAACTGTTCATTTATTTATTTTTGGTAGAAAGAAAGTGAGAGTGAAGAGCAAGGGGCAGAGAGAGAGGGAGAGAGAGAGAGAGAGAATCCCAAGCAGGATCTACTCTGTCTGCACAGAGCCTGACACAGGGCTCGAACCCACAAACTGTGAGATCATGACCTGAGCCAAAATCAAGAGTCAGATGCTTAACACACTGAGACATCCAGGAACCCCTCTTCAAGATATATTTAAAGAAGGTGACTTACTATGTCAAAGGTCATGGACTTTTTAACACTCACTCTCTCTCTTTCTCTCTCCAGGTACACGCACATACACATATACACACATGCACATATGAAAGACAACATAGATATAATTTTCTATAAATAACTGCTCATGAAGGCTGGTTCCTGCTTCTGCTGTGGATCTCTATCCCCCTCCCCTCAACCCCATTCCTCCAACTATCACTCATCCTATGAACCAAGGTTGAATCAAACCTCTTGAAAAGACAAATTTGATCACATCAGTTCAACACCTTTATTGATTCCCATTTCCTGTTATCTTCTACATAAAGAATAAGTGCACATCTACAACTATCTTTGCTCTTTATCTGCATCTGCTGTTCTGTACAATTATTACATACCATCTGTGTCTGGATGGAGGCTCTATAGGCACAGAGATGAACCAACCATCAACCATACCCTTAATGAGCCTATGGCTGATGAGTTAAAAATAACACACAGTTCCTGTTCTTTTGCCCTGCTTTACTTTTCTTAATAACACTGACAAATAACAGTATTTCATTATTGTATTATTATTTATTATCTGTTGCCTCCATTATGATATAAGCTTCACAAAGGAAGTGACTTTCTCTGTTTTTTTGACTTCTGTGTCCACAGAGCCTGATATAGAGCCTAGAATGTGGCAGTTCCAAAACAAGTATCTGTGAATGAATAACTATACTCCATGATATTGAACTTCCAATTCTTTTTGATGAACTAGAAAAATTGGAAATGAAACAATGCTCAACTTCAGGAGTTTATTTCTCAAGCCTATAAGGCTTGAAATGTGACCTGTACTCTGTCATGATATCAAATGCCAACGTGTCATGTCCCTGCAAATGACCACCACTCCTTCTTCTGCTGGGCTATAGGAAAAGGGATAATACAAGTTGAATTTTATGGCAACTGTTTGGTGTCCAGAGGAGACTCCCAGTTGAGACCATCTCCCAGTTGAAGAAATATATTAAGCTTAGCAAGTTATATAGCAGTGAAGCTCAAAGAGAATATTCACTAGGTTCTCTAAAGCTGTGGTTGAAAGAGATGAAATAAGCACTTCTCTGCACCTCTTCTGTGGTAATGATTTCTGGGGTGTATTTAATAATTGTGAGCATTTATTTGAATAGTTGGAATTCTTTCCTAGTTGCCTCCTCAGTTTTGACACTAATGGCAGCAATGGGACAAGAAACCATTGAAAGGGCAGTACTAAAAAAAGGAGTGACAGGATTTCAGGTCCCAAATGTCTCATAGAGGCTCCCCCTACTTTTCTCTGTTTTCCTTTATTTTTACCTTCATTTGGTCTTTCTGTCATAGTCTTTTCATAGAACCTTTTTATTTCCTACTGTTAATTTCTTAAAACCAATTGGAGAGTCCCTATATTTTAATAAGAGAATTTAATCCATTTACATTTAGTATAGCAACACTTTTACACAGTTTTATTTCTTCAGTTGGCTTTATGCTTACTATTTATTTTATTTTGTTTTTTCTTTTCCTTTGCCTTATTTTTGGCAGTTTTTGTTATTCTTCTTTCTTCTTTGTTTCATAATTTTGATTCAATTTTTTATTATACTAATATTTTCCTTCTGCTTCCCCACACCCATAATTAAATACATGCCTCACTCTTCTATGAAAACAAAATGATAAATATTTTCCCTACTGCTCCCCTCTCACTTCACTATTGTATGGCCTTTAAAATCCTTTTAATACCCCACTCTTCCTCTAGATGAGACCTTTAGAACCTTTTTATTTGTACCTTCTCTTCCTTTGCCCCCCACCCACATCCCACTTTTTCCCAAGATAGTTTTATTACAATTTGTTCCAGACTGTTATTAGGTTTTCCTATAATGTTGTGTCATTTCTATTTTAAGATCATTATTTTGCACTTTCATTACACATTCCAAGAAACTCTATAATTACCCATTTAAGTTTAACTATATATAGGTTAATTACTCACTGCTGTTCCTCTCTCTCTTTCTCTCTCTCTTTTTTTTTTTTTTTTTTTTTTTGTCTTCCATAGCCTCTGTTCTGATTCAGTTTTATGGTCTGAATCCTTCCTTTATTGTTGTTCTAGGATGGTGTGGTGGTGGTTTTATAATAAGTCCAAAAATTCTTTAATACTCCTCTCTTCATGAGGTAGTGCTTCATTCCCTCTCCTGTGTGTGGCTAGATGTGCTTCCAACGAGTAGAATGTAGAAGCAACAACATGTGGCTTCTGAGACTAGGCCATAAAAAGCACTGTGGCTTCCTTCTCCTGTCTTTTTTGGATAACTAGCTATGTAGGAAGCAAGTTGCCATATTCAGTGCACTCAAGCAGCTCTATGGAGACATCTGTATGGTTAGAGGTGGAAGCCTCCTACCATCAGCCATTGGAGTGAGTCATCTTGGAAGCAGGTCCCCAACTGGTTCCAGTCAAATCTTCATATGACTGCAGCTGCCACATTGTCAGACCCCATGTTGAGGCACCCAGATGAAACATCTTTATCTTCCCATTATCTCTTTGGCTACAAGGATGGTGAGGACCCAGCCCACCTGTTCAGCCAACCTGATCATGTGGCTGGGAAGACCCAGAGATTCTCTCAAGAATACAGCCTGGCCTATGAGCTGCTTCTTCTGGTTTCTCCAGAGGCTGAGGTCTCTCCAAGATTCTTTATTGTTCTGATATCCTTAGTGCCCTCAGCTGCAGAGACCCCAACTCTTGCTGGGATCAGAAATGGAAATGAAATTCTGCATTATCTTTCACACTGTGGGATTTGAAAACAATGGTCAGATCCTGCTTCTCGCTGACCCCAGCACTCATGACCTCTGGAGAAGGAACTCTGGTTGGATTAGATGTGGAGAGAAGCCATTTCCTTCCCAGAATACCATCTATCTCTTGGCAACTCCTTGATCCCTGGTGAGAAGCGACTCCCCTGGCCTCCAAATGTTCATTGTCTCTAATAACATCCTACCCTGACATAAGTTATTTGGGCCTGGAATGGCTTCCTCCACCACACTGTGAGTACCTTGAAGACAGTGATAATACTTCACTCTCCCTTGTTATCCCCGTGTCTGGAGCAGCAAAAATGCTGGTTGGAGACTTGTGATATAGAACTCATCTTTTCTCCTTGGTGGCTTGAGTAAACACTGGTCTTCCCCTTTCACAGAGATGGTACTGGTGTGCCCATTGAGGGTCCTAATGACATAGGTACTGGAATAGTTGGAAGTTGGAATGGGGTTGCACCTAAATATCCCCACCAATCTTGCCTGAATTCTCCTACAATTACAGCATTCGCTTCAGGGAGTTGCAGGAGTGATGTGTAATCCATTGGGCTGGAGAGGATGGATAGAGTCTTTGTTTTGTGCAACCCATATGGGCTCTGACACACTTCATGGAGTCTACCTGAAAGTCTGTCTTAGTAAACCCAAAAGAGTGAGTTCGGACTCTAGGCACCCACAGAAGGCCTCGATGGCCTCCCCACAGTGGGACAGAGAGCATTGGTCTGGGCCATTGTTTTTCTAAGAGTGTTCTAGGGTGCATTTTTTCCATGAGTTACTTTGTGAAATAAAAGGATACTGAAAAAAAGAGATACTTCGAAAACTTGCCAAATTATGTCATGGAGTGCATTTGAATATTACACAAGCAAACACAAAACAGAAAACCAATAAAGAAACCTATTTAAATCTATCAAACCCAAACTTATCAGATACTTGACTGTGGACCTCATCTCTCTTTTATCATGTAATGCCAATCAGCAATCTATGGAAGTATTTCCTTTGGATAATGCTTTGAGACAGACTGGGATTCAGGGTCCTGAAGGGACCTTGGGATTCATATGGAGTTCAGTTTCCCTTTAACTCTGAGGCAATATGGCCTAGAGCAGTAGCTCTCAGAGCATGGTTCCCAGACTTCTGTCACCTGGGAACTTTTGGGAAATGCAAATTCTCAGGCCCACTCAGTCCCAGTGAATCAGACACAGGGCCAGGGTCTAGCACTCTTCATTTTAGCCATCCAACAGGTGGTTCTTGTCGGACAGTTAAGTTTGAGAACCTGGTGGTTAAGAAACAAACTCAAGCCACATTCCACCTCTTCTACTTAGCACCTTGGTGATCTTGGGTGAGGTTTTAAAACTCTCTCTGTGAAATAGTACCCTCTCATGAGGTTATCACAAGCACTAAGTGAATTAAACTAGATGAGGTACCTGCAACAGTAACTGCAATGTGTCAATTACCAGTAAGTAATTATTATTGTCATTATCGAGCAATTCTCTAAATTTCCACTATATGGGTAAAGTAGTGCAACAGGTATTTAGACCTAAGACGTGACAGGGTTGGACTGAGGTTTGGCAGGAGAGGGGATGTTGGTGTTGTAACATCGTGACATCTGATCCCTGACTTTATAGCACACAAGACATTCCTGAGCAAGGGGATGTTCTGCACTGTGACATTCCAAGAAACATCTTTTTAGTATGGTTCATGGTGATTAACTGTGAACCACCAGCCTTGCGACAGGTGGAGCTTGGAAGAAGTAGAACCATCTCTAGCTGGTTTTTTTGCATTGGCCTCAGGTATCGAATGAGATCTCACATTCAGCAGATGTCCTTTGGTGCCACAGATGAGGCCTCTGTAGCAATAATCTAATTTCAGTTTGTGTCCCTACAAATCTGATGACATAAGAGCCTCAGCAAACTGACAAAGGTTGTCTTGTGGATTTGAACCCAAGGCCTCAGACTGTCTGCCTGGTGTTCCTACTGTATCACTGTTGTCTATTCCATCTGGAGGATGCTTGAAGAGCATCAAGTCCAACCAGCTCGATCTACAGAGAGAAGAGTGAGGTCCAAGGGGGCCTGTGTTGGCTCAAGGTTGTACAGCATTGTGGCTGAGCTGCTTCTGGAACCTGGTCTCCTCCCCTAAATTTGATGCTCTGTATCAAGATGTGGCTGAGTCCCCACCATAACTCTTTCTGCTGCTAAATGTGGTGTGTGGGTTAGACCTTATAAGTCTCCATAGTTTTCTTTTCCAAGAATCTATGGCTGACTTGAGTAAGGGGGATCAGTCCTCTGTGGTGGGTGGACATGCCTAGTCTGTCAGCTGCTCCACCCCCCAACCCCCCAGAAGTCCTTATCTAAGGTCTGAGGCATGCTTGGCTGGCAGTCTGCAGGAGGCTCTGGGAAAGCCAAACAAAAGGTAACTAGAATGTGCCACAGGGGGCCCATTAGCTTCCTGGAGCCTCCCGGAGCATTCCCAGGAGGGATCATCACTGGGAGTGTGTGATCAGCGGCAGGCATGGTCACAGGCAGCTGCTGGCATATTAATATTCCAGATAAATGGCTTTTGGCTCAGGCAAATGATCCTGCTTGGAAGCAGGTTTCTCTTTGAAGCTCCTAAGAGGGGCAGCTTGCAGAAAAAGGCAGCTTTGCAAAATCATTTCACTGGAAATCCTCTGCTCCAATCCGTCTCTGTTTATTTTGTTCCTCTGTCTCTCATGGCCGGCCCAGAAGGAAGGAAGAGGGAGGTGGCTCAGCTTTATGCGTCCTCAGGGAGGAACTGTCAACAATTAGCTGGGACAACGCAGCCGCAGTGCCGGCTTGCAGGACACACAGCCCATCACTGCCCTACCTAGCTCTGCCATTTCCCAGCGGTGTGACCTTGGGCAGGTTACTGCACCTTGCTGGGCATGCTTCCTGAGCTGTCATATGGGGGAGTAATACCTTTCCCACACAGTGGTTGACAATTAAATGCAGCCAGATATATAAAAACACTTAACACAATGCCTGAGGATAGTTGAAGATAGATGCCAATATTACAAAGGGGGTGGCTCAGAGCAAGTGGAGATAGCAAAGGGGTGACGTTAATTTATCCTCAGTGTCTCTACTCACTGGCTTTCGAGTCTAGGGTCATGGGGTATGTGTCCAGATATTTCAAGCTTAGGGTAACTCTAACCCTAATTTTATAGGTGAGGAAACTAAGGCCCAGAGATGGGAAACAACTTGCTGAAGTTCACACAGCAGATTAGATGCTAGAGTGTAGCAAAGCCTTGCTTTTCTCCATCTTCCTCAGCACAAAAGAAGTATTCCCAGAAGGGGCCACGTTGCTCAGGGACTTGCTGTCTTTCCCTGTACTTGGAAAGGGATGTGTTTGTTATTGTGGGTGCATCCCCAGTGGGCCCGGCCAGGCCAGACAGGCAGGATGGCATGCAGTGGGGTCATTCCCATATCTCAGTTGCATTGGGGTGGCTTGGGGAATCGTTCAGAGCAGGGGGCATGCCTGCCCCCAGAGCCACCTGGTGGGTAGGTGTGTACTGGGGTCCAGGCAGCTGAGTGTCTACAGTTCTCCCCTCTACGTTCTGTAGAGGAGCAGGCTGGATACCTGCTGGGCTAGGAGACCGACACCCTTCGCCACTAGGTGGGGCATTGGTTACTGCCCTCTAGGTAGCCCTGAGCAAGTTACTTGTCTGAGTCTCAGTTTCTTCATCTGTGAAGTGGAGAGAAAATGTTTCTCTTTTCAGGAGTACTGTGGGGCAAGCAGAGAATATATGATGGCTTTCCACCCCAGTTCCTGGCACTATGCACTGCTTGGGCCAGTGTAGGAGTGCTCAGCACAGTCTGGAGACCAGGCCTGGGGTAAAGGGTCACCCATGGAGGGACAGCACCATATAGCTCATGGATACCAGAGCCTGGGCCATAGTGTAGCTCCAGGCCTGGGCTGAATCTCCAGTAGGGTAGTCAAGGTGGGTGTTCAGGATACCGAGTCTTGAGATGTGGGATGCAGGGCACGATGAACATGCACCACAATGACAACAATAGTGTGTTTGTGGGTATTTGGCACACTGTGTAGCCAGTCATCTCCTCTTCATCTGGGACACAGCAGGTAGCACCGTCTGACAGCAGCAGGCAGTGACCTGAGAGGGCCCCGCCCATGGTCACACAGCAGGGCAGCACCCAGACCCGTTGCCCTTGACAGACCCCGCCTCTGGCAGTGGAGGGAAGGGCCACCCAGGATGGCTTCCCATTTGAGAGGACACTTTCCAAGGTGGCGGCCAGCTTCCCCGGCTGCAATGTGCTCAAGGTTTGGTGTCAGGCCAGGGTCTGGGCAGGCAAATCTCCACTTCACACCCTTGATCCACAGCTATCTACCTGACCAGAAGATGATTGTGCTTCTGACTCTAGCTGCCTCACAGGACCATCAGGAGAACTTCAGGAGCATGTGAACTTGATAGCCCATGGAGAAGACCAAAGCCATTTTCAATGGTAAGAAATAAGATGATGATGATGTAGGAAGGTGAGAGCCATATTGCAAGCTTACTCCAACTCTGAGCCACTATTGCAAGCAACTCCAACTATAAGCCCAGCACGTCCAGGGCTGGTGATATCATCCATTCCTTAACACTATCTCTCCCTGCTTCCCCACTGCCTCTACTACTATTGTCCTTCCCCTTGAGGGCAGTCCAGTGCCTTGAGCACTGGTACACCATTACTCCCCAGCCATCAGGAGCCACAGTGCTTTCTGAGTATCTCTCACTGCCCCGGGAGGAGCTCAAGAGTCAAGAGGCATGTCCTGGTCCCTGAGGGTGGAAGGTGGCCAGCCAGAGGGCCACTGCCTTGTTTCCATGAGATGCATAAGAAATGCTAAGGGGGCCGGGGCATGAATCACAGTCTAAGCTTTCTGGAATTGTCAGAGTGGAAGGAGTCTCAAGAGGGCCAAGGTGAGGTCAGGTAAGAGCATGTGCTACACCTAGCACTATGGGGCCTTTTATGGTTTCATCCGTGAGGTCCCATTACAATGCCCCCCAAGTTTGATAGATATCCTTCAATTCTGAGAGTCTATGATCTTGGGCATTCTGTCTCAACATCCACTGGATGCACACCATCACTTAGAGCATCCTTGGGAAGTGGACATTAAGCCCCACTTGCATACTTCTCATGATAGGGAATTATTATCTCCCTTGTCTGCCCATTCCTTCTCCCTATGGCTCTAACCTTGTTACAAAGTGTTCCTCATGCAATCTAGAATTGCCGCCTCCCTGAGGTGCTCCTGCTTTCCCTGCCCCATGACCACCCTTTAGAGATCTTGGAGGTGAACCTTTCCCCTCTTTCTGAGCCCTCATGAGGCAGGTGGTGATGGTAGACACGGTATGCCTTGTTCCATCGCACTCCTAGGGAGCATTAAACAAGCTCTTAGTTACTCTTTCTCTTAGAAATGCCCCACCTCTTAGCACGTGAAGGCACATTTGTGCTATTATTCTTTTCTCATTGACAATAGTGAAGCACAGAGAGGGTAACAGATGGCTCAAGGCCACATGGTTGATAAGGTAAAGAAGCTGATCTGATAGTCCAGCAACTACCCTCCAGTTTGAGGCTCTCCGGGGTTCAGGGTCTGAGTTACAGGAGGTTCTGGGATGACCCATGACCCTTCATAGAACTTGACCCTATCACACCTTTTCCCCTCAGCACTCAGCCTCCTGGCCTGTGTGACCTCGGAGGAGGGGACATTTTATTCTTCAGAATGGGGCCAGACAGCCCAGGCAGCTGGCTTTCCTCCAGCAGTTCCTGGGGCTGCTTCAAGAAGAAATGTCTGGAAATTTGTGGAGTTCATGGAAGTGTCTGTTAAAATTTCCTCTGCTGGAGACTGAAGTAGACAGAGCAAAAGCCAGTGGGCCTCCCACCTCCCCGACTGTACTCCAGGGTCTCATTCTCCTTCCGCGCCAGCCCAGCTCTGGAAAACCCATACCCTTGCCTAAACACCAGCACCAAGCAGACCCATGCAGAGGCCATATGTGTTAGATTATATTATTGTTTAAAATATTCGCTGGTCTTTTCCATGGAAGATTATTCCTTCCTGCCCATTAGGCTTGGCCATTTGATTTGATTTAGCCAGTGGAATGTGAGCAGAAGTGAAGTGCGCCATTTCTGAACAGAAGTGTTAAGAGCCATTGAGTTCTACTGTTTTCCCTCAGATGTGATGCTAACGGTGCTCAAGATAGAGTGCTCTCAGAGCCTGCTACTGGAAGGAAGATGGCATAGAACATGACTGCAGTTGCTCTTAAAGGACATAAAATGTGAATAAGAAATACACCTTTGTTTCTATAGGCCACTGAGTGCTGGGGTTTGTTGCTGCAGCGTGACTGGGACCACACCAGACCTGGGGGGAGATGGTGTGTCATCAAGACGGATGGGGCCAGAGGCTCCCCCAGATCAAATATCCTATGATATATGGGGCGTGAGAGAAAATGCCTGCAAATAAGCTCAGAGACAAGGGAGCTTTATTCTTCCAACTTCCTTCTGCAGCCTTCACTGACTTAAAATGGGGAAGGTAGAGTTAGCCTTCACCTCAGTTTCCCCACAGC
The DNA here is from genome assembly GCF_008692635.1 of Crocuta crocuta. Taxonomy (NCBI): domain Eukaryota; kingdom Metazoa; phylum Chordata; class Mammalia; order Carnivora; family Hyaenidae; genus Crocuta; species Crocuta crocuta. The sequence goes on from NW_027533256.1 coordinate 1,583,028, forward strand.
CCCCTAGTCATAGAATTTGTGTGGGGTCTCTAATGGGGATGGTGTGAGGCCCAATTTTAACTCAAGTATTGATTTTTATTCTCAGGAGAACATAGATTGTGTTTCTTATATAAGAAAAGAAAACAACTTTGGAATTGATTCCTAAGTAATTTAATCACATTCTGTCCGGACTTTTCAGTGCTGGCTCACGGAGTATCTACATGTTGACTCAGGTACTGAATTTCCAGCAACATCCAAAGACAGACGGACAGAGAGAGCTTCACTGCCCCCCTGGTTCTCATCTCCTTTTTCTCTTTAGAGAGGCGTTATGCAGGGAATGGCTTCTGGACCACAAAACTTTCCAAATCACCCCAGGTAACAGAGTGGGAGACCCACTGGTACCAGCCTCGTGACTGTGAATATGCTTTAGTGCCCCATTATCCATGGGAGGTAGGTTGTAAGAGCCTCGGCGGAGGCCTGAAACCACAGAGAGTGCTGAACCCCGTAGGCACTATATTTTTCCCCATAGATACACTCCTATGATTAAGTTTAACTTATAAATTAGGCACAGTAAGAGATTAGCAATAATAACTGATAATAAAATAGAACAACAGTAATAACTACTATAATAGAAGTTATGTGAATGTGTTCTCTCTCTCTCTCTCTCTCTCAAGATATCTTATTGTACTGTGCTCAACCCTCTTCTTCCTGTGATGATGTGAGATGACAAAATGCCTATGTGATGGGGTGAAGTGAGGTGAATAGCATAGGCATGTGATGTAGTGTTAGGCTACTTCTGACCCTGTGACCCTGTGATGTGTGTCAGAAGCAGGATCATCTCCTTCTGCGGGGTGGCTGACCTCGAGTAACAGGAATAGTGGAAAGTGAAACCATGGATAAGGGGAAACTGTAGAGGAAAACAGATGCTCAGGAAAAGCACATACTAGAAACGTCCTGAAGTGTTGGAGTGATTTATGTTTTATAAGGCACACTCATGTCTTATTTTAACTGATTCCTTCACCTATGTAAGAGGAAACAATGGTCTGACTGGAGGTCGGTAGACGAGTCTGAGTCCTGTGCCTACTACCAAATTGCAGTGGCATCTTGAGCAAATCATGTCATGTTTTGGAGCCTCAGTTTGCTTTCAGAGGACTAGTTTCTCCTGTTCATTCATTCATTTATTCACTTACTCAATAGCTACTTTTTAAACACTACTCTGTAGGTGTAGACACAGTACGTAGAAGAATAAAACTAGTGAAAGGAAAATCGGGTGTGATAGATTGGAAAGATGCCCACAGATTCCTTCCACCTCTGGAAAGACTTCTGCAATGTTACTCTGCATCAAGAAGTGGAGTGTCTCTAAGGCTGGTCACGTGACTTCTTTGGCCCGCAGGATAATAGTGAACTTGACATAAGCCTAAGACTTGTAAAGCATGTGCACACTGGAACTTGACTTCTCTTTCTGTGTTTGGATCCCTGAAACCACCATAGGAACAAACCCAGGGCAGTCTTTGTTGGAAGATGAGATTAACGTGGCCCAATTCCCCCTCTGGCCTGTCCTGACAGCCTGCAAACCATCAATTAGCACGTCTGTGAGGCACCCCTAGACCGTCCAGCTACGAGCCAGTCCACCAACTGGCCACAGATGCATGGGCCCGACAGAAATCAGCTAAACCAACCCAAACCAGAAACGACACACAGAATACCCACATAATCATGAGCTCAATATAATAACGGGTGTTTTAAGCCATTAATTTGGGGGATGTTTCTTACACAGCAAAAGCTAACAAGTATAGAAAAGCATCTCTTTATGAAAAGCCTCCTATATAGATTTCCTTATTATATCATTGCTGTCACCCCATGAGGTAGATAATATGCTCCCCATTTTACAGTTGAGAAAACTGAGGCTCAAGAGAAGTTAATCTACTGGCCAGATTAGAGAAGTCGGGGCGACAGGAAGGGGGTCTGCAGCTAAGATGGACTTAAGCTGTCAGGAGAAGGGTTTATGCAGCAGAATCTGAGTGGAGTCTGTGCTTTTGCAACGTGCAGAGTCGGCCTATGGGATGCACAACCCATCTGGAGGCTTCATTCTTGAAGCCCCGGAGAGCTGTGTGCTACATGGGGAAAGGAGAGCACTGGGTCCAGAAAGCCTTAAGGAAGAGGGGGTCACTATAAAAGGTACAAGAAGAAGGGGTCAAGACAGTGCTTTACAGTTGAAATGCCTCATAAGACCAGCTTATGGGAGCCCACTTCTAAATGATCAATTCCAATCTCATTATGACCACAGCTGCCATTAACTCAGGAGCTAATTGCTATTAGCTTATAGAAACTCAAGAGGGTTTAGCTGCAAAAATTCCACGACACGGGGCCATCTTACTGCTTAAACGGCCACATTCCTATTATTAATTCCATTTGACTATTAGCTTATTACTGTTAAGTTATTATAACTTTGTATAAAGTCCTTGAACCGGATGCGTGTCCTCCATGCACATTTCATTATGGGCAGCAGAGTGCACCCAGAGGTTCAATATTTTAATTTTCATTTTTCTTCAAGGTATAGGCTTATGAAGAAGCATAGGGAAGGTCCTTGATTTGGAAGATGGCTCTGTAAGCAAAGGCCCTAACAAATACCAGACTTTGCTCAGCATTTTTTTGCAATTAAGGTCTTGGCAAGCATAAAGCAAGTCTGAACAACAACAAAGCTTAGCCCTGGCGGTGCCCTTGGAAACTCTAGTCCATTACTGTGGTATAGCTGGGGAAACTGAGGACTGGATATGGGGCAGGACACAGGTACGAGAAATGCCATGTCTGCATCTGGCAGATGGCATTACCCTGAAATAGCCAGGCCTCTGTTTTAGACAAATTAAGTCTGCTGAAGTTGCCAAATATGTGCGATTAGCAATGCTAGACAAATTCCAGCAGGTTCCCTAAGATTTCCTGTGAAAAATACCTGTGTGCTAAGAGACCGGCCGGTATGCAATCATTTACTCCTTTCCAGTGGTGAACCAGCTGCATGGACAGCTACATGTCAGTGTGCAAAATCAGACATGTTTACGGGTGAGAACAAAGTTCTCTGTCTATGTTCAGAAGGCTCCCTTAACAAGAGCCAGTCGGTTTGTTAAGAAAATAGGAGTGCGAGCAATTACTAAGTTCACCATTTGTTTTTAACTTTGTAGTTCCTTCCCAAGATGCCCTCGGGTACGTCTGGGAAAATGTCAGCCTTGTTGCTGAGCAGAGGCTGGTCCTGGGGGCTGCTCCTTCAGTGCCTCTCAGTCTTCCTCTGTGGCCAGGGACAGCGGGCAGCTAAGCGGAGGGCTTGAGGAGCTGGCGCTGACTGGCCACCTGACCTGGGAGTATTCTGGTCCCTCTCAGAGTCTCTGTGTGCTCATCTGCACGACGGAAGAAGAGGAGACAGGATATGGCTTCAGTCCTTTCCTCTCCCATATGTCTAGCCTCAATCCGTTTTATTGGATTTTTGCTCTTCAAGGCACAGAAGAGAGAGGTGATAAGACAGAGCAAAGGAAATGGGCAGCTTGAGTGCAGGGCTTTCTCTGGGGTCAGGGTTTCTGAAAGGATCCTAATTAAAGCCAAGTGAGCTCTTTTGAGTGAAGATCTCCACAGAGGTGCCTGTTGACCTTGAGAGCAAGGGACTGCCGAATGAAAGCGAAGGGGGAGGAAGAGAAAAGAGAGGGGAGAGAAGAAAAAGGAGTCAGAAAAGAGAGGGGAAGGAAAGGAGATGAAGTGGGGGCAGTGGGGATGAGGAGACAGGCCGACTCTGGACAAGAGGAGGGATTGGAAGCAAAGAAATGAGGCGGTGAAGACCAGAAGGGAGGCAGGGAGAGCAAAAAAGAATAAAAGCTGGGGAGGGACATCAGTGAGGATGGGGAAACCAATGGGACATCCATCGCTTAATTTCTAGAGCACACAGGATATAAGAGATCCCTTCCCCTGTGTGGTGGGGGTGGGGTGGGGACACGGGAGGAGGTGTGTGAAAGCAGGAAGTACTATATTTGATGTAGACACCTGGACGGGGTTCTGTTATTGATTGATTGTGTGTATGTGTGTGTACACGTGTGTGCACCCGCACGCGCTTATGCAGCAACAGGCGACTCTCATCTAAGGTATCGTGCCACGTGAATGCCACAGAATTGACTGCTTGTGGCCAACTGTTCCTCGAAATTGAGATAATTCAAACACCACGCCTGTTTGCACTCTGAAGCTGTAACTCACATCTTAAGTCAATAGCTTTCCGGAATCCCTGCAAATCTGTCCCCTCTTCCTGCCGCCGTGGAGAGAAACACTTGTGTTCGATCTGGAAACAAAGCAGGTGCGTCCCCAGGGTAGACGTAAGAGGAGGGGGCCGCAAGATGATCTCTCTGAGCCCATTTTCCCCGTGACACACGTCCCAGCGTGCGGTGCTCGGTTGAAAGGCCCCCGTCCCCAGGCTGAGGGCTTTCCCCTTCCTCAGAGGCAGGAGGGCAGGGGCCTGAGGAGGCGGAGGGAGGCCATCTGGCCCAGGGGTTTCAGCCCTCGCAGTTCTCTTGCTTCTGGGTCAGGCGATCTGGCCACAAACCCCACACAAACACGAAACATTTTGTTCCCTCACTGCTCAGTGGCTCGCCCCCAGGTTCCAGAGATCTGTAAGCTGTAAAAACAATACAAAACAAAAGAAAACAGAGCCCAGCTCAGGGCCTGCTGGGGCCCTTTCACCAGCTCCTTTTGTCCTGATTTTGTCCGTCTCCCCGTCCCCCAAGCCCGGACTGGAGTGGAGATCCAAGCTGATGAAGAGTTGATCCTGGAGACCTGAAGGGAGCACCCCAGCTCCTCCTCAGTTTCTGTGTTTTGCTAGGCGTCCACCTTTCACCAGGACTAGCCAGGGATGTGTGGTGAACTGGGACTCCGAGACAGAAAACCTCTGATTTACAGCATTTGCCAATCTGCGTGGTGTGAGTCCCCCCACAATGGCCGATTTCAAGCTGTCGGTGGTGATGCCGCTGGAAGAGTGGTTAGGATGGGAGTATCCAGCCCCGGGAGGTCTGGTAGGAAATTTCTCTAGCATGCCACTTGCTGAGGTCATTTCCTTGGGCCTCGTGTGTTCTTAACCGTTTTCCATACAGAACCCACCCTGCTACCATCAATGGCTCCCCATTGTGTGCCAGAGAAACTCAAAGTCCTTAGCCTAGCACTCTTTTAAGCTTGGCTTTGCTCAGGTTTTTAACCAACTGCATGACCCATAATATATACATCGCATCTGGCTTTGATGGTCCCCCTCTCCTGTTCCCCACTGGATTGTAAGATCCTTATGGAAGGAAGAGTCTAGGTCACTTTTCCCTACATCCCTAGTTGCTGGCATATCGTATGTGCTCCACAAATTTGAAGGGGGAAAGAGGAGATTGATGAAGGCTGGACCTCTTGGCTTTCCCCAAATAGGGCACACTCATCAGCCCCTTTGTGGCTTTTTGCCCTTGCCATTCCTCTATGCCCAGTATGGCCTTCTTCACACTCTTTGGAAGTGTCAAAATCTGGACCCATTTCCAGATCTAAAGTCAGTTGTGTATGGGAACGTCTTCACTGCATCAATGTATCCATTCAACAGCAGACATTAGCTGAGCACCTGCTATGTGCCAGGGACAGTTCCATGTGCCGGGGGTACAGCTCTGAACAAGATAGACAGCATCCTTGTCTGGAGCTCATGTCGAGGTGGGGGGAAAGCCATGATCCAATGAATATAGGCAAATGGCAAATGTGATCACATCCAATGAATATAGGCAAATGGCAAATGTGATCACATGAAATTAAAGACATGAGGGAGTGACAGGGGGTCCAGTTTGGTAAGAACAGTCAGGCATGCCTCTCTGAGGTGGTGCCCTGAGAGAGGAGATGCCATGTGTTTTTATCCCCCATGGAGCCTGGCCCCTTGTGTTTCCTCCAGGCTTTGTCTCGTGGACTATTTCTTGCCCATCTTATATCGCTTATGTGTGTGTCTTCTTTAGGCCAGTGAAAATGCTTAGATCTGTTCCATCCTGAGAAAAGCAACCCCTCCTCGACTTCATGTCCCTCTTCAGATGGTGAAAAAGAACTTGCGATTCCTGTACCCACTTTCTCCCCTGCTCTGACATCCACTCCCAATGCGCAGTAAATCCATTCTTAGCCTTAGTCAAAGACCCGAAAAGACCAAGATCAGTGACACTTCTCAGCCCTCACCTTGCAGGGTGTCTGCAGAATCTGACCTGTTGACCATTGTCTCCTTCTGAAATACTTCTCCCTCAGCTCTCTTGACTGGACTAGTCCCCTGCCTGCTTCTCTTTCCATGGCCTCCATCTTAGAAGCTAGCAATCCTCCAGGGGCCTCCAAGGTCTTTCCTTCGGCCCGTCTAGCTGCTGCATAACACGCCCAGGATGTCAGCCTCTATCTACAGCAGATCAACCCTGGTCCACACCTACGAACTGCTCCTTTCTTCCGGGAGGTTGGCCACAGAGCCAGACTCTTGCACATCCTCAACTTTGGGTGGCCCTCAGGCCTCCAGTATTGGTGGGTCTGAAACACTACTCCTCCTTGCCCAGATCAGCAGCTCTCCCTGGGTCAGCTTATGAATGTTCTGGCAGGAGCCCCAGCAAGGAAGCTGGATGCCTTCATAGACTTACCTCCTCCCCACACTTCCCTCATCTAAGCCAGCAATTGCCCCCATTTTTATCTCCTACCCAATTCCCAAGTTTGTTCCTCCATTTCTGTTTCTGCTCCCATAGTTCCTGTTCAGCCCCTCACTACCTCTCCCCTCCTAACAGGCCTCTCTGACCCAGGGTGCTCCCTGATCTGCACCAAGATGTCAGAATACTCCTCCCTGCTTAAAACCTTTCTGAGGTTCCCTCTTGCCCACAGCATATGGTTCATACTCCCAGACCTGTCCTGCAGCCCTCCCTGGCCTGGGGTCTCTCTCCCCGTCCACAGTGCCCTCACTCTCTGCCTGGCACTCAGTATTCTGGGCACACCTGACTCCTTGTCATTCTGTGCCCTCAGCAGGCCGTTTAATGGCTCAGCTCCTTTGCTTACTCAGGGTCCTCTGCCTGGAATATCCTAACTTTCTTCCCTAAGCCTGTTCACTGGCTCACCTTCCCTTAATCTGATCTGATTCTTTCCCTCTCAGATCAGACATTATATGCTGCAGGAAACCTTCTCTCACTGCTTCCTCACTGATGCATACAGGCCCCCAGCGATGAGATAGCTTTCCCTATTCTGTGCACACTTTTCTCTCTCTCTGTCACACACACAGATACACACACACATACCGCCTGTAATTACCCATGTGTGCCCATCCTGCAGATCGCGAGGGGAGTATGCAGCTATGTCCTATTCATCTTTGCATCCTCTGTGCTTGACCCAAACTGTGCGGCTGATAAATGGTTTGCACTCAACCAGGACAGTGCTAAGCACCTGGTTAAAAGAAAAGAAAGGGATGCATGGTAGGCAAGAAGGCAGGATACATGATGGCTCCTGCCTTTCTGTTTAAGGACTGTGCACTCTTGGGCAAATCTTGAACCTCTCTGTGCCTCTGTTTCATCCCCTGTAAAATGGGAAAGCACCATCAGAGAGTCGCTGGAAGATTGCCTGAGATAACGTGTGCTGAGGGCTCTGATCAGTCAGTTCCTCTTGTTACTGAGCACACAGTGGGACCCGCACATTTATGTACATGATTCCATTTACTTTTCATAATGCCATTGTGAAGTAGGTACTATTATCCTGTTTTCACTCATTAAGGAAACTGGTGAAAGAGGCTGAGTGGTCTCCCCAGGGGCATGCCGCCAGTCAGCGAAAGAATGAGGCTGCTCTGGACACTTTTCCGTTGTTTCTCTGCTGACCTACCTTCAGCAAGATCTAGCAGAAAGGAAGTCCTTGGTGGAGAATGTTTCTACCAAGCCAGAGAACACCCTGTGGNATGCCCACAGAGCAAACGTGAGACCTCTTGGACCATAATGAATATGAAGGAATGTGTGTACCTAGAGGGTACCTCTGAGGTCTGAACCAACAGCTGAGCCAGGTGCCTCTGGAACAGACCTGCTTTCTCATCGGAGGAGCTCCTGGGTAGGGAGGAGGTAGTGGATGGGCAGGGTGGGAGGCAGGGTGGGGGTTGTCTGACAAGGTCCCTTGAGTGGGTCCCCTTGAGGTCTAATCTGTCTTTGCCTTATCCTCACTTGCATTTCTGCACTCCAGGCTCCTCGCTGTGAATGCAGATCCCCTCCCCTCCCTCAGAGTTCATGTGCAGTGACGAACACTCCTCTATTTGGAATCTAGACGTGCATGGTGGACAGTCAGCCTCTGTGGGGTTTCCTGCGCCTCCACCAACGACATCTGATGGATACTCAAGCTTCATGCAATGCTGGCCACCCAGCTTGCTGGCCTCAGCACGGACCCTAGAAAATGTTCTCCTAAGACTCCGGAGCACTGGGGGCCATAAGACCTCTGAGAAATCCACCATTTGGGGAGTCACTTTTCTTCACGTGTAGCCAAGGTCAAATAAAGCCTGTGTTTCTGACTTGGGAGGAGCAGGGGAGAGGGGAAGTCCAAAGGGGCAGGTTGCCGCGAGGAAGCCTGTTGACAGAATGGAAACGTGGAGATCCTTTTCGTATCCCAAGCAATGGGGAGGAGAGATTTTCTGGGGGTGGTTTTGGTCCTGACTGGGGCAGAGTGGTTGGTGCCAAGGGAAGGGCCCTAGACCAAGGTCCTGGGAACGTAGTCCCTGCTCTGCTGCAATTTGGTCCATGGCCCCAAGCCCATCGGTTCCCCTTAGGAGCCTCTGTTCTGTTCATCAATACAATGGGGAGCTCACACCCAACTCATCTATTTACCCCCATTATTTATGTGTGTCCATGGGCCAGGCCTGGAGCCAGATGCTGGGAATACAGAGGTGAAAATCTCTGTCTACAGAACAATGCACGTCTACCCAGGAAACTGGGCCACAAACTCCGGTACAAGTGAGGTAGGAGACCCAGGAGGCATCTCACTCAGATTTGGGGGGATATGTGGTCAAGGAACACCATAGATCATCGGTGGCAACCAGAAACTAGGATGGAGGCCTGGGACTGATTCTCCCTCAGAGTCTCCCAAAAGACCCAACCCTGTCCACACCTGGATTCGGGACTTCTGGCTTTCAGAACTTGGGAAAGAATACATTTCTTTTTAAAAATTTTTAATGTTTTTTTTTTTTTTTGAGAGAAAGAGAGAGAGAGAGAGGGAGGTATCAAGTGGGGGAGGAACAGAGAGAGAGAGAGAGAGACAAAGAATCCAAAGCAGGCTCCAGACTCTGAGCTGTCAGCACAGAACCCAACGCAGGGCTCGAACCCACAAGCCATGAGATCATGACCTGATTCGAAGTCAGATGCTCAACCGACTGAGCCACCCAGGTGCCCTATACTTCTGTTCTTCTCAAGCCCTTGGTTGCAAAATTTTGTAACTACAGGCCTGCAAAGCTCACATGACACCTGACTGTCTGCAGGAAGGTGGTCTGGGAAGGCTCTTGAGGTAATGCCATGGGAGATGCATCCTGAAGTCTGAGCAGAAGGAAGCTGGGCTGCGGGGAGCAGAGGGAGAAGGCATTTAGGGGAAGGCCCAGCACAGTACACCTGAAGAGGATGGAAGTGGCGAGGCAGGGGCCAGAGAACCATGACTGATCCAGTGGGCCTGGACCTCAGGAAGTGGTCAGTGGGGATATCAGACACTTACTCTGACTTTCTCAAGACTTTGGATGTTGTCCCGGGGTCCCAGGGACTCATTTAGGAATTTCAGCAGGGGAGTGACCTGGCCAGCGTTGCTTTGGAAAGAACACTCAGGGACTCAGAGGGAGGAACAAACCACTGTCCCCACAGTGCCAGCCCCACAGGGATACAGGGTGGCAGTGCCAGTGGAAGGGCACCGTCAACAGAGCTTGGCAGCCCACTGTGGAGGGATTCTGGACGGACACCTAGTTTGGGGTCTGGGTGACAGTGTAATTCCACTGAGGGACGGAGAAGGATGGCCTTGGGAAGCTATGATGAGTTTGGTTTGGGGACATGTTGCTAGCTCATAGGACTGGTAAGAGGATCACCTGACTCTAATATATGCAATATGTATTATCTTATATCTTTATATAATATATAACATATGATATATGCATTGGACACAGAGCCTGGGGGGAGCTGCCCCACGTCTGTTACAAGACTGGAGAAAGAGGCCCAAGGGGGTACACAGAGCTTCCCTTTCCTTTCCATTCCTGGCACATCCACGGTGCTGGGCACAATAGATTTTCAATGGATGCCAATAGAGTCGAAATGCGGGCTGACCCCCAGTCGCCACAGGCAAAGCCATAAGAAGCCCAGCATGCTTTGCAGCCCAAGGGATTCATCCTGCAGACCTCACTGCCCTCCACACGGTCACAGGGAGATCAGCGGGGCTGTTTCCAGCTGTTGAAACTAGAAGCGGAGAGGAACCTTGCACAAATAGACCTCAGCTCAGCACTTTCTCTGTCTGGGAAGAAAACCAGGTGGGGGAGAGTCCCAGGCCATCAGAAGGTTATGGGGCCATAAATAAGAGATTTGTGGTAAATAGCTGCTGAACATATCCGCTCGCTGCTCTTTTTTATCACTCACCTAGAGAGCCAAATTCCCCCGCATCTTTTCTGCAGTCCAATAAATATCCTTCAAGGAGCCTGTATTTACACAGAGCAAGGGGGTGGGGGCATGCTGCCGCTCCCTGGGCTCCGTGTCAGGAGGAACAATGTATGGCCCTAAAGAGAAAGGCTGTGCGGAGAATCAATGCAAATGCAGTTTCTTTTCCCAGGGTGATGCTCCTGAGCAGGGTTCAGCCCAAGTTCAAGGATTGTGCTCAGGCAGGTGGTGTGGGCCCTACTCTAAGCCAAGGAGGTGAGTTTTTCCCCTGGCCTGGGCTCCTGGCCACCTGGCCCTTCCTGCCCTGGGGCTTCCACTGAAAGTCTTTCTCCAAAATAAAGACCTACAGGATATACCAGGGGACCTTCATGTCAACCTCAGAATGTCATTCCACAAAAGGATGCATCAAAGACCCACTATGTGCCTGGCACAATGGGTAAATAGAGGCAGGCAAGGCGCAAGGCTTCAGCCCTCCTTGCATACAAGCCCCTGCAATCAGGTGCTTCCACCCAGGAGAGGGGAAAAGACTGTCTGAGTGGTTTATATCTATGCTGACACAGTTGCTATGATTTGAGGATGAGCGGGAGTCAGATGAGGGTGGAAGGTGCTGAGCAGATGGAATGGCCTGAACAAAGAGCCCAACGTAAAAGTACGTGGACAAAGGAGGTAGAAGGGCACTGACAGTGGTGCGGGGGAGGGGAAGCCTGCTGTGCAGGTGGACGGGAAAAGGAAGCAGGTGACTTCCTGGAGTATGGCCTCTGCCTACTACTCCAGCCCTCAGGGACTTGGCCCCATGGGCAGTAGAGAGCCACTTCAGGGTCTTAGGCAGGGGAAGGATTTCCCAGCAAGCCCTCCTTTCTGGAAAAACAATGGACAGTTTTTCTCTACAATGGCTACAATGGCTTGGGGGCTGTCCCTTTGATCACAGAATAATACCCAGCACAAAAAAGTGCTCGATAATTGTTGCATCTCTGAGTCAATGCATGGATCCCCTACTGAGTAGACCTTCCAGGTATATTCCCTTTGCATGACTCAGAAAGCCGGTGCTACAGAAAGCATTTTGCTTGTGCCTTGGAGATGAAGGAGAGGCTGAGAATGGTCACATGACTTGCCCAGGGTCACCTGGCTCCTTGATGGCTGAGCTGAGACTGAAACTCAAGTAGTCTGCTTCTTGAAACAATTCCAAAATAATGCAGCTTGGAAAGAGAGCCCCAGAAAATATATGGGGGTTGAGAGAGAGGAGGGCAGAATAGGAGGAGCGAACAGTCAGAAGGAAAAACAAAGTTTTGGGTGGTGAGGTTGCCTCATCTTCCATCCTTTACCACTTTGGGCTTTCTTTACGGTCCCTAGTGTAATCACACAGGACATAACATCCTTTACACATGAACGTGACCAACGGCATAAGCTTTTAAGCACATACACATTCACACTTGACCACAGTACGTTGTTTTACTTCATAAAGAATGAAGAAAACCACTTTCTGAACATCTGGCTGTGGTATTTTCCAACCCAGATGTGGTAAACAAGAAAGGCCAGTCAATAGGCTATACTTGCCAGGAGCAATTACCAGCATTGCTCCAACGTCGTTCTCCTCTAGACCCAGCCGAGGGGACTCACCACTGCCCCAGCAAGCCTTTGATCCTCCGGAAGGTCGGTTTGCACGGTCGGTGTTTCACTGTACCCTCGGGGTCTCCACTGTTGGAAGGGGGCTTCTGCACCCACTTTCTCCAGAGAGCTTCTCAGGGGTGCTGAGGGAGAGGGAAAGGCCATGAGTGGAGAGGGCTGCTCTGATGATGGGCTACAGCCCATGGCAGTGGCTCGAAGTCTTTCTCTGTTCCTGCTTTGCAGCCTGTGGTGATGCAAGACGTGCTGCAGATGTGCCCAACCTGGGTTCCAGGGGACAGAAGCCACATGCCTCATGCTGCCTCTGGCGTAAGCAGCGTATTCCAGGCAGGGTGTTAGCAGAGAGCAACATGGGAGACTGCCGGCTAGAGGAGGTGTGTGCCCACTCAGATAAGGCGGCTTCCCCCCAGCCTTGCTGCTGGCCCTCTGCTGTCTTGTGTGTGTCTAGCCTGTCCAGCCCCCTGGGGAATGAGAATTAGTGTGAGGATTTGGGAAATAGGCATATATCATATCAACAATGAGGAAAATCTCATCACTAGCTTCTGTTTTCTCTCCTGATAATCAATGATGGTTTGTTATGTTGGGCAATGAATGCTTGCTGGAAAGAGGGCCAGTCATGGGAAGGAGGGCAACTGGCCAAATCCAAAGGATGACTGGCCACGGTGCAGGATAAGACATGGCCACTTGAGTCCCAGCTAGCTGTGACTGGCTTTGAGACTCTGGCCAGGTCACTTGCCCCAGCGGGGATTAGAACCTCTGCCTTGCTGTCTTCACAAAGCCATTGCGCAGTTCTGAAAAAAGTACACAGGCATATTTGGAAAACTATGAAGCATATTGTGCATGTATAAAATTGTAGCATTAGGCCATTGGCAGCTCTGACCTCTGCAGGGGGTCTGAAAACATTCATCTCCCAAGGGGGCAGAAACCAGTCAGGACTCTGAGCCTAACCCATACTCTAGCTGGGTAGGGAGTCTGGGCAAGGAGAGAAGGCATTAGCCCCTCGCTGGTGCTAGAAGATTTGGGGTGAGCTCATGAGCACACAGCCTGCATGTCACCCAACCTCATCACTGGGGAGCACGAGTGTCGGCATAGACTGGATACACTTACCCATTGTCCCTCTAGACATCCCCCATAACTGTCCTTCATCTCTCGCCTACTCTCAATGATGTCATTCGTCACTGGACAGACCTTTGGTGGAAGGACAGTCTGCAAAGAAAGCCTTGGATATGGAAGATGCATTAGTTGTTCTGGTTACGCGTGATCATCACCAAGTCATTGACTCTTTCAGGACCTTCATTTCCTTATCCTGTCAGTGTGTAAAGCCCATGCCCTGATCAGCCCTCAGGGTTGCCTTAAGAATCAAGGAGAGCACAGAGGTGGAAATGTTTGGTAGGCCTGAAGTCTCTTTATACCTGTGAGGGGCTGTCATGTAATGTCGAGTCCCAGCTCATCACAGTCCTTAGATGGAGGCCTGGGCCAAAGCATTAAGCATGGGTTGACTTGGTGCCCACAACTTGTGCCCCATGAAGTATCAGCCACAGTGGCATGCCATAAAGAATTTCACCTTGAACCCAGTAGAGGTTGATGAGTAAACACTGGCCCTCCAAGCCCAAGCTGAGTTCTCATTCCTCAAAACACAGAAGCCAACATCCATCTCAGGCTTGTATAAACTCGACAGCTTCTCAACAGAGCTAAGACCCCATAGGTGGCCATATCAGGGCACTCTGGCTTTTAGAAATGAGACCAGGATTCGTGTACCACAGAGAAATCTGAGTGATCCTCCGCCCATGGCGCCCATTCATTCTGTAAGGCAGCAACGGTGTCTGTCCGAGCAAGCTCTGCAATTATCCTTTTCTGGAGGACATTCCCAGAGTCCTTCAACTGGCTCTTCTGTCTTTACTCCCTCATGCTGGATGGGAATGTCTCCTCCTGGGGGATTAATCTCATAGCATTGTCACTTGCTGGTGGGCCCAGTCACACCTTCATGGTAGGGCTGATGGTTATGTGCTCATTTGAGATTCGCTGCAGCAGCACTGTTTGTAATCTACTTGGGGGAGGAAGGGTGTTAAAGAGGCTGTCACAAAACCTCCCTCCGGTAAAATGCAGACAGTTGGAAAATGCAAACGCTCTGCCTGGGAACCTGCCTCTTTCCATTCAGTCCTTCTTCAGGGTCCCCTGTATCTAGGACTAGGCGCTGGGATAACCATGCAAACAACTGGATTGGGACCCTTGAGCCAGCAACCTCTTCTCCCTGTGACCTTGGACAAGTCCGTCCCCTCAGGTAGCGTGGCTTCAGTATCACACAATGTCATTCTCAAGAACCGAGATGGATGGCAATGTGCTTGGGAGGATTTTAATCAACTATCATGATAATTAGCATCACCACTGGCATTTATGGAAGACTTACCCCTGAGCACCTTACATGTGTGGACATATATACTCAGAACCACACCTCATAAGGGCCACCATTTGCCTCCATGTCACAGAGAAGGAACAATTCTAATGGGGCACTGTGATCTCCTTGGTGAGTGGATGCAGAACGTGCTGCGAGGCTCCTGGCAGGCTTCCCAGGGCTGGTCATACCTGAGAGGGGTCCTAAAGGCTGCAAAGGATGGCATCCTTTTGACAAAGGAGAGGGCACAGTGGCACAAGTGGAAACTATCAGATTCAAAGGAAGGAGGTGTTGTTGGAGCATAGGATGGGTGTGTGTGCGTGTGTGTGTGCATGTGTGTGTACACGCTGGGGACAAGGGTGATGAAACAAGAAAGGTATTCTGCGTCTTCATGAGGGGACATCTGTGCTTGTTGCCAGTATCCCTCAGTGTTCCAGAAAGGCTAGGAGGCAATATTCTTGTCCTATCTCATGTTGGTAAGAAAGAGTGGCAGGAAATTTGTACCACTTCCAAACTGGTCTTCATTTTTGATAACAGCAGACCCCACATCCACAGGGGGAAGTAGTAATTCTCTCATCAGGAAAATCTCCCCAGGGATCTGAAAACAGCTCTCACCCCTTCTCTGGCTCCAATACTAGAAGCCTGTGCTGCTGGATGGCTCCTGGCCAGTGCTGGCATGGTTCTCCGTGGCCATGACCCACAGCGGTGCAGCATCCCTGCTCTGCAATAGGCTTTGCCCTGCCTCCTGGGGCCCACATCTGTCAATACTGCTCCCTCAGGATGCCAGTGACGTCGGGTGGCTATGCCTGTGACCTGACTCCCTGAGAAGATGGTAGAAAGGGGGTGTCTAAATGACTTCCTGTGTAGATCTAAACTATCTGAATTGTCCTTCAATCAACAATAGGAGCTATGACACCTCAGGCTTGTGCCAAGGAGCTGAGCCCAGAGCCACACCTGGCATGGCGCCCGGCTGGGACCATGGTGAACAATGGCCCGCACTTCCAAAATGCCGCACAGTTGAAAGGCTGTTCTCACACATGGTGTCTCTAAGGCAGGCTCTCCAATCATCTTCTAAGTGGTTCTTAGCCTATGGTTCATAGATGCCAAAGGGTTAATAGATTAATACCGGAGACATAGGGAATCTGTGTGCCGCCCCACAGCTATGTGCCAAATATTGGGGCTGTATCTATTTTGCTGGGGAGAGGGTCTTTAGGTTTTTATTAGCTTCTTTACAGACTGTAATATGCTTGAGACTTGAAGCATGCTTCCATTTTGCTTCTTATGTTAAGAAGACAGCCTAAGGGGTGCCTGAGTGGTTCAGTCAGTTGAGCGTCCCACCTTGGCTCAGGTCATGATCTCACGGTTCATGGGCTTGAGCCCCACATCGGGCTCTGTGCTGACAGCTAGCTCAGAGCCTGGAGCCTGTTTCAGATTCTGTGTGTCCCTCTCTCTCTGACCCTCCCCTTCTCAAGCTGTCTCTCTCTCAGAAATTTTTTTTAAAAAATTAAAAAAAAAAAAAAAAGAAGAAGATGACCTAAGAAAACACCACTCCTGACCTTATTTATGTGGGTCTTGTAACAACATATACCTTATGGTCCAACTGTCAGCCAAGGTCAGATGAAGGGCATTTCCACATCCTCTGGTCCACCGTTATTGAAGGTATGACCCATCAGATTTAATCCAATACTCATGTAATACATTCTTTTTAAAAACTGGTGCTGGGGAAGAGTTTGTACCCACTAACGATGAGGTGCAAGTCTTTCCTTTCCTCAGTAAGTGAGAATTACATGACTCAAGATGTTTGCCTTCCTGCCCTGGCTGCCATGAAATTCCAAGACGCATTCGATGCTCGTTTATTAAATGGTTTTTATCAAGTACCTACGTTCTACCATGGTGCTTAGCACCGGGGATAGAGGATTGGACTAGACAGATACAGTTCCTGCTGTCACAAAATGACTTTATGACCACAGCTTTCTGTGTGTGTGCATTAAAAAAAGAGTTCAACTAATGATTTTAAACATTGGTGATAACAAACACCTACTGATCTCAGTCCTGACTTGATCTGATTGGTTTGTATATATTAACTCCTTTAATGGCCATAATGGCCTTGAGAGGTGGGTACTGTTATTGTCACAGTCTAAACAGGAAAACACTGAGGAACTAAAAAGTTAAATAACTGGCTTAAGGTGATGATCTGAGCAAGTGGCAGAGTCAACAGCCAGAGCCCCATCTTCCGACGGCATGCTGTGCTCAGACCCGGGACCCACACTGTACCTCCTCATTGCCAGCTGCCTTGTTGGAAGAATATCGTGTGTTTCTACAGCATGCTCCACCCCACAGGGTGTTTTACACCCCTCACTGGCTTTAATCCCCGCCACATGCTTGATTAGCCAACACCGTTATTCTCATCGCTGAGATGGCAGCTCGGAAAGGTGGAGGCGCTCCATGCCCCAGAGGCTGAGCTAGCACTGTCAGCGAGTCCTGGGAGCCCAAGTCCTCGAGGGCTTTTCCCTACTTCACCGACCCCTTCTCTCCCAGTTCATACAGGCTGTCGTCGCATGGATTCCAGGCCTGGGTGGGAAGTACAGAGAATCACTACAGTGGTGCATTTCATTTGAAAACGGAATGGTTTTTGGTGGAAATGTGGCTGGAGACCTTATAGTGTTGGATAGAGGTGAGATCAGACCTTGTTAACGCTGAGAGGAATCTTGAAGATCATTGATCCAGGCATTTCTGACAGGTTCCTGGGGCTCTGGGCCTCTTTGGAGAATCTCACGCGAGTTACGGACACTCTCGTCCAAAGCCGGGTTACCCTCGATCCCCAGCCTGTTCTTACGTAGCTACAGAGACATTTTCATGATGATTTCTCAGGGTTTTCAGGACAAACCCTCAAAAAGAGGTTCATTGCTTGTTTTCTGCAGATCTAAGTACCTTTCTCCTTGTTGTTAAATAGAGGAACATTTCTTTTTCTTTTCCCCCTTTTTTTTTTTCCTGCAAAGGGAAAGAAAGGGAAGTGTTATTTTCAACTCTCGGCACAACGTGTCTTTGATTAATGTATATTGTAATCATCACAGAATACACAGCTGTCTATTAATGAGGAGACCAAATGAGTTGAATAGATTATCAAAGAGCAGCAGCCCCAATTCCACTCTGAGGTACACGCTCGTCTTTAGAACATTAATCTCGTTATAGGCTGGAGTCTGATTCCAATTTCCCTGACAGTAGGCAAGAAGGCGAGGAAGGCTGATCAAATAGTCCAGGGGCAGCGAGTGCTCCGATCTCGATGGGGCTGAGCAAAGAGAGCAGCGTGGTTTTCTTAAAATGATTTTTCCCAAGGGATGAGAAAGGCAGAGAAGGCATGCGAGGCGCTTTGAGAGGGAGAGGCAGGGTCCCTGGACAAGCAGGCAGGGGAATCGGAGAGCAGTTTCCAGGACCTCGGAGGGGCTGCCTGGTGGCCAGAGATTCCTTGCGGGCCATGCTAATAAGGAGGTGCCAAGTGGCAGGAGTGAGGGGAGGTGTGGTCAAGTAACCAGAGTCTCTCCTTTGAGGCTCACTGAGCCCGCCGAGGCACAGGAATGGAGCTCTGGACCTGAATCTCGGTGACTCAATCCCATCCCTGAGAGAGAGTCCCAGCTCTGCCACAAGCTGGCCCCAGGGGACAGGGCCCTGGAGAAAATGGTACCCGGATTCCCTGAGGTCTTTGATCTCATTGATCCCAGTGAGCAAGCTTCCATCCAAGCCCCACAAGGCCAGAGAACCCCAGGACTCCCACATACGGCCCCTCGTTCTTGCTCCACACTGTGCACAGTCCAGTTTTTCACACAGTCAGACTTTCTTTACTGCCCCAAACAAACTCCCACCGTGTGCTCAGACATTCACATTTATTTTATTTTATTTCATTTTATTTTATTAAAAATTTTTAACATTTATTTATTTTTGAGAGAGAGAGAGAGAGAGAGAGAGAGAGAGAGAAAAGGAGACTGAGGATCCAAAGCAGCCTCTGCTGCCTTATATGGAGCTCAGACTCACCACCATGAGATCATGACCTGAGCTGAAATCATGAATTAGCTGCTTAACCCACCAAGCCAACCAGGCACCTTGATTTTATTTATTTATTTTTAACATTTATTAATTTTTGAAGAAGAGAGAGACAGAGCATGAGCAGGGGAGGGGCAGAGAGAGAGGGAGAATCCGAAGCAGGCTCCAGGCTCTGAGCTGTCAGCACATAGCCCGACGTGGGTCTCGAACTCATGAACTGTGAGATCATGACCTGAGCCGAAGTTGGATGCTTAACTGACTGAGCCACCCAGGAAGGAAGTTGTACAATTCCTCCCCTAACTTGTCAGCTACTCCTTCATCTGTCTGGACCCTCATCTTCTTCCTTCTCCCCCAAATAACTCGCCTTTTGGCTAAACCTACTTCATCCTGATTCCTCAGAGTTACCAGAATTTTTCATGTCCCCCATTCTTTTGTGTGTGTCAGTCCTGTACCTTGTATACTTTTTTTTTTTTCTCCTTGTCCATTTGAAAACAACATCCTTGAAGTTCAGCGGTCACTGCAGCAGGGGACCGGGCCTCATCTCACCTTCTTGCTTTCCCAGCTGGACTCCAGTACTCGCTCTTCTGACTGTGCACATATATTAAAGCTCCCGTTGCGTAGGGTCGGGGTTAAAGGTCTGCCTTGCCTCCTTGTCCGTGAATGCCTCTGGGCTGAAGCCTCAGGCTTACTGATCTTTGGGCTCCCAATGGTCACAGGGCTTCGCTCAGAGTAAGTTATTAGAATGAATCAAGGGTCACATGCAACTTCAAAGCCTTTCCAGGGTCCTTCCTCCACCTACCAGACGCCATACTGAATGTCCGCTGACTGACCCTTGCTGGGAAGGGCAGGGTGGGCTCACAGGCCACTGGAGGGAAGAACTGATGCAGAAGGCTTAACATCGGTCCCACTTCCCAGACCCCATAGGCAGAACTTTGAGTGGGATCTTTCTGAGCCCCACACCACCTCTGCGAGAGTCCAAGTTCACCTACAGGAGGGCATCAAGTTCACAACTTTAGACCACATTCCTGCTTCCAGGAAAAGCCGTGCAAAATTGAATAAGGCACTCATTCTAAGGCCGTCCTGCACTAGCTCCGCCCCAAGGATGACAACATCCTCAGAGTGGGTGTCGCGGGCACCTTGCCTGCCCACCCTTGTCCTGGCCCTGCCAGGGCCCGCATTGGCTGTGTCGAGAGGGGAGGACTTTTGCTTCGTCAGGCTTTGGACTTCAGAATTGGCCGTCGATCTTCTGATGCCTGTGATAGGCCTTCTGAGTGGCAGCTGTGTGCCAGGCCCCAAAAGTAGAGGCAGAGAGAGGTCCTGGTTTTTTGGTTTGTTTTTTTTTTTAATTTTAATGTTTTATTTATTTCAGAGAGAGGGAGAGAGAGAGACAGCACAAGTAGGGGAGGGTCAGAGAGAGAGGGAGATACAGAAGCCGAAGCAGGCTCCAGGCTCTGAGCTGTCAGCACAGAGCCCGATGCGGGGCTCAAACCCACGAACTGTGAGGTCATGACCTGAGGCGAAGTCGGGCACTTAACGGACTGAGCCACCCAGGTGCCCCTAGGACTCCCGTTTTAGAAAGGTAGCTGTAACAAAGATCGTGAGGCAGGCTGGCACCTGGAATGTGGCCGCCTGAGCCATCGGCATTACATTTAGAGGACAGCAAAGTCAGTACCTGGGGAGCCCAGGGGCTGGGTTTCCCGGATGAGGGGCTCTGGCTGAGGGCAGACCATGTGGCTAGGTCACATCTAAAGCAACCGCAGTCTTCAAAACTGTCAGCCTAACCTCAGCCAGGCTCAGCCCCTCAGAGTCAGAGGGAGCCTCACATGGTTCCGTGCTTGCCCCCCACTTTTTTGGACACACTCAGCTCACCCCAACACTCACACCACAGCGGGGCAAGAACTGGCTTTTAAGGCGATGGCTGGGAAAATCATCACGGTGGGGTGGGGGGCAAGATTGGCTGCGATTTCCCCCTTAAAGTTCCTCTGCTCCATCCTCTGCTGTGACCCATAAATTCACTGAGATGAAGTCATTCCCCAGTCGTGGCTGTAAAAAGTCAGCCGCATAGCTTGGGAGTCTGCAGCCGAGTTAGATTATAAAATAAACCCAGGGGCTCTGGAGGAGGAGGAGGGTCAAACCCGCGAAGCCCTGGGGGAGGGGAGAGTGCCGTTCTGTTCTTTTTAACAAGGACCAGCAGGTTTTCCACTTTGTCGGATTCCTCATCCCACTCTCTCACGTGCCCCCAACTTTTTTTGGCAAGGGGTCATTCCTGCAACCGCCGTGGTGCTTCCTCGGTGTTAAAAAAAGAAAACTAAAATTAAAAAAAAAAATGTTTTTAACCAGCCCGATGTCTCTCTCCTGCCGAGTTTGAAACATGCTTCGTCATTCTGAAACCTTCTGAAATTTGTCTAGAATCTGAGGGGTAAGAGACACCCCAACCCAGACCTAGCAGGCTTCCCCGTGGAGGTTGGAGCAAGGCGTGGCTCTGGGGAGACTGGCTTGGACTGGGAGCTCAACACTCCCCCCTCCTGAATAATGGTAAGACTCAGCATTCTCATCTACAAAAAGAAGACACAAGAGTCGTCGAGATATCACATTGCCTTAAGATCTCCTCCAGCTCGCACGGTCTTCAATACCTTCATTCATCCAGAAACCACTAATGCATTTCAGACATTGGGATACACCCTGGGGATTTAGCAGGAAGCTTAGCAGATGAGGCTTTGCTTTTGTTCTCTTTACGTGACAAAGATTGAAGGTCCGGTGCCCTCACAACGAGGCTGCTCACGTCCTGTCAGCCTTGATGGTGAGAATGGCCCTGAAGGTGAGGCTGGTAGTTTATCACATGCGCAGTGGTGTTGGAGCTCAGTGACTACTCCTGTAGTCTCATTCCACGGGGCCTCCTCACACCAGGACAGAGGAAATGAGCTAGCTCAGAGAGGACAGGGCCAGATACCGATGTTGATGTTTGTTGGCCAGACATAGGCCTCACACCCTCTTCCCTTCCTGGACCTCAAACCTAGCTCTCTCTTGTAATAGGAGGAGATGGGAGCAAGCTCCTAAGTGTGTGTTGAATGCTTACTGTATGCCAGGGACGGTACTGAGTACTTGCACATGCATTTGGTCTTGGGAGGTGGGTAATGGCCTTGCTTTGCAGATGAGGAAGCCAGTAGAGGTTAGGATACCCAGGAGCAATCAGCTAGGGAGAGTCAGAGCCAGAATTTGAACCCAGATCTATGTTATCCATAGACAGAGTTTTGGGTTGTGTTTGAGTTCTGAGATATCTATAGCACTGTGGGATACAGACCTAGAGAGGACTTTGAAAGTCCTTGTTGCCTAAAGCCCATGCCCCAAGTCTTCTGTCCTATCCAAATAGGAACGATCTTTTCCCTTTAAATATTTATTTTTAATGTTTATTTATTTTTGAGAGAGAGAGAAGGCACAAGCGGGGGAGGGGCAGAGAGCGAGAGAGGGAGACACAGAATCTGAAGCAGGCTCCAGGCTCTGAGCTGTCAGCACAGAACCCAACTTGAGGCTCAAACTCGTGAACCGCAAGATCCTGACCTGAGCTGAAGTCGGATGCTTAACCGGCTGAGCCACCCAGGCGCCCCAAGGTCTTTTTCCTTTTGAGTTTTCCTGGAACTCTTAGAATTATGGCCTCTAAGGGTTAACTTCGGCGCTGTGTTGGTAAATGTTTTAACATTGCTCCCAACAACCGCCAAAGCCTTGATTTGTAGCATTTGCTGATTTCCATGGTGTCATACTCTAACCATAGCCAATTTCAAGCTACTCATGTGAAAGCAGACTTATATAGTGTTTCCACCCCACAGATACAACAGATGTTACAGAGTTACACGGTCTGTCCGTGCTATACATACGGTAGATGTTTCAGAGTTATGCAGTATTTCTACCATTCAGGGCAAGTGAGAAAAGTTATCTTTGCCTTCTTGCCCCCTCACCTGGGCAACCTGGCAGTACTCTGCATGTGGCAGGAAAATGCTTCCTTCTTGATAGATTGCAGTTTTCACTGGGTGTCCCCAGGACAGGAAGTAAGCTGGGTTTTCGAATTGTCTCAGAATGACTATGTGTAGGAACGAGGAGAAGGCTGCGTTGGCTACCCCTTTCTGTTTAACAATTACCCCAAACTTCAGTGGCTTAGGACAGTAAATATGTATTATCTCCCAGTGTTTACCTGTGTCTGTATTTCAGGAATCCATACCTGGCTGGGCTGTGTCCTCTGCCTGAGCCTTTCCCATATTATCCTTAGAGGCCAGGCCTGCAGTCGTTTAAAGGCTTGACTAAAGAGGCCCCTTTTCCAAGCACACTCAAGGAGTTGTCGGAAAGGTATATTTCCTTGGGGGTTGTTGGA
This sequence comes from Crocuta crocuta, assembly GCF_008692635.1. Lineage (NCBI taxonomy): Eukaryota > Metazoa > Chordata > Mammalia > Carnivora > Hyaenidae > Crocuta > Crocuta crocuta. Next base: position 1,606,060 of record NW_027533256.1, read on the forward strand.
CTGAATGGCTCAGTCCCTCACTGGCTGTTGGCTGGAGGCTGCCCTCAGTTTCTTGCTCAATGGGCCTCACTGTAGTGGGGGGGAGGGGTCCACAACATGGTGGCTCGCTTCCTTCAGAGGAAGCACGTGAGAAAGCAAGAGATGATAAACAAGTTGGAAAACATAGTCTTTTGAGTAGCTAGTCTTGGATATGACATCTTTTTTTCTTCTACTGTTTTCTGTTCATAAAGAAAAATTGCAGGGTCCAGCTCACACTCACACTCAGGGGGAAGGCATTTCACAAGGGTATGAATATCAGGAGGAGAGGATCACGGAGAACCATGATAGAGGCTGCCTTCCACAGAACCTCAGTCATAACAGTAACAGCCGCTGATATTTACTGAGCACCTATTATGCCCTGGGAACCATTTTGAGTGCTTTCCATTTGTCTTCTATCATCCTTACTTAGTTCTTACACAACTCAGGAAGTTGGTTCTGTGGGCCCCATTTTACTGAAGAGGAAACAGCCTTCAAATCTCCTTTAAACTGAAAGAGCCATGTTCCTGGCGGTCTGCCTCCCCGGAGCGCACACTCCTTGGACTGGCCTGCCTCTCTGGATGACCCGGCTCCTCTTCCCTTTATGCAGATGAGCATTTGAAGGCCCATAGGGCTTAAGTAACTGTCTAAGGTCACACAGAAGTTAGGATCAGGGGTAAAACTCAAGTCTGAGTGTATCTTGGGCACCCTGGTTTCTGAAGACTTAAGAGGTGGGCAAAAATTAGTAGAGCCGCATCACACTCTTGCCTCCCCTCTTAGGCTGTCTAGAAGCTCAGAGGCGACCAATGGCTGGCATTGGCCCAACTGAATGCTGGCTGGCAGTCACACTTCCCTCCACCCCAACTTCTGACATGAAGCTGATGGTGCTCAGTTGTACCCGTGGTTAATCTGCGTCCCTTTTCTAGGATACTTAAGCTTGCCTTGGCTGGGGGAAAAAAAATACAACAAGCCCAGGCCCATCCCAGACATTAGAGTAATGGACTGGTTTTAAGTTCTCCTCGGGGCTTAATGAAAGGTGGTAGTTTGGGTAACGTTTCTGTGATAGGCCCGTCTGTTAATACTTATCTAGCTAATGTATCTTCCAAATGGCCTAAGCATAGCGTTCAGGACATTACAGAGATTGTGTGATGTTGTTCTACATATGGTATTTCTGTACTGGATTCCGCCCCCCCTCCACTTGCATAAATTATTTCACGATGAAGGTGGTAATGCTGAGGGAATAGAGGCGGGAGGAAAAGGTTAGGATTTCACAGGACCCAGCCCGAGGCAGTTTTGGAGCCCAGGAGGGGCCAGGCCTCACATTCTTGAACACAAGGCTAAACAAGAAGGTTGGAAGTTGAGCGAGACGCCGAGGCCTGTGGCTGACAAACACCAGCTGTGTTGAGCACACATCACAGCCTGGCCTGGCAGACGTCTCCTTCAAAACGACACAGGCCATTAGCAGACTCCCCCCAAAAGAATATACCAAGAATAGCTGCATGGAATTCCTGCAGATCTACAGAGAGACCCAGATTCANCACACTGGCAGAGATAACTGGAGGGAGAGTGTGACCTGAGTGTCAGGGAGAAGTTCTGCCCTACAAATAGTGGGCACCCAATCTAGACCCTGCGTTTTATGAACGTATTCATTCCACGTAGCTGAGTGCTTGCCCTGTGCCAGGAAAAGTGCCAGGTGAAGGAGATGTAGGATGAATAAAATATAGTCAGTGTTGTAAGGACACTCCCAGCCTAATGGAAGATGCAGGTGGCATCCAAAGCAACTTCAGATATATGATGTGATCCCTGTGTAGACAGAACACAGCCAAGAATGGGACAGCAGCATGGAGGAAGGGCACAGAGTCAATCATGAGAGTGGAAAAGACATTTGGGGAATGCAGCTTTAGTTGCATCTTATAGGACCAGTGAGGGGAAGCCCAGCAGAGACGGGTGGACATTCTGCAAATCGCAGAATTTGTTTCTTTGTAGACATGCATGAGATTTTCTCTGAGGTTTATACACAGGAGTGGACTGTAGGGTCATAGGGTATAAATACTTCCCTTTCACTAAGTATGTCTGCATGACTCTTTCGAACAATGATGACATAATTCCTATGGCCCTGCATAAGAGTACCCATTTTCCCCACATCTGCACCAAGCGTTAGTGTCTTCCGACTCATTAATGTTTGCCAGTCGGCTGGAGTAGAAAGGGGACCCTCACCCTAATGTGCATTTGTGTGTTTCCTTCCTTCCTTCCTTCCTTCCTTCCTTCCTCCCTCCCTTCCTTCCTTCCTTCCTTCCTTCCTTCCTTCCTTCCTTTCCTTTCTTTCTTTTCTTTGAGAGAACATGCCTGCGAACAGGGCCTGAACTGGGGAGGGGCAGAGGGCCAGATATAGAGACAATCGTAAGCCTTGACAGAGGGCTCAACTGTGAGATCAATACCTGAGCCGAAATCAAGAGTGGGGCACTTAATTGACAGAGGCACCCAGTGCCCCTTTGTGATTTCCTGACCATGTGAGCACCTCTTTGGAAATTTATTAGCCATTTTGGGTCTGTCCTGTGAATTGCCTATTCATATTGTTGCTCATTTTCTCTGTATTTTCCTTGCTAATTTATAGGAATTATTTGAACAGTCTCCTTATTTAATATTTGCTGGTTTTATTTAGACTTTGCCAAAGTCTTCTTCCCAAATTGTCATGCATCTGTTAAGGTTTTTTAATGCTGCCTTTTAATGAACGCTGTTCTGATATAAACTCATTTGTTTTTCCTCTTACGGTTTGTGCTTTCAGGTCTTATTTCAGAAATAATTCATGGCTCCAAAGTAAACAAAACAAAGCACCACACTTCTTTTCTATTAGTTTTTAGTCTTATTTTCCCAGGTAGGTCTTTAAAGCATTGGAATTTATTTTTATACAGATAATAAAGCAAGGATTCCACTTTGGGTTTGTTTTTTTTTTTTGGAAGTTTCTATTCCTAACATAATTTATTAAACAATTCATCCTTTTCCCTGGCGATTTGTGATGCCGACTCTACCATATACCTGTTGGGAGACAAATTCTTCATGCGGCTCTTGCACTTCTGCATATCTCGTGGTCACGGGTTGTGACAGATTTTGTTTGCAATGATCTTTTTAGGGATGTTAACATAGCAGACAACCTTAGACATAGAAACAGTTTCTCCAGTGCAGAGCAAGGAAAAGATCTGTTTATTGTCCAGTGTAATAAAGATAGTATCTTCAACTGGGGCAGAGCCCAAGTAGGCTTACTGATCATTATGAAGATTTGGGCTCCTTAAGCCAGAAGTCCTCTCCTGTGACCTCACTCACAGTGGGTACAGATGTCACCTAGACCTCTTCCTATAGGAATTGGGACACATGCTGATGGTCTGCCTACTCCTATTGGTGTGAGCAACAACGTGTCTTTTGTCTTTGATCCAGGGCTCTCATATGTTCTGCCAACAACCATGAGCTTGTGACAGGCTAACTCGTTAACTTGCAAGTAGCATAAAACTTATGACTTTGTAATAAGTCTAGATGTCTGGTAGGCCCAGCTCCCAACTGCGGTCTCTGTCAGTATTGACTTAATTATTTGTTAAGATTCATTCTCTTATGATTTTTGGAATGCATTTGTTAAGTTGCCCCTAAAACTCCTGTTGGGATTCTGATCAAAATTATTATGAATGTATAGGTTAGTTTGAGGGAGAATTGACATCTTTATAATGTTGTTGCCCTGTTCATGAACATGGACTACATTTCATTTCCTTGGGCTGAATTTTCTCCATAAATATCTTGTACACTCTTTAGTAAGTTAATTGCTCCTTTGTAGTTCTTGTTGCGATTGTAAATGATATCTTACTTTCTATTACATTTTCTTGTTTCTAATGGAGGAAGAACATTATTATATTTCACATACTCATCTTGCATGTAGAGAAGTTGTTGATTTTTCCCTTTGGTTCTTAGTTTGCTGGTTGATTTAAGTTTTGTATATAAATTATCATCTCGTCTGTAAATGATGAGGGAAAAATCTCTCTCTTTTCATTCTGATTATCACTATTTAATGTTTATTTCTGTGTAAACAAGAAAATCTAGAATTATTTGGTACAGTAGTGATAGTGCTTCTACTTGTTATATTCCTGACCTGAGAAGAAACTTCCCATGAGTGTGATGTTTTCTCTATATGTTTAGTATATAGCCTTTATAGACTCAATGGTGTTCTCACCTATTCATTTTTGGAAAAGGATTTTTTAAAATTATAAATTAGTACTAAACTTTATATTGCAGCCCTCACTGAAATACTTTTTTTCCCTTTTTGTCATCAATATGCTGAATCACATGAATAGATGTCCCTTGCATTCCTAGGATAAATCTCCTTAATCATAATATGTTTTTAAAAAATATACCATTATGTTCAGTGTTTAATCATATATTTAGGAGTTCTGCATTCATGTGGACCACTATACAGATTTGGGTGTTTACTCTGAATGAAATAGAGAGTGTTTACAGGCTTTCCAGCAGAAGGATGACAAGATCTGATTAATGTTTGTAGAAGGATCCTTCTGGCTGCAGTTTTGAAACTAGAGGGTAGCATACAAGGATGCAAGCAGGGAGGAAAGTCAGATTAGCCATTGTTTCAAATGCAGACATGGCATGGTGGTTCGGAGTGCAGTGACAACACTGATGGGGATGAGGTGCTGGATGCGGGGTTTATTTTAAAGGTCAGGACAACAGGATATTCTGCTGGATTTAAAAAAATTAATATTTATTTATTTTAGAGAGAGAGAGAGAAAGAGAGCACATGTTGGGGAGAGGCAGAGAGAGAGGGAGACACAGAATCTGAAGAGGCTCCAGGCTCTGAGCTGTCAGCACAGAGCTTGATGCAGTGAGATCATGACTTGGGCCAAAGTTGGACCCTTAACCAATGGAGCCATCCGGGCACCCCACCTGCTAGATTGAGTATCATATATGAGGGGGGAAAGGGTGTCAGGCTTTTGACTTGAACATGTCGAAGAACAGAGTCGGCCTCAAATGAGATAAAGAACAATGTGGGTACAGCAGATCATGGGGGAAACGAGTGAAGGAGGTTTTCTGAAACGGGGAGTTCACTTTGGGCCATGGTGAGCACATTGCGGAGCCAAGGAACTTACTGCAAGGACCTGCGACCCCTCTTGAGGGTAAGCTTCCATAAATACAGCCTAAAAGCTTGCTCCAGAAAGGGTTTGAACAGGGAGGGGCGTCATCTGCCATGCCACCGATGACCCTGTCTTCTGCATTCCAGATACAACAGGATTTCATATTTGCTGCAATCACAGTTACTATCAGCTCCATACCCTTTCTGTACCCAAGTGCAACTGTGCAATCACTGTTGCTGCTAGAACCTTCTGAGAGCTCTTGGCTCCCACCGTCCCCAGCAAACACAGATTCTGTGTTTGTTCCTCCAGTTTCTGGGCTCTGCATCCAGCAGGTGCATCTGATTGGGGCGGGGGTGTCCCATGTGTGTACCAGCTGCAGAGGAGGCTGGGTAAGTAAGCGTTCTGGCTTCTCTCTGGGAAGGACATAGCTCATAAAATGATATACTTAAGAAACACAAGAGTGTTCAAAGGTTGTAGGCATCTAGTAAACCTGATAGGTATCTATTAGAATTCTTGAATCATCTTTACTTCCCCAGCTTCATTGATTTCATCTCTTACTTTTAGTTTCTTCTGTGCAAAGTATTTTTGGAGGGTGAGGATTCATCTGTATACTGTATCTGTGGATTGTCCCTTTTCATGGCTGAGTATTATTCCATTGTATGACTCTACTACAATTGACTGATAGACATTTGGGCTTTTCCAGTTTGAGGCTATTGTGACTCAAGTGGATTAGAACACCCTTGTTCAAGAATGTGTGTAGACACATTTTTTATTTCTCTTAGGGAAATTCCTAAGAGTGGAAACACTAAGGTTTGGTTACGTGTATGTTTAGTTTGATGAGAAACTGCCAGATCTTTTTCCATGCTGGCTGTACCATTTTGTGTTCCCTCCAGGAGTGTCTGATAAGTCCCAGTTGCTCTACAGCCTCACAAACACTTGATATCCCCAAGATTCAAACCAAGGTCTGTGTCACCCGAGACACAACTGCCCGGCACTCTTCTTGCCCTTTGGCATCAAGGTCTTCGTTACCTTTGCCATAACATCACCTGTTCATTTCTGAGTGACAGGAAGTTTACGTAATGCTTATTCTAGGGCTCACCCTGATCAAGACTCTTCCCTTCCCTGGGCCTCGGTTTCCTTTCTGAGGACCAGAACCATTGGAGAAGGTGATTATTTAGCTTCCTTCCAGGGCTGACACTTCCGTAAACCTTTCCAATTTATGTTCTTTCTCAGTTTCCTTTTCGGTTTGTCACTAGACACCATGTGATTGATTACATTTCTTTAACGGCCTTGGAAAACAGCTTGTGTTTTTCAAAAAGGGCTTTAAATAAAATAAAGTTTCATTTTGCTAACAAATGTGAAAAGAAAAGTGAAAGGAAAAGTGACAGTTATGGAACACCTACTATGAGTCACGCCCTCCCAGACTCAGGCTCTCACTTCATCTGTGCAAGTACTGTATGGCGCCCATCTTCCAAGAGATGTTTGTACCCATGGGACGTGCCAGTCCCTCTCCACCTCAGCCGGCCCTGAGGCTTGTTCCCTTGCCTCATGCACATCTTGCTCATGTTACCACCTTCCCAGGGGGTCCCAGACCAGCCTGGGTTTCAAAAAATATTTTTAATGTTTATTTATTTTTGAGAGAGAGAGAGGAAGAGAGAGAGCTGGCATGAGTCGGGGTAGGGCAGAGAGAGGAGACACAGAATCTGAAGCAAGCTCCAGGCTCTGAGCTGTCAGCACAGAGTCTGACCCGGGGCTCAAACTCACAGACTGTGAGATCATGACTTGAGCTGAAGTTGGATGCTTTACCGACTGAGCCACCCAGGTGCCCCTGGGTGCCAGCCTGTTTTAAATGGCACTCCTTCTACTCCCATTGATGGTTTTCTCTGGCTTTCTCTCTTGCTTCACTTTTTTCCATATTATCACCAACTCACTGGAATTATTGCTTTTATTCTCCCTCCCTTCCCTCTCTTACCCCCAGCTAGAATTTAAGTTCCATGAGGTCAGGACTTCTTGTTCCTTTTGTTCACTTCTATATATTATATATTAGGCACATAGGAAGCAATCAGTCGATATTGAATGCATGAATGAAAGAATGCATGCATGCATGAATAGATGAATGAGCGAAAAGAAGAAAGAGAAGTCCTGAGAGAGTGATTTATCTTGTCCAAGGAGAAGCTGGTAGTGAGCCACAGGCCTGGGGGATACAAGGCAGATGAGGCCTGGTCTGGCGGGCAAGGCAGATGGGCAGTGAATAGCTGTGATGCGATCTGGAGACCTTGACCTTTCTGTGTCTCTGAGCCAAGTCATGCAGCACCAGGGGTGATTTCAGTAGCCATAGACATTTGTGACCACAGAAGTACTGTTTAAAATGCAAGTCACAGCACACCACCCCTGCTTAAAATGTTCACCCACACACAGTGCTCTTCATACGTTACTCTAGATACTCTGCACTTCCTACAGTGTCCTGCGGTGGGGACTGTTCCAGCCCTGCAAGGGGCTCTCTCCCCTCACCTGTGCTCCAGGGAGGGACCTTTGGCTACCTCCAATTGACCTTAAAATTTCTAACTGGGTTCTTTATGGCTTATCTCTTGGCTCAGGCTTTGCCTGGAGGGCAAAGCATCCCATGATGGGAACCGAAGCTAACCCCACAAGCCATAAGGAACTCCCTGAGCTAGCAAGATCTCGCCTGTGATTGTCTCCACGACCATGATGGATTTGACCTTCACTGCCCACCTGCACACACCCACCCACCTTTGCCCCACATTTTCCTTATAAACCTGGGAGTATCTTTGGCACATTGGAGACAGTCTTTGAGGTGTTTGTCCACTGTCTTCCCTCACTGAAGTAAACTCCTTTCTTGTTTCACCTTTGCTCATTTCTCTGCCTTTGGATTTTGTCAGCGGTGACCTGGTTTGTTTGGGACCCTCCCGGAGCCAAATATTCTTGCAACCCTACAGACTAGCTACACCTCAGTCCTGTGTACAAACCCCAGCTTCTCATATTGCTGTTCCCCGTGCATCTTCTATATCTTAGCTTGAAGTTTCTTCCTCGGGGAAGCTGTGCATCCTCCTCCTATTGTGTCTAAAGTAGCTCTGTCCCTGTGTGCTTCCTTGTATTCACCAGCAAATACCATGTGTGATTTCTATCCCAGCTTTCTTTCCCATGCATTCTTAGGGCCAGAACAGAGCTTGCACGTCATTGGCTCTCAATCAACACACAGTGAAAAAAAAAAAACAAAAGAATTCCCTTGCCTCGTTAGGTCCCTATTATATATTCTTATAGTACTAGGAAGATCTTTTTTGGATACCCTTTCAATCTTTAAGACTTGCTCATAATTATCTTTCCTGCAGATTCCAAGTTTTACAAGGGGTTGGAACTACCACCCACATTCCCAGGAGCCAGCAATGTGTGACATGTGGTGGGCTCCGAATAAACCCGCGCTGAATCAGCGAGTGGAAGGTAAATGATGCGCACGTGGTCGTTGGCTGACCAAGTGTGTCGGGCTGCCCCGCGCTGGGGTTCCGCTGGCTCTGCCAGTGCTACAGCTGGGATGTGGCTGCCATTAGGCTACAATGTCTTCTCAAGGGGTCAAAAGTGGGAGGAAAGACATCGGTGATGAATTAGCATCCTCCAACCCCAATAGTGCTATAAACAAGGTCTATATAACAAAGTCACGTGATACCCAGGCAACAATGATGCCCTAAGGTGGAGAGTAGGGCATGGTCAAGGAAATCCACAGAGCAGAGATGATATCACAGGTGACTCTGAGGGAGGAGGAGGAGAAGGCTCAGGGGAGAAGTCAGAGCAGGACATTCCAAGCAGGGACCCTTGAAGGGCCATGCAGCCCCTTGTGTGGGGTCATAAAGCTAGTGAAGGGTGACGCCCAGATGCAGACCTGGTCTTCCGTTCCTGCCATAGGTCTTACGTTCATTCCATGCCTTGGCTCCTCTGGGAATGAATTAGTTAGGGATGCTTTTAGGCTCCAAGAGGTAAAGAATCTCACTTGCAGTCACTTCAACAAAAAGGATTTCTCTTTTCTCCTGTGACGAGACATCTGGAGAGAAATGAGTTCCAGTGTTTTGGTGCTCTGACAATGCCAGGGCTGACATCTCCGTGGCTCTTGGGGTTGGTCCCCACTTGTTGCCTCTTGACAACGGGCATCTCATCTGCAGTCCAGGCTGGAAGAAGAGAGTCAGTGTGACCTGCCACGTCTCCCTGTTTTTATCGTGAAAGCAAAAGCTTTTCCAGAGATTTCAGCTCATGAGGCTGCACTTGGTCACATGACACCCACTCTTACCTGGCACAGAAGGAGACAGGGAGTGGGTGTTTAGTTGGACACATCGCTGCCCCTGAACAGAATCAAGGTCCCACTAGCAGCGAGGAGGGGGAGAATGCCCACCTTGGCGTCTTAAGTCCCGATCATGAAATGAAGGGTGAACCTGATGATGTTAAGAGGAACCTCTTCCAGGGACCGTCTCCTTGGGAGCCACCTCTTCTCTCACGTCCATCCTCTGCATTCCTTGGCATGCACAGGAGCAGAGAGCAGACTTGCAGCAGGTGGTCTCAGGGCCTTGAGAATGACTTCTCCTTAAGGCAGCTCTGGGCCCCGGCCAGGGCTTTGCATGCAGTTGGATGTCTCTTGGCAGAAACCTTACTGCACTGTGCAGGCAGAAGCTGGGCGCTGGTGCCAGGGCTGGACTCAGAGGCCCTAGATGACCGGTGCTTCTTGCCTGACCTCACTCTCCCAGGCCCTTGCGGTGTGAGCCCAGTGGGGGAGGGGGTGGGGAGCATGGACCCTCTACTTTTGAGACCCAGCTGAGCAGTGTGGAAGGCCCACCTGACCCGAGACTCTAAATTCTCAGCTTCATCCACTGCTCTGTTTGCCTCTGCTCAGCCCCGGACACGGGACAAACAGGAACATGCAGTTTGGGCCCCAAAGGCCCTTGCTCTGACGTCCTTCTGCCCCTGACAGTCTCAAGCAGCTCTGTCCCCAGGGCTAGGCTTCAATGTCTCCATCTCGAAAATCAGAGACTGCTCGGTTCTTCTGATTTCCTGAAAGGATTCATGCTGGAGCAGAGACCTCTGATGTTAGAGTCCCGTAAAACTGTTTTGTGTTCTCGCTCTTCTCTCTCTCTGGCCATATGGTCACGAGTCCAGTAATTTCCGTCTTCTCTGTGCTTCGCATTGCCCACTTGTAAAATCAGAAGGCAACTACCAAGAAATCCTGCCTCTGCACCGAGGCTGGGTGCCCTGGGAGCACAAGGTGAGGTGTGCGAAGGACACAGAGAGGAGAGAGGTGCAGACCCAAGGCGTCCATCTGGGGACACGGCTGACTTCACAGGAATTCCACGTGCCCGGGGCAGGCCTGGAGAGCAGCCTGCTGGCATCTGACCGGGACACGTGCTGGGCCTGCCATGCACGCTGCACATCTGCTCCTGCTGGGAGGGTGTCTGGGGAAGGGCCCTGCGCACCGGCCTCCCCCACGTGCAAACACAGCCGCTCAGCCAGGCCTCCTTTTGGCCCCCAGGATCCACCCGTGGGCTCTGCAGGCCCAGCGGAGGATGGCATCGCCAAGGGGGCAGAGAGGTGAGGAGAAGATCCCCGGGGCCCTGAGCTCATTGTGGTCAATTAAGCCATCTCCCTGCAATGGAACGGGCGGCCCAAGAGGGACGTGTGCTGTGTTCCTGGTGTACAGGAAGTGAGCCGCCTGGAGCCATCTGGGATGTGTTTTCAAGGAAATCTTGAAAACTGCAGCTCCGGCCAGAGGTAAACAGGATTTCATTAAGTCATGCCTGGCCCAAGGGACGGAGAGAAGGTCTGATTTCACAAAAGCAGCCATGTTCCCTGTGTAATGCTCCTGGCAGACATTTTGGTAAAAGACATAGGTCCCGAGAGAAGAGAAAACACAGATGTGTGTGTGTGTGTGTGTGTGTGTGTGTGTGTGTGTGTGCACTCTGTTTTATGCCCTCACCCTGCTGCCCTCAGGCATGTGGGGGGGGGCGGGGGGGGGAGAGCTGAGGTGCCTGCCCCCTGACACCCTCCCGTTTGTCCGGGTAACATTTTCCAGCACCTCTGATTGGCCACAGAGTGAAGCACTCACTTGTGGGGCTGGATTTAATCTCAGGACACCTTTCTTCGTGGAGTCGGGTCAGCCCCTTTTCACTCTCTGGAAACTACGGAAACTGAAGTGTCAGGAGATTCTGTACATTGTCTGGTGTTGTGCAGCTGCTTCTGGGGAGGGAAGTGCAGTCCTGGGGCTCAAATCCAGGCCATCCCCCCAGGACCTGAGTGGTTCCTCAGACTGTCATGTTCTACCTGCTCAAGGTCAGCGTTGATGGCCTCACTCTGCCGGAGTTTCGCGATGGCCCTGGAAGGTCACCAGGACCAGGGTTATGTCCTTTCAGCAGATAGTAGAAACAGGGGTCAGTGAAGCTGGTCACCAGCCCAAGGTCACTCTGTCCACTTGGGACCGATCTGATGGCAAACCTCAGAACACCTCCTTCTCGGACTGTGTCGGGCAAAGAGAGCCACACACTTGCCAGGGAAAAGCTCCAACTAATTTTCTAGACATGAATTCCTGGGTTAAGCTTTCGTTTCCAGGCTTGTTGGCAAGCACTCGGAAACATGATTGACCAGTCTTCCCCTTTGTAGCTGGGTCCATTTGCCCTCTAGGTGAGGTTCAAAAAAGGTTTCATCCTTCAGCTGGTGTAATCCCTCTGGGTCCATGGAGCCGTGGGCATTGAGTCAGAGCGCCTGAGTTTGAAGCCAGTGTGGTCCTCACTCATAGTCTGATCCTAAGTGATTCTCCCTCTCCGTTGAGGGTAGTGCCCACACCTGGTATTTCTTCACTAGGGTTCTGTGTGATGGACAAGTAAAATGAAAGGCGGTCCCCCGGGCAGCCACAAACCCCACGGAAGCCTGAAGTCTGTGGAATGGGCAACCCTTCCCACCCAGAAAACAAAGCACGCTCTGGATGCCCTCTTTGGGTCTAGTGCATGATGCGACATGCATGACTGTGCTGACTCTCAAATAACCTGATGATGAAGATGCCCTTCTCCCCCTTTCAGAGACAGAAACTGCGGCAGAGAGAGGTTAAGCTATTGGCTCAGGGTCATGCGACTTGGAAGGGGTGCTTGTAACTCAGGCCTTGACCCTCGTGTCCCTGAATGTTTCCCTGCTCCTGCGACCATTGCAGAGAAATATCTGACTTTCTGTCACGTGAACGATGGAGCAAGGGCAGGATCCTGAGAGCTATCTATTCGCCCCTGCAACTTCTGCTTTCGATAGAGTTAAGAGCAGCTGTTGGGTCCCACCCTCTTGTCTTAGGGATGGGAGAACTGAAACCCAGGGATGCAGTGGGATCGTTGAATGTCACAGCACATTCAACACAAGAACACAAGAACACAGGAAAGGCCACCATCTCTGAGGTGTCGTTAATTCATTCAATAGCATCTTCATTCAGCTTCTATGTTTCAGAGAGTGCCAAGGGCTGGGCTGAATGGTGAGAAGGGAAGACACATCCCTTCTAAAGAAGACACTTCCCACATAGGGAAGCAGGCAGCAGCTGCACAAAGGAATACATAATTACAAGCTGAGAAAATGCTGGAAAGGAAGATACAGGCTAATGTGTGACAAATGTGAAAGTGAAGCTGAACTAATCTGCAGAAGAGAAGTCTATGAGAAAGTGACCTCTGGCCTAAAATCTGAAGGATGAGTAGAAGGTAAATAAGGGAAAGAGGAGAAGGAGAGTAAGATCTTTCTTGGCAGAGGACACAACTTGTGCAAAGGCCCTGTGGCAGGGAGGAACATGGCACATTGATGGACCGAAGGAAGGCAAAGGTCACAGAGGCTCCACGAGCAGGGAAGAGTGAGGCAAGCCGAGCATGGGAAGGCAGGTGCAGCACTGTGGACACTGTAGGCCAGGATAGGGACTTAACTTTTCCTCATGAGAGGAACGGAAGCCATCAGATAGCGTGAAGTAGGGAGTGACATCTTCACACTTGTTTCTTAGGAAGGCTGTTTTGACAATTTTGGGGAATGGGGAATAGGGACAGGCAAATGGGAGGGCTCTGCATCATCCAGGCAGAGAAGAGGTAGTGGTCATTGGGTCAACAGTGATGAGATAGTGGGAGAGAAACTGATGCATTCAAGAGATGCCTACAAGGTCAAATCAACAGGAGCTGGTGATGGGTTTTATTGGGAGGGGTGGGGTACTGGGAACTATCCAGGCTGAACGGACGTGGTGCCATTTATTGAAATGGGAAATAGTGGACACTGTCCCCCCTTGGCCAATTCTTCTAAACGTGGATGATGTTGTAAATGCGGATTCCTCCTGCAGTCTCCCAGGAGGACAAAAGTGCGTGTCTGGCCGAGGCAGAGATGAGATCAGAGTAACACTCAAGTATGGACCAGGGTTGGAGACTGAGGCAAAGTAGCATGGAAAGCTGTAGCCATCTGGGTCCACATCCCTTCTTCCTTCCTGCCCCATCCAGGCTCTGGGTGGTGGTGTGCACGGGGAGGGGGAGGGGCTGATTGCACTCTCTTTGGCCTTAGGCTGGGCATTGTCCCCTCCCTTCCCCCAGTCCGTCTCTTCCCGCTTCTCCCTGTGGGCCACTCTATGGGGGTCCCTCCCCTACCCCCACTCCACACTCTCTGCCTCAGCAGCTACCTTGTTACATTGCCCAAACCACTTCAGCCTCCAAGCAGCTCTTTGTGGAAAGTATTGGTTGTATGTATATCCATCCATTTTGCAGATAAAGAAAACTGAAGCTCAGAGATGTGACTTAATTTGCCCTTGGCAAGATGATGGGGCCAGACAGGAATTGGAGCTTGGTTCTGCCTGAATTCAAAGGCCAGGTGGAACTGCTAACCCCTACCCACTTTTCCCTGCTGGCTCCTTAGCCCGATAGCTGGAACAGGCCTCAGCTAGGGGTGTGAAGCTGAACCCACATCCCCACCTTCCTCAAGCTCCTTCCCTGTGACGGAGAGGCCTTGGAACCTTTGCTGCCTACAGTAGGGGAGTGATGTCCAGCATGAGAAATATCTGGTACATGCCAGCACCTGACTCCAGCTCATTCACTCTGACCTGCTCTTAGGAGCCTGACCAAAGTGGCACCCTAACATATTCCCTTCCTGCCTTGTCTCCCTGCAGCACTGCCGAACGGTGAGGCCCCTGGGACGGAGTGGTGGGTGCCACGCACCATGCAAAAGCCTCCTTGCTGTTCCAGCAAACCCCCCAAGTGACAGCACCATTGGAGTTCCCTAAGCTGGGTCACAAAAAACCCATTCCCAGAGCGCCAGCGACCATGATCCATGTGGACTTCGTCCCATAGCCCAACACCCACAGCCACTGGAGCCCTGATCACACACCACACTGACTTGAGGGGTCGCTTTGGACCAGGCGCTTCCTCCCTCTAAACTTAAGTTCCTGCACTAGAGAAATAATAAATCAGTTCCTAGAGAAATTCGCAAGTCCCTTCCAGCTTGAAAATCCTATGATTCTGTCTAGAAAATGACCAAAAAAGTAGCATATCCCATTCCAAATAAATAAGGAAGGCAATGGACACTATTTACACTTTTTGACAAATTCTTTGTTCCCTCAGAACAATAATCCAGTGAGAACTTCCCGGAGCCAGAAACTTCTGTTTAGGTTACTGCTGTCTTCCCAGAGCCTAGGCCAGTGCCTGACACATAGCAGGTGTTTGATAAATAATTTTGTGAGTTTATTTTATTTATTTTGAGAGAGGGCTAGAAAGGAAGCCAGGGAGGGGCACAAAAAGAGTGAGACAGAATCCCAACCAGGCTCCGCACTGTCAGTGCAGAGCCTGATGCGGGGCTTGAATTCACGAACCATGAGATCGTGACCTGAGCTGAAATCAAGAGTTGGACGTTTAACTGACTGAGCCACCCAGGGGCCCCTCAATAAATATTTGTTGACTAACTGAATGTTAGTTTTCTAGGGCTACTGTAACAAAGTACCACAAACTGAGTGGCTTGAAACAACAAAACTTCATTCTCTCATGGCTCTGGAGTCCAGAAGTCCAAGATCAAGGTATTGATAGGCTAGTGCACCCTCAGAAAACTGTAGGAGAGAATCCTTCCTGGCCTCTTCCAGCTTCTGGGGGATGTGCCACTCTGATCTGCCCTCTGCCATCCCAGGATAGGCTTCTCCTCTCTCAAAAGGACACCAGTCCTGCCAGATTTGGGCCCACCCTAATTTCTTTATCTTGTTTGATCACATCCACAAAGTCTCCATTTCCAAAGAAGGTCACATGCACAGAGAAGTGGGGTTAGGCCTCCAGCATATTTTTTTTTGGAGGGGGGGCATGATTCAATCCATAACACTAAATAAATACCAAAAATGTCCTGGGATATTCCATTCCTGGCTTCTGTTCCGGAAGGGTCCCCGCTGGACTGGGCTTGCTGCCACTTCCTGGCAGAGCCAGGGTTTCCTTTTCAGGAGCCAACGCAGGCTGGTGGTAGTGATGGTGGGGGCGGGGCCATCTTCTATTTCTAGGTCGGGAGGCTGGGAGAAACTTGGGGCCCATCTGGCCCACCCCCTCATGTCCCAGCAGAGGAAACTGAAGCAGGGAAGGGAAGGGGCTGGCTCCTGGTCCCAGAGGGAGTAGGCTTGGCCTGCCCCGTGTCTCCTTGGCCACCATTTATATTCTGCCCGCATTCCAGAAAGGACTTCAAGGAGACTGACAAGGAGCCTGCATCTCTGCCTAAATTTAAGCTGTGAATCATGCTGTGTCTGTGGGGGCTTGTGAGGGAGGAGCTAGAACATATTTGTTCAAATTAAATAATTCTCAGGCTCTGGGAGGGTCCCTTGGCGGTAGCTTCAGTGGGGCATCTGTCAGCCAGCCCTTGTGTGCTGGGGACAGGGGCTGCCGGGAGGAGAAGGCAGAGCACAGTGGGAGAGACAGCAGACATCTCAGAGGCTGAGGCCGAGGCTGGGGCCCCGAGCTCGGCGGGCCTGAGCCGGGCCTGCCAGGAGTTTATCGGCATGATGACTGCATCAGTGTCTAAGCGTAGGGGCTCAAGACACAAGTTGACTGGCTCCCAGTTCTGTAGGTCAGAAGTCTAGGTAGTCTGGGCTCTCTGCTCCGTGTCGCACCAGGCCACAGTCAAGGCGTTGCTGGCTGAGATCTTCTCTAGAGGCACCAGAGGGGAGGATTTGCTCCAGGCGCATCCAGGTGGCTGCCAGAAAGCAGGGCTGAGCACCCATTTCCTTCCGGATGGTTGTGGGAGCCTCCCTCAGCCAGTTACGACCACTTGCATTCCTTGTCACATTGGCCTTCCATCCTCAAGCCAGCAACAGCACGGCGTGTCCTTTGCGTGCACAAATCTCTTTGACTTCTTCCTCTGCCTCAATTCTGTCTGCACTTGCAAAAGTTCTTGGCTTTTAAGGTGATTAGATTGGGCTCACCCAATAACTTAGATATCCTCCCTATTTTAAGCTCCATAACCTTACTTTCATCTGCAAAGCCCCTTTTGCCATGTAACATAACATACACACAGGAGGCAGTATGCCTAACTTTGATAAATTTCCCAAGTCCTGTGTTTCTTGGGAGCCCCCGCAGGGAAGAGGGGGCCTCAGTGGTTGGAGGGAGGGCTAAGTCTGAGTACAGAATGGGGTCTCCCACTCAAGTCTGTTTTCCAGCTCAAAAGACACCACTGGGTCTTAATGCAGCAGTGAGGAAAATGGGGACAGGGGTTCAGTGGTGAGTGAAAATAAAACCACTTGAGCTGTTTCTATAAAAATTCCCTTCGGGCGCCTGGATGGCTCAGTTGGTCAAGTGTCCGACTTCGGCACAGGTCATGATCTCACAGTTTGTGAGTCTAAGCCCCGCGTCGGGCTCTGTGCTGACAGCTTAGATCCTGGAGCCTGTCTTCGGATTCTGTGTCTCCCTCTCTCTCTGCGCCTCCCCCACTTGTGCTCTGTCTTTCTCTGTCTCTCAAAAATAAATAAATGTAAAAAATAAAATTTAAAAAATTCCCACAAGTCAGGCGTACTTTGTATTTCTGTGAAAGTACGAAGCAGAGAAGGGGACAGATGTCGTTTCCCCTTTAGCACAAAGTATCATTCCCCTGTGACACAGTCCAGTGTGTCACCTTCCTACTGGTGGACTTGCCTGGGGCCGGGTGCTCCGTAGTGTTGGTGTCAGTGTCAAGGGTAGGAGGTGGTGCTAGATTGCGGGGGAGCGCAGGGAGACACCTCCGGAGCTTTGGTGGGTGGGCCTGGGGGACTGCGTCTGTACTTCAAGGTCTTTGTGGAGCTTCTGGGTAAAGGGTCCCTTGGAAGAAGACTGTGCTGCAAGGGCCGGGTGAAGATAGAACTAAGGTGGCCCTCAGACCGGTGGGGGAGACTGCTGGTTATGTGTATGTGTGGGCGCATGGGCGTGCATGCACACACGCGTGTCCAAACGAGTGTGTGCATAGTTAGAAGAGTATAGATCTATGCAAACACCATCACGGTCAAGACCCAGAACAGTTCCTTCACCTCCCCCCAAATCCCTCTGGTTACACCTTTTCATCAAACTCTCCTCCCACCCATACCCCATGCAACCACAGATCTGACCTCCGTCCCTTCCAGGATGTCATGTAAGTGCAGTCAGAGAGCGTATAACTGCTGAGGTGGCTTTTTCACTCAACATCATGCCTTTGAGATGCACCCATGTTGTGATGTTTGGCAATAGCTCCTTTTTAATTGCCGAGTAGTATTCCGGGGCTGGAGTGGGCCACGGTTGTTTATCCATTCACCCGCTGAAGGACATTCAGTTTTGTTTCCAGTTCTGGCAATTACAAATAGAGCAGTGTTTGCATGAACACAAGTTTTTATTTCTCTTGGGTAAATGCCCGGGAGTGGGGCTGCGGGGATGTGTGGTAGGTGTATGTTTAGCATTCTAACAAACGGCCAGACTGTTTCCAGAGTGGCTGTTCCTTTTTGCATTCTCTGAGCAACGTGTCAGAGTTCCGATCGGTGCTACATACCCAACAGCATTTGTGGGGGGTTTCATCTGTTTGTTTGTTTGTTTTTGCCATTCTAATAGATTCTAATGGTATCTTATGTTTTTGTTTTATGTTGAATTTCCTTTTTAAATACTTATTTTGAGAAAAAGAGATAGAGGGAGGGAGTAGGGGAGGGGCAGAGACAGGGTGAGAGAGAGAATCCCAAGCAGGCTCCACACTGTCAGCACAGAGCCCTATCAAGCCCTGCTTGATCTCACAAACCAGGAGATCATGACCTGAGCCCTAAACCAAGAGTTGGATGCTTAGCCAACTGAGCCACTCAGGCGCCTCTTTTTTATGTTGAATTTCTTCAATTTATTGGCCATCTGTGTATCTTCTCTGGGAAAGTATTTGTCTAAATCGCTTGCCCAATTTTGTATGGGGTTGTTTGCTGCCTTAGTTGAGTTTTCAGAGTTGTTTGTATATTCTGGATACAAGTCCTGTGTTGGATATGTGATTTACAGTTACCTTTTCCAAGGCTGTAGTTTTTAATTTTGACAGAGGCCAATTTATCAATTTGTTTCTTTTATGAATTAGGCTTTTGGTGTCGTACCTCAGAACTCTTTGCCTAACTCAAGGTCATGAAGCTTTTCTCTATGTTTTCCTCTAAAAGTTTTATCATTTTACATTTAGATCTCTGATCCATTTTACATAAAGAATGTATGAAGTTTTGGGTCTTGGTTGTATTGTTTTTGTTTTGTTTTTGTTTTTGCAATGGGTGCCCAGCTGTCCTAATGCCATTTGTTGAAAAGATAAGTGTATCTCCATTGGATTTATAAAAAATCAATTGTTCATATTTGCATACATATTTGCATATATTTCTGGGTTTTTTATTCTGTTCTATTGATCTATGTGTCCACCCCTTCACCAATGCCCCGCAGTCCTAACTGCTGGAGCTTTGGAATAGCCTTAAAATTGTATAGTGTCAGTCCTCCAAACCTATTCTTTATTTTTTTTTTTTCAAAATTATTATGGTCATTGGAATACTACATGGCAATGAGAAACAATGAAATCCGGCCATGTGTAGCAACATGGATGGACCTTGAGGGTGTTATGCTGAGCGAAATAAGTCAGGCAGAGAAGGACAAATATCATATGTGTGCACGTATAGGAGGATTAGGAGGAACTTGACGGAGGAACAAGGGGGAGAAGAAGGGCGGAAATGGCGGGGGAAAGGGAGACAGGCAAACCATGAGAGACTCTTGAATGCTGACAAAAACTGAGGACGGATGGATGTGGGGGGGGAGGGGGATGGGCATAGAGGAGGACACTTGTGTGGATGAGCACTGGGTGTTATGTGGAAACTAATTTGACAATAAACTATTTGTAAAAAAAAAAATTATTATGGTCATACTAGCTCTGCTTCCTTTTCTTGTAAATTTTAGAATCAGCTTATCTATATGTGTAAAAAATTCTTAAGAGATTTTAATTGGAAGTGCACTAAATCTATAGAACAATCTGGAAGGAATTGGCATCTTAACTATAGTGAGTCTTCCAACCCTGGAACATGGTATGTCTCTCCATTTATTCAGGTGTTACCGCTTTCATCAGTGTCCTGTAGTTTTCATCATGAAGGTCCTGAACATGTTTTTTTAAATTTATGGCCAAGTATTTAATTTTGGGAACTTTGTGTAAATGTTATTGTTTTTTGAAATTCTAGGCCACATTGTTTATTGCTAGCATATAAACATATGATTCAATTTTTCATTTTATTTTTTTAAATTTTTGTGTTTATTTATTTTTGACAGAGAGAGAGATAGAGTGCAAGTAGGGGGAGGGTCAGAGAGAGAGGGAGACACAGAATCTGAAGCAGGCTCCAGGCTCTGAGCTGTCAGCACAGAGTCTAATGTAAGGCTTGAACTCACGAACCACGAGATCATGACCTAAGCCAAAGTTGGATGCTTAACTGACTGAGCCACTCAGTGCCCCCATTTTTTCATTTTAAACTTATATCCCACAACCTTGCCAAATTTGATAATAAGGAGAGTTTTTGTGTCAGTTATTTGGGATTTTTAATAGCCATGTTCTCTGTGAATAGGGATAGTTATATTTCTTCCTTTACAATCTCTATACTTTGACTTCTTTTTCTTGTCTTATTGCACTGGATTTCCAGTATGATGTTGAATAGCAGTGTTAGGAGTGGACAACTTTGCCCTGTTCCCTTTCTTATGGTGAAAGCATTCATTGTTAAGTTTGATGTTAGCTATGGATTTTTTGCAGGTACCCTTAAAAATTTAAAGAAATTCTCTTCTAATCAGTTTGCTTCAAGTTTTTATGATGAACATATGTTGAATTTTGTTAATTTTTTTCTGTATCACTTGATATGCTTGCATGACTTCTATTCCTTAATCTATTAATATAAGCTATGTTGATTAATTTTCAAATATTGAAATAGTCTTGCATTTCTTACATAAACCCAATTTGGTTGTGACACTTTATTCTTTTTTTTTATACTGCTGGATTTGATTTACTAATATATTGTTGAGTATATTTGCATATTCATGAGGGATGTTGATCAATATAGTTTTCTCTTCTTGTATCATCTTAGTATAGTTTTGATTTCAGAGTAATGATGACTTTATAAAATTAATTGTGAAATGTTTCCTTTTTATTTTCTGGAAATGATTATATAGAATTGGTGTTATTTCTTTTTTAAATGTTTGGCAGAATACAGCAGTGAAATCATCTTGGCCTGGAGTTTTCTTTTATGGCAGATTTTTTAACCACAAATCTATTTCTTCAATAAATACAGGACTATTCAGGTGATCTATTTCTTCCTAGGTGATTTTTTTTTTAATGTATTGCCTTAATAAAGTTGGTCCATTTCATTTAATTGTTGAATTTGTGTGCATAGAGTCATTTGTAATATTTACTTTTTACCTTCTTAGTGGCTGTAGGGCTTGTGGCTTTTGGGTTTTGAGGGAGCTTAAAAGTAACACCCCCTCCTACTTGTCCCTGCCCAGGAGGGAATCAAACAGTAGCCTCTGATCCTGGTAAAGATCATTGAAGAACATGCTTAGAGAGGAGGCTTGTGAACACACCTGAAATTGTACTCATCCAACTTATCATAGTAGTCCTAAAAAACACAGGCTTCCTTTCAAACCAGCCTCTGTAAGTCATGCGGCTTGGAGGTAGACCTCAAAGCAGCAAGAGCAAAAGGGATGCACAAGGTGAGTTCTGTGCTATAGAAGGAACATCTGTGTCCCCACCCCACCTCATTCATATATTGACCCTAATCCCCAATGTGATGGTATTTGGAGGAGGGGGGTTTTAAGGGGTGATTCTGAGGGCAGAGTCCAGATGAATGGGATTTGTGCCCATATAAAAGAGACCCCAGAGAACTCCCTTGTCCCTTCCACCATGAGAAGACACAAGGAGAAGATGGTCATCTACGAACAAGAAGGCCCTCACCAGACACCTAATTTGCCAGCGCCTTTATCTTGGACTTTCTAGTTTCCAAAACTGTGAGAAATAAAGACTTGCTGTTTAAGCTACTCAGTTTACAGTGTTTTTGTTATAGAAGCCTGAATGGACAAGACCCTACATGCATGTTTCCTTCTTCCACACTCACCAGATGAGTCAAGTGGAGAGAAGATAGGAGGTCCTTGAGCGTGGAAGCAGGAAGCTGGAAGCCAGGGGAAATCAGGTGAGCCTCTGATAAGGGCTTCTGGTGAGCACACAAGAGCTGCACTCTAATGACTGCAGAAATCACTGGAGGAGGAAGAGGGGTGGGAAGGCAGCAGTGTGGTGGTCCTGCAATAGCAAGTGGGAATGAGAGCCAAGTAAGCTCACCTATTATACCTATGTCATATACAGGTAAATGTGCACACAGGTTAGAAAATCGCATTGGGATACATTAAATGCTAGATCAGGCATTTGTGACAGTGCTGTGATAATACGGAATGAACGGCATGGTTGTGTATGGGATGGGAGGCCAAGGTGGCTAGAACTCAGAGAGAGGGGAAATGGGGAGGAGCAGAGGGAAATGAGGTGGGAGATCTGGGATAGAATGAGATGAAGAAGGGCGTTAAATTCCAGGCTGAGACTGGGATGTACCATTCTGGGGAGGAGGAGCTAGGGAGGCATTCCAGAACTGGGTTAGGCACACCAGTTTTAAGCATTGAAATGCTTCCATTCTATTAGCAAAAAGTCCCCCTGTTCAAGGTCCCCTGAGTTATTGCCCTTTTTACCCCCACCGCTGCCGTCCCCTTGGGCCCTGGGGCCCCACCACGATGCAGCAGTAAAAGTCCACTGTCTAGCAGGCCCCTGCTTTGGCTACACCTGCTGCCCATTCTGATGATTTGGTTGGCTGGTGCTTCTTAGATGTTCTGTCTCCCCCCCTTTGGCATCCACGAGAAGGACATTGTGGGAAAGCAAGCGCTCAGGCTGACAAGATAGGGTCTTAGGTGGCCTGTCCCACGTTCCCTGTCTGAATGATGGCAGGCACAAGACTTGAGACCTTGGAGAGCTCTCCTCGTTGGGATTTAAAAACAAGACCGTAGACTTTCCGTTTTACCTTGTTTCCCTCAATACAATAAAAGTTCTAGGAGGGAGAAGTAGTGCCTTCGGACCCTGCCCCCCTTAGAGTCAAATAAACATCTGTCAAGGAGGAACAAGCCAGAGCTCGTTGTGATCAGATGTTCCTGGTTCTACAGCCATTTATCAAAGCTTCTCTCATCAATTAGAGAAATATTTGAAAAATCATCACAGCCCCTGCAAGCACCTCATGTATAATTCAAAGCGATGGCTGCGGATGCAGTGAGGAAGCCACAGAAACCAGGGCTGGCTTTTGAAGGTAAACCTGTCTATTGTCTCTTTCATCCCAAACTCGGGAACAAACTCCCGGCTCCTCGAAAATTGCATTTAGCCTTGGATGTACAAGTGTAGAAATCTTGAGCCTGAAGTATAGGAACTTCTTCTGCCTCCCCGTGGGCCCCCCATAGGGGAGACTATTTCTCAGCTCTTGGGAACTGGGTCTCCCTGTGAGATGAAGGCCGTGAGAAGTGATTCCTCATATCTGTGCAACATTTGCTTTTGATCCCAGTCTCCAAAACTGAGTGCTTCAAAGAGGGCTACAAATAAAGAAAAAAACAACCAAGCAAGTGATCAAGCAATACCATGTAAAAGCCACCCTTAACTTTTCTGACTTCACTTGCCATTCCTCACAATGCAAGGAATACCCCATTTTACATTTTACAGATGAGGAGACAAAAACAGAGAGGTGCAGCGACTTGCCCAGGGTCACACAGCAAATCCACAGTGAAAAATATTTATACCTCGACCACCAGACACTGCCTCGAGGGGCATAGAACCTGTTTTCATTTTGATAGTGTTATTCTATTTGAACAACTTGGAATCTAACAAGTTGGAAATTGGTCATTTTTCATTTTTTTATGTTGAAATTTGATTTGGAATAATAAAGTCTTATTTTTTAAAATATCAAATATCTATCAAGTGCAGTGGTCATATTGCTTATTTAAGCCACTCCAGGCCTGAATTTTATTTAACAGGTTCAACTAATGTCACTTGTGGATCGCACTAATGGGATATAGCACCGACATGATATAAGAGCCCAGGGCCACCAACTCATAGCACTTTAATAACAGGGTGATATAGGAGGGGTAGGGAGATAAAGCTCTGGGCAGTGGAGGAAATACTTCCTTTGGACTTGACCCAGAAGTTGGTCCCTGCTCATTCTCAGTCCTCACCTGCCCTTGCAGGATGGCGGGACGTGGAAGTGGTTCTGGAGGGGCCGAGTGGACCCCAGTAGGATTGCTTATGCAACGGGTCACAGGGGACAGACCCCTTGCAGGGTGTGCACAGAGGCAGGTGGATGGTGCCCTTGGTTCTGTGCCCGAGGAGGTAGCATAACTCTAGAAATGTGACTGGAATTCCAAGCCATTCTAAGCAGAAAATGAGCATTCTTTCCCGTGCGGGGGGACGAAACAGCCCAGCCCAGCCCCAAAAAGCAAGAGAGGTAAGGGGTGCAGAGAGGAGGGCCCAGGACCCATTTGATGCAAGTGGAAATATCCAACCGGGACCAGGCAATCAAAGCAAACGCCAGATGGAAAGGTGCACGCCAATCCACGCCCAGCCCCTGCACAGCATCTAGAGCACAGCAGGTGCTCAGCAAGGTGAAAGAAGGTGCTCCAGCACCCGTTCCCCGCAGGAGCTCACCAAGATGCTCTAGTGTGAGCTGGGCCCCTCTTCTGAGCTCCCATAATACCCCGGGCTTGCTCATCACAAAAGCCCTGTCACACTGCATTACAACGATCTGATTTCCGGTCTGCTTCCTTCCTAGAAGCTCCTTTTGCATTCCCAGCATCTTCTCCAGCATATGGCGCATATTAAGCAGTGAAGGAAGGAGGGAAGGCAGGGAAGGGAGGGAAGGAGGGAGGGAAGGGAGAGAAGGAGGGAGAGTTCTGTCAGCTACACCGGGCGAGGGTTTCCCCAGTAAGTGAGCAACGAGAAGAAACCGGAAGTTAATAGCAGGTCCCGCTGCACCTCGTCTTTGGCATGCTGAGTGTAATTATGCTGCCCTAAGCCCTGGCAGGAGCCATCCCTCATTCTCCGCCTCCAGCGGAAGCTCACTCATGCTGCTACTCTACGAGAGCACAAGCCTCAAGACACCAGGGTCTACCTTGGTCACCACTGTTTGCCTCGGCCCCTGCTGGAAACCCTCATGTAACAGCTTAATAAATACCGATGGAACGAAGGAGTCAGGCCGTGAATTGGGTCCTCTTGTGTTCTTTGTAAGGCCCTGCTTTACCGAGACCATCTGTGTGTGGGGTTCACATGGTTCTCTGGGCAGGTTATGCCCGCAGTAGTGGGAGTTCGCAGCCTGCAGCCCACAGGAGTGGTCAGGCCAGCGGCCCGTGGCAGCGTGGTGCCTCCCCCTTCAAAATGCTCACCCTCACAGGTCAGTGGCGTGGGGCCTCCAGGCAGAGGAAGACCTCTCCTGAACCCAGCAATCCGCATGATTTTCCCAACACTCTACCCTTTAGAACAGGTAGAGAATGGTCCTTCCCCTTTGGGGGCCTCATCTTTCCCTCTGCGAAGTGTGAAGTCTGCCCCCAGGGGAGTCCAGAGCTTTCCTAGCATTCCAGGAAACACAAGAAGGAAGGCAGATGTGGTGATGACGTTCTGGCGGCTTCCTCTAGCAGCCCCGATGCGGTTCCCGGGGGCTCCGCGGGAGCAGGGCCCTTGTGTGGGATGAATCGGAGGAGGAGATGTGAGCAAGCATGAGTTAGCACCCCTGCTCAGGGGCTGGGAAAACGTGTCAGAGACACGGAGGGGAACCTGCTGTCACTATAAAGACAGCAGACTTCCAGACTGAAAATAGGATCCGCTTCTCGACTGCAAGGGAGGGCTGCTGCAGGCTCCGTGCCTTTAGGCTGGGGGTGCGGGATGGCAGGACGCAGCAAGTCATGCCTGCTGTTACTTGCTTTTCCTAAGACACTTTGGGAGATGAGGATATAAACCATCAAGAAATCTAATAAACCCTGTGGGTCCTCTCTCTGGATAAAAGCCACAGACGCCTGATATTTTGCATCAGATGTAAAGCGGGGTGGGGTGGGGGGAGTTCCTTGAAATCTATTGAGCTCTGGGACCCAAATGACAAACCTGTAGAGAGTAGCGAGCTCTGGGAGGGAGGATCCATGGGTCTTAGCTGTAATCTGGGCTCTGCTCCATTGGGCTGCACCTATGCCCTTCTGGGTGGCCTCAGTCTCATCATCTGTAAAATGGATGGCCTGGGAGAGCACAATAGCCCACTTCCTTCCTGGTTTCTGTGCTGGGATCCCATTTCGCAGCCACACTCACTGAGAGTTCCTGCAGTGCTTGGGCCGCTGTCCTCCCTGCTAAGCTGAGAAGCCAATCCACTGGGGTAGGGGAGAATGCTTTTCTCCAGGAACAGTGGTCCTGGGCATTCAGAATTGAGTCTCCAGCATTAAACTCAGCCTTGTTCTGATGGAGGAACCTGAGACACACTGAGATTAGGATGGCTGTCCCCACTGAAGACCTGAGGCATTCACTCTCTCCTTCTTTTCCCTCAGCTGTTTAAAACAACCGGATCATGGGAGTCAGGGTCTCCTTTGGCCAAGGAAGCTTCACCACTGGCTTCCTTTCCAGGCTTCCCGCAGTGGGGCTGATGGGGAGCTAGGAGTGAGGTCACAGCCGAATTTCTAGGAGTAAGAACCAAGGCCTAGACAGCTGTGACTTGTCTCCAGGCTCCAGGTCAGGCCTGGGGCCAGACTCACACAAGGTCTGGGCCTCTGCGGGATCATCCGCGCAAGAACAAAGTGGGTTCTCTCTCCCTCCCCCAGCCTCTTGGTTCCTGGTGTCCTTCCTCCATCACTGCCCACAGCCTCGCCTTCTTCCCGGCAAATCCAGGGCTAACTCGCCTTCTTCCCGGCAAATCCAAGGCTAAGGGAAGGAGCCCCAGAGTCCAGACTGAGCAGGATCCTCATTCCCCCACCAAGTGCTCGGCCTGGAGTGGGTGACTGGCCAGCCCACCTCCCGCCCTGCCGTAAGCCTGCCCTGGGGCCTTCCTTTCCCACCCCCGATCCCAGCCTCCAGCCCCTCCACCCCACTTCGATCCACATGGTAGTTTCTGTTGGGGGCTGCTTCCTGACTCAGGTCATAGGACATTCTTTAGAGGGAAAGTATTACTCTCACTCAAAGTTGGATTCACAAGAACGATCAGTGAAGACTCATGGAGCACTGACTGTCACTGTCTGCTTCTTCAGGATTCCACTCACTTGTTAAGACACCTCTGCCTTTCCCTGCTGCCTGTGGGGCCCATGTGCCCTTCCTCCCACCTCTGTGCCTTCCATGGGTTATTCTTCTGGCCTTCTCCACCCATCAATCCCCATCCTGTCCTTCGAGATAGCTCCACACCACCTCCTCTACAAAACTTGCCCAGATACCCAAACCAGAGCAAGGTTTCCTTCCCCCACAGCCCCTGGTCAGCTGGGTGTTGAGAGGAGAGGGGACTATGGTGTCCAGCCCTGTGCCGGCTGCTTCAACAGAGCAGGACCTCAGTTAGTCCCCATAGCAACCCCTGGGGATAACTATTCATATCTCCATTAACAGGTGAGGAACTGGGGGGGGCGGGGCTGGATAGAAGGTGGGTTAACCGGCTTGCCCAAGGTCACACACCAGAGAGTGGGGAAAGCCAGAGAGGGGGGCTGGCCCGTGCTCACGGCCTAGGGTTTGCTCCACGGTTCCGCACAGCCGTCTGTCCCTACACGTCGCGTTGCTTTCCTCCCGACTTGCTTACCCTGGCTTGTTTGTGTGGCTTCTCCTCTGAACCGGAGTCTCCTGAGAACAGAGGCTGCTCTATTCTCCTCTGCCTGCCCCCTGCCCCCACACCCACAGAGCTATGCAGAGGGACTGCTCAGTCCGTGTTTGAAGGATTGAATTAAATCTCTCCACATAGGGGTTGGCATTTTCCTGCACCTCAAGTTGCAGTAATGAAATTTCCGCCATGTGCCGTAAAGGACTGAAATGTCGAAAATGTCACAACCCGGAGGAAACCAGAGCTCTTGAAATTTACAAATAAAACAATGGCCTCTGTTTACGGAGTGTCTGCTGAATGAGCCATTGGAAGCCTTTCTCTCCGACTCTTGACGGTAATTCGGCAGCCTCCACCCTGGCCTTTACGGCTGGCATTGGTTCTGATTGGTCAATGCCCTGTGTACACCTCGGTAGACATTCTCTTACTGCACTTGCCTGTAAGTCGTGTGCCATTATGGTTGTCCCATTTTATGGATGCGGAAACTGAGGCTCACAGGAGAGAAGTGGATTACCCAGAGCCCTTGGAGAGCAGACACCTGCGTCTCTGCTGACGTGCAGGAGCACCTGGGGCCTGCCGCGATGCTGGAGCTGAGCAGGGGCCAGCGGTCCTTCCGTTTACACGGGAGGGGAGTGAAGGAGAGACCCACTACTAGGAGAAGCGGATCGCGGATGCCCATCTATAGTTTCTTGCATTTTGGCAACTGCATGGGAAACAAACCATGGATTTGGGGGCTCAAGTCCTGGCCCCTCGTTACTGTGTGACACTGGCCAGGGTGCTTATTCTGTATGGACTCACCTGTAACGTCCCCTGGGCTGGATATATTCTAAGGCACCTCCAGCTCCTCCTCGATGAGGTTTGAGGGTTGGCTCGGCCTGATGGCCTGTGTTCAAACATCAGCAATGGGATGGGGGCAAATGTCCACCTGCTAAATGGGATAATAACACTAGCTACTTCCATTGGATGTTGCACATAAACTGCTTAGAATAATAGTCCCAGCTACATGGTATGTGCTCCGTAACTGCATTATTGTCACATTAAAGCTGAAGTGGTCATTTGGGCTCTGAGCCTTGCTCAGCAAGTATGGTCTCCATGATACACATGAGAAGCAGAAGCCCAGAGAGTTTAAGTAACTTGTACAAGGTCACACAGCTAAAATGGGGCAGGGCCAGTCCTCAGCTTTTCCTGTCACTGAGCTGCACTGTCTTCTTGCCACGCCCACCCGCCCCAGGAAGGAGACCCACAGTTTGGGCAGCAGGTGTGAGTGGGATCTTCTCGAGCTTGGAAGAAGGATTGGCTTATACGCTGTTCATTACTTTATCGAATGGTCTATCACTGCCAGCTGTGAAGAGGTGGAAGAATGTGGAACCTGTGCTCAGGGGCCTTGGGTTTCAGTCCTGCCTCCTTGCCTCACTAGCTGTGTGACTTTGGGAAGGACAGGCAACCTCTCTGGGCCTTGGTGTCTTCATCAGTAAAAAGAGAGACAATAGCCCTGCCCTCTCTAGGTACAGGGGTGTGATGAGCGTTCACCAGAGTACCACATGCTATAGATGCAGGGGCAAAGGCCTACGGGGAGGGCTTTGGGTCCCTCAGGGTTCCCTTACAGCTGGCTTGTTCAGGTAGATCATTGAGGAGGAATTAAGAGACTGTTTACAAAAGCAGGGCCAAAGCAGAGGAAACCCCCGGACACAGTGCAGCATCAAAGGCTAGTGGGAGCTGGGAGCCCTTAGCACAGGAGGTGTGCAGGGATGGGACGAGGGGCAGTTATGAGAACAGAGACAGCCATGGTTGGGGGGAAAGGCTGCTGACTGCACAGGGACCCCCAGGCCACAGTGGGAGGAAGCCAGAGGCCCAGCGCTCCAACTCCTCTTTCATCCCTCGCTGGGGTCTCCCGCTTGGACTGCCCACTGGCCGAGGTCTCCCAGGGCAGGCCACAGTGGGGAAGGCAGAGATCGGGTCCGAGGGACAAACAGGAGCCATCCGAGGCCACATAGTACAGGGGGCTTGTCATAACCGGTTCTGCCTCTGCACCCCCGAGAGCTGATGATGCAATAATGGGACACACACTGG